>NC_090391.1:78419963-78733296 GCF_036365525.1 Heterodontus francisci | reverse complement strand
CATGGCTGTCGGAAGCTATCCCAGACACATTCCCAAAATTCACTACCTTTCTGACAGATGCTAGTCTGCCTCTCCCAATCTTTGTGTAAGTTAAAATCCCACATTAATACGACTTTGCCTTTGTTACACACTTGCCTAATTTGTGCATTTAAACAATCTGACACCTCAGAACTGCGACAAGGGGGTCCCGACACAAAACGTCTTCCAGGTTTAGATCGTTTTCTGTTCCTCAGTTGCACCCATAAAGTCACCATTGGATGAAAGAGTCTCCTTCGGTGTCCTATCCCACACACAGACAAACCCACATACAGACAGAAAGACAGTCAAATACACACAGGCAGACTGACATGTCCAGATAAACACACACACACATAGAAATCCACAGCCAGACACAGCCATTCCCACTGACCAAGAGAGAGAGAGAGAGAGAACGAACCCACACAGAGACACATATATTCACATTGACCAACTTGGAAAGATAAATACAAACACCTCCCTCTGTGTAAAAAATGTTTTTACAAACATCAAAATCTCTCTTTTCGCCTTTTATATTTCATGCTCGGGGTTTCAATGGATTGTCAATTTGATTTCACAGGGAGCAAGATAATTTTTGCTTTCCTTTTCTTGTCTTTGGTGTCAGGGGGTCATGGGTCAGTCATAGAGACTGACAGTCTGTAACCCGTGACCCAGCGCTGTGACACCGAGTGGGATGCGGGAAGGGGGCAACATGGAGAGGGTCAGTCCCAACCTCTTAAAGGGACCCTGCACCACCAGAACTGCTCCTTAGGTTTAAACCTTCGAGTGAGTCAGCAGGTGTTTGAACAAGGATGGGAACAAAGTGAAATTGAATCCTCCAATATTTATTTATTCAGCGATGTTAATAAACACCAAATATCTGTCAAGCCCAAATTCACACAAGTAAAATTGTGAATTAATAATGATCATTTTAAAGGAGAAACTGTTGTTAATTAATTCCATTTCATTTGCTAAACATTATCATCATAACCTTGTTTAGTTCAGGATGTAATATTAAAAAGCCCTTAGGAAGAGAGGAAGAGGCTGCACGGTCCCTCGAGCCCATCCTTTCTCTTTGAGACATTTTATTCTTCACCCTCTTCCTTACTGTGTGTGTCTCTCGGTCCCTCTGCCATTCTCTCTTTCCTCCTTACCCGTCTCTTTCCCTCCCTCACCGTCAGTAGGACATTTCTAGAAGGTTTCTTTCCAGGCGACGTTGAAGATCAGTCTGATAGGCTTTCCAAGAGAAATATGACAGCAGGGGTTTCTGGCAGGCCTTTCAGTCGGAATGCAACGTCAATTTATGGATCTCTTACATTCGCTTCAAAGTACATCTCAAAGACATGGAACAGGGTGCTGATTGTGACTGCTTGCTTGGCTGGTTTTCTCCAGCTGCCTTCAAAACACGTAACACCCCGAAAACACCGTCTAAAGCGAAACCAAAAGCAATATCTCAATGGTCTAGCTCCAGATCCCCTGAAATCCTGACCTGTCAGTTCTCTGGACAAAATCTCCCCCAAGTCACAAAGCCTCTGCTGGGTATTTATCTGAAGACAGGTGGCTTCCAGTAAAGGTTGTTTTTAAATAGGAAAATGAAAAGTAAATCCAGAGAATCATTTTCAATTTCCACAAATAATACAATGCTACAATTGCAACATACACGAGTCCCCAAAACATTTTAACAAAAATGCAGAAGCGCCGTCAGAACACACACTTTAAAAAGTGCTTTACTATTTTGCGAACGAGGTGAATAACCTCACAGATCCCCAATATTTTTCAGCTTCCACCTTGTTACCCATTCACTTAAACTGCCTACATCTTTTTTGTCTCAGCCTCACAGCATGCATTTGTACCTAGCTTTGTTTCGTCAGCAAATCAAAAAAAAACATTGCACTCACTTTCTTTGTCTAAGTCCCGAATATAGATGGTAAATAGCTGGAGCAGCAGCAATGATCATTGCGACACTCCACTAGTTACAGCCTGCCAATCTGAAAATGCCCCGTTTATCTCGACTCACTACTTCAGTTTAAACAGAGGGCCCGGGTGGAACCAGCGCAGTGAATAGTCAGAAGATTAAACATAGGGTCAGAGGGAACCTGCACTGTGAATATTTACACTATCAAAACACTTGGCCCAGGGTGGTCATGCACAGTGAACGATCGCAATATTAAATACAGGGCCTGTCAGGATTCTACACCGTGAATAGTCGCAAGTTCAAACAAAGCGCTCGGGGGATCCGTCAGAGTGAATTGTCACAAGTTTAATCACAGTGCGTGATGAGGAAACCTGCACAATAAAAACCCACAAGTGTAAAAAACAAGACTGAAGTGAACCTGTGAAGTGAATAGTCACAAGTTTAAACTGAGGTTTGGGGAGGAACGTGCACAGCGATAGTCACATTTTTAAACACATGGCCCAGGGGGAACCTGCACGGTGTATAGTCCCAGATTTAGAGACAGGGCCCAGGGGAACATACACAATGAATAGTCACAAGTTTAAAAATAGGGCCAAGGGGAATCTGAACAGTGAATATTCACAATATTAAGCACATGGCCCGGGGGGGATCCTGCACACTGATTCGTGTCACATTTCAACACAGGGCCCAGGTGGAACCTGCACAGTGAATAGTCACAATTCGAAATACAGGGCCCGGGACGATCCTTCACAGTGAATAGTCACATATTTCAACAGAGGGCCCGGGGGATCCTGCACAGTGATTTACGTCCAGTTTAAACACGGAGCCCGGGGAGCCTGCACAGTGAATAGTCGCAGTTTAAACACAGGGCCCTGGGGAACCTGCAAAGTTAGCAGTCATATGTTTAAACACAGGGCCCGGGGAATCCTGCACATGTGATTCCTGTCAAGTTTAAACACAGGGCCCGGGGGGGGGATCCTGCACAGTGAAGAGTCACGAGTTTAAACCCAGGGCCCGGTGGATCCTGCACATGTGATTCCTGTCAAGTTTAAACACAGAGCCCGGGCAGGATCCTGCACAGTGAAGAGTCACGAGTTTAAACACAGGGCCCGGGGGATCCTGCACAGTGATTCATGTCAAGTTAAAACACAGAGACGGGAAGCCTGCACAGTGAATAGTCACAGTTTAAACAAAGGGCCCTGGGCAACCTGCAAAGTTAGCAGTCATAGGTTTAAATTTAGGGCCCGGGGAATCCTGCACAGTGAAGAGTTACGAGTTTAAACAGAGGGCCCGGGGGATCCAGCATTGTGAATAGTCACATGTTTAAACATAGCGCCCGGCGGATCCTGCACAGTTATTCGTATCAAGTTAAAACACAGCGCCCGGGGGATCCAGCACAGTGATTCTTGTCAAGCTTAAACACGGGGCCAGGGGATTTCTGCACAGTGATTCCTGGCATGTTTAAACACAGGGCCCGGGGGAATCCTGCACAGTGATTCATGTCAAGAGTTTAAACACCAAGCCCGGGGGATCCTGCAGAGTGATTCCTGTCAGGTTTAAACACAGGGCCCGGGAGGATCCTGCACAGTGATTCTTGTCAAGTTTTAACACAGGGCCCGGCGGGGAACATGCACAGTGATTGATGTCAAATTTAAACACAGGGCCCAGGGGATCCTCCACAGTGAATTATGTCAAGTTAAAACACAGAGACGGGAAGCCTGCACAGCGAATAGCCACAGTTTAAACAAAGGGCCCTGGGCAACCTGCAAAGTTAGTAGTCATATGTTTAATTTTAGGGCCCGGGGGATCCAGCACAGTGAAGAGTTATGAGTTTAAACACAGGGCCCGGGGGATCCAGCACAGTGAATTGTCACAAGTTTAATCACAGTGCGTGATGAGGAAACCTGCACAATAAAAACCCACAAGTGTAAAAAACAAGACCGAAGTGAACCTGAACAGTGAATAGTCACAAGTTTAAACTGAGGTTTGGGGAGGAACGTGTACAGCGAATAGTCACATTTTTAAACACATGGCCCGGGGGAACCTGCACGGTGTATAGTCCCAGATTTAGAGACAGGGCCCAGGGGAACATACACAATGAATAGTCACAAGTTTAAAAATAGGGCCAAGGGGAATCTGAACAGTGAATATTCACAATATTAAGCACATGGCCCGGGGGGATCCTGCACACTGATTCGTGTCAGATTTCAACACATGGCCCAGGTGGAACCTGCACAGTGAATAGTCACAATTCGAAATACAGGGCCCGGGACGATCCTTCACAGTGAATAGTCACATATTTCAACAGAGGGCCCGGGGGATCCTGCACAGTGATTTATGTCCAGTTTAAACACGGAGCCCGGGGAGCCTGCACAGTGAATAGTCGCAGTTTAAACACAGGGCCCTGGGGAACCTGCAAAGTTAGCAGTCATATGTTTAAACACAGGGACCGGGGGATCCAGCACAGTGAATTGTCACAAGTTTAATCACAGTGCGTGATGAGGAAACCTGCACAATAAAAACCCACAAGTGTAAAAAACAAGACCGAAGTGAACCTGAACAGTGAATAGTCACAAGTTTAAACTGAGGTTTGGGGAGGAACGTGCACAGCGAATAGTCACATTTTTAAACACATGGACCGGGGGAACCTGCACGGTGCATAGTCCCAGATTTAGAGACAGGGCCCAGGGGAACATACACAATGAATAGTCACAAGTTTAAAAATAGGGCCAAGGGGAATCTGAACAGTGAATATTCACAATATTAAGCACATGGCCCGGGGGGATCCTGCACACTGATTCGTGTCAAATTTCAACACATGGCCCAGGTGGAACCTGCACAGTGAATAGTCACAATTCGAAATACAGGGCCCGGGACGATCCTTCACAGTGAATAGTCACATATTTCAACAGAGGGCCCGGGGGATCCTGCACAGTGATTTATGTCCAGTTTAAACACGGAGCCCGGGGAGCCTGCACATTGAATAGTCGCAGTTTAAACACAGGGCCCTGGGGAACCTGCAAAGTTAGCAGTCATATGTTTAAACACAGGGCCCGGGGAATCCTGCACATGTGATTCCTGTCAAGTTTAAACACAGGGTCCGGGGGGGGGGGGGTGGGGGGATCCTGCACAGTGAAGAGTCACGAGTTTAAACCCAGGGCCCGGTGGATCCTGCACATGTGATTCCTGTCAAGTTTAAACACAGAGCCCGGGCAGGATCCTGCACAGTGAAGAGTCACGAGTTTAAACACAGGGCCCGGGGGATCCTGCACAGTGATTCATGTCAAGTTAAAACATAGAGACGGGAAGCCTGCACAGTGAATAGTCACAGTTTAAACAAAGGGCCCTGGGCAACCTGCAAAGTTAGCAGTCATAGGTTTAAATTTAGGGCCTGGGGAATCCTGCACAGTGAAGAGTTACGAGTTTAAACAGAGGGCCCGGGGGATCCAGCATAGTGAATAGTCACATGTTTAAACACAGCGCCCGGGGGATCCAGCACAGTGATTCTTGTCAAGCTTAAACACGGGGCCAGGGGATTTCTGCACAGTGATTCCTGGCATGTTTAAACACAGGGCCCGGGGGAATCCTGCACAGTGATTCATGTCAAGAGTTTAAACACCAAGCCCGGGGGATCCTGCAGAGTGATTCCTGTCAGGTTTAAACACAGGGCCCGGGAGGATCCTGCACAGTGATTCTTGTCAAGTTTTAACACAGGGCCCGGCGGGGTACATGCACAGTGATTGGTGTCAAATTTAAACACAGGGCCCAGGGGATCCTCCACAGTGAATTATGTCAAGTTAAAACACAGAGACGGGAAGCCTGCACAGCGAATAGCCACAGTTTAAACAAAGGGCCCTGGGTAACCTGCAAAGTTAGTAGTCATATGTTTAATTTTAGGGCCCGGGGGATCCAGCACAGTGAAGAGTTATGAGTTTAAACACAGGGCCCGGGGGATCCAGCACAGTGAATAGTCACATGTTTAAACATAGGGGCCGGCGGATACTGCACAGTGATTCGTATCAAGTTGAAACACAGCGCCCGGGGGATCCAGCACAGTGATTCGTATCAAGTAGAAACACAGCGCCCGGGGGATCCAGCACAGTGATTCTTGTCAAGCTTAAACACGGGGCCCGGGGATTCTGCACAGTGATTCCTGTCATGTTTAAACACAGGGCCCGGGGGAATCCTGCACAGTGAATAGTCACAAGTTTAAACACGAGGCCCGGGGGTTCCTGCACAGAGATTCGTGTCAAGTTTAAACACAGGACCGGGGGAAAGCCACACAGTGAATAGTCGCAAGATTAAAGTCAGGGCCCGGGGGGAAGCCGCACAGTGAATCGTGAAGAGATTAAAAACGCAACCAGGGGTGTACCTGCACAATGCTCTTACCATTCCCTCTCGTAAATATGATCGCCAAGAGTTGGGCTCTAATTCTGGTGGACTTGCTGGAGCGTTCCAGTTACACCAACTCTGGAAGTGAACAGTTTGCTTACAGTGGAGTTAAACCTCTTTCTGCACTTTTCAAGGCATATTATGCCAAGAGGGCCAGCACTGCTGGTGTGGACTCCCTGTGCTGCTTCGCTAGCTCAGAAGGTTAGTACAGAAGACTAAGTGAGCTGTCCAGGCCTTCGGGTGGGTGCCAGTTACCTCCCAAAGAAGCAGGTTGATGACTTTTAAGAACAAAGTAAGTTGCATTAGCATCCAGCACCCAACCACCACTACTAAACGAACCACCCCCGGAACGTCTCTATACCCCCAGCATAAGTACAGTGTTCTAACAGGAGAAGTGGGTGGCAGACGTGGGGTAACTGGGTGCTTGTGATGTGGCTGTAATGGTGTAGACACTAACCCAAATGAGATACCCTCATATTGACCCCACAACCTCCGACACTGAGGAAACACACCATGCGATACACGCCTTGCAACACAATAAGAGGGCATGCTTGGGCTTCAGATGCAAAATTGGCAGTCAATGCCTACATAGTTGAATAGCCGGCAACCACTCAGTTCGAAGACTCTCATATGAAGGACAGATACTTGGGCAGGGTCGCGTGGAACGACTGACACATGCAAAATTGGAATTCAGTGGTATTACAGGCTTCAACAGAAGACAAGTTCGGAGCAGCCATTGCACAGTACACCAGCTTGTATTTATACCGTAGCTTTAAGGTAGCAAATTGTCCCAAGGCACTTCACAGGAGCATTATCAAAGAAAGGATGGCACGAAGACAGGGGATACTTTGATCAAATGTCCAAAGGAGAGATTAGAACAAATGACCAACAACTTGATCAAAGAGGAACGTTTTGAGGAGTGTATTAAAAGTAGGATAGAGAGTGAAGCAGTTTAAAGATGGTATATCGGCTCATCGTATCCATGCTGTTTCTGCACGGAGCTTTACAGTCATTCCCATTCCCCCACTCAATCCCCATAGCCCTGCAAGTTTATTTCCGTCACGTTACAGTACAATTTCAATTTGAAATCATTGGTTGTCTCTGCATTCACCACCCTTGTGGGCAGCAGAATCCAGATAATTACCACCAGCTGCATAAAAAAGTTCCGAATAATATTTCACCTGTATCACTTGCCCAAAGCCTTCAATCTGTGTCCTGTGGTCCTTGGACCATTAGTTGGTGGAGATGTTGGCCAGCTCGAGGACTTCTGTGTTGGAGATACGGTCCTGCCACCTGATGCCAAGGATTCTCTGGAGGCAGCGAAGATGGAATGAATTGAAACATCGCTCTTGGCTGACATACGTTGTCCAGGCCTCGCTGCCGTAGAGCAAGGTACTGAGGACAAAGGTTTGAAACACTCGGACTTTTGTGTTCTGTGGTCTATATATATATATATATATATATATAAATATATATATAGTGTTCAGATGAAAGTCTTTCGCTGAACATGTTTGTTTACTGGCTGTAATGAATGTCATTTTTCATCAGGCCCAATTAAATTTCTTTGCAATGAATCAGATTTTCATTGCAATCTCATTCTCGCAAAACGTCCAAGAGAGTATCAATTCAGGGACAGCCGTGTATCAGCCGCTCTATAGGGAGGGAGAGAAGGGATCAACGTCTGAGAAGATTAGTTTGGAAGATTATGATCTACGAGCTTCAATGTGTATAGTCAAACGACCATATACTGTCTTTTGAAATTAGGATATATATTGCAGTTTTGGGTGTGCTGTATCCGACTCGCTGATGCTGGTGTTCCTGTGAGACTCGATGTCCAAATATTCATGTCTCCAGATTTTCTTAGAAATATAGACGGTTCTGGGATTGTGTGTCGATATTTCCGGGTATTCCATGCAATTGACAGTAATTGAACAGGATCTCTGGGAGTCTGCTTGTATCTTCTGGGGGGTCAGTGTGAATGTCAATGAATTTACAGATCAGGCATCTGTCTACATTTGTCGAACCCATTCCCACACTTCCGCCCTCACTCCTACCCCTGCCTCCCAGAACAGTTTCAGGGATCTCCTTGCCCTCACTTTGCACCCCAGCAGCTTCCACATCCAAAGTTTCATCTTCCCCCATTTCCGCCACATCCAGCGTGATGCGACCAACCAAACACATCATCCCCTCCCCTTCATGTCAGCGTTCTGAACGGACCCTTCCCTCTGCGACACGCTGGTCCAGTCCTCCATCGCCCACCAACTTGTTCCCTTTGC
Organism: Heterodontus francisci; assembly: GCF_036365525.1. Classification (NCBI taxonomy): domain Eukaryota; kingdom Metazoa; phylum Chordata; class Chondrichthyes; order Heterodontiformes; family Heterodontidae; genus Heterodontus; species Heterodontus francisci. The sequence continues at coordinate 78,724,698 of NC_090391.1, read as the reverse complement.
GTGGCACCGTCCCATGCAATTGCAGGACGTGTAATACCTTTGAACTCCTCTCTCCTCATCATCCAAGGCTACAAGCAATCTTTCCAGGTGAAGCAACGATTTAGTTGCACTTCTTTCAATTTAGAATACTGATACGACAAGAGTTGATTCAGTCTCACTACTCCACAGGTCACAACATATTCGTAAAGTTTTCCAGCGACCAGAAAAATACCCACTTTAAACACTTTATTTGCACTCCTCTCTCCCACCCCCACCGCAGAATAAAGCATACCAAGCCAGATTTCTTTAAACAACAACAAAATTAACAATTTTCAGAAACTAAATCTTAAACAATAATGAAACAAATCTATGTATGAAAAGATTTTATAACTTCTTATTCTTCCTATCTCTTATGCACACACACATATACATGCAAACACCGGTTAACCGGGGGAAAAGGCTTTTCTCTTCCCAACTGTTTCCTGAGAATAATAAAATAACTTGGTCATAATATTCTGGTCAGATATTCCCGGGTCGGTGAGGTGTCCCAGAGTCCAATAGTCGGATGCCTCTTGAAATCTCTACAGGCGGGTTCAATGAACAGTTTGTGATGGTTTGGAGTTCAAGGCAATTCGTCTACAGCAGGCGTCACACAGATCTTTCAGCAAAGGATGTAGCAACAGGCCTACTTGGATTTTGAAGCAGCTGTCCAGCAATATAAGCTTTCTTGAGCTATCTGGGTTTTCTAAAATATAACAGGCAACAGGAATCAGTCTTGAGGCAGAGATTTTTTGGAGACTGGAGGCAATATGATTCTGTTCCTTTAACAAAGCAGGGATTCCTTTCTGCAAAGTAGTTTTCCACCACAGAATGTAGCAACTTCTCTTTTCCTAGGTCTTTTCTCTCTCCAGGGCTCTTTTCCCCTCTCCAAGCAGACCACAACCACACCGCAAATGAAGGATTTTTTTCCAAGAGAGGAAAATCTTACTTTTTCAGATAGTAGCTCTTTTCCTTGTCTGCAAACATAAGTCCCAGCCAGCTCGCTGCAATGCTGCTCAGCTCACTGATCTCTCACAGTGCAAAGTGAAACTAAAACCCGAACAATAAGTCAAGTGACATACATAAATATTCCTGTAATTTGCCTGTTGATCTGCTTGTCAACACGTGCTGGAAATCTGAACTCAGTTCCAACACCAAGTTGCAGCATGTAATGTTCACAGAAAATCCTTTTGCTCAAACATTTAACATCACACAGAATTCTTAGCGTTCAATACAAAAAAATTAATGGTCTTGTGACATTATTGCATTTGCTGCTTGACTACGAGCTTCCTATACTTGCCATTTTAATTCGCCACCCTGCTCTCACACCCACATTTCTGTCCTTGGCCTCCTGCAGTGAAGCTCAACACAAGCTCGAAGAAAGCACCTCGTCTTCTGATTAGACAATCGACAGCCTTCTGGACTCAACATCGAGTTCAACGATCTCAGTTCATGACTGCCATTAGTTTTTTAACAATTTATTTGATTTCATTTTATTTTTAACCATGTGTCAGTTTGGCGTGCTTTTGCTTTTGGACAGAGCTTATCATTGCACTGCATTTAATACCCTCTCTGGAGTAATACTATGTCTTTCTACGACAACTCTTAGCACTCCCTTTTCCTTTTATTCCGTGTTATCTCTGTTATTTCACACGTCTGGAATTAAAAGTTAGTCTAATGGTGACCGTGAACCGATTGTCGATTGTTGAAAAAAATCCATCTGGTTCACTCAAGTCCGTTACGAAAGGAAATCCTCTGTCCTTACCCGGTCTGGCCTACAGTAGAATCCAGACCCACAGCAATGTGGTTGACTCATAAAATGTCCTCTGAGCTAGTCTAGCAAGCCACTCAGTTGTAGCAAACCACTAACAAGCCTAAGGAATGGAATGAATCCAGAAGAACCATCCAACATTGACCTCGGCTCTGGAAACACAGCCCTGTCGACTCTGCAAATTCCTCCTTCGTATCATCTGGGGGCATGTGCCAAAATTGGAAGGGATGTCCCGCAGGCTCTGCAAGCAACAGCCTGACTTGGTCATACTTATGGAATCATACATAACGGACAATGTCGCAGACACCACCATCATCATCCCCAGATATGTCCTGTCACACTGTAAGGACATGTCCACCGACTCTGGTTTCGTAGCGGTATACAGTCAGGATGAAGTTGCCTTGGAAGCCCTCAACATTGACTCTGGACCCCATGAAGTCTCATTGCATCAGATCAAACATGGACAAGGAAACCTCCCGCTGATTGTCATTTCGCCTGCATGCCCCCTCCCCCACACCTTGGCTGAAGAATCAGTGCTTATCCATATTGAATACCAATTTGAAAAAACGCTTAGCGCAGCAAGGGCATAATATGTACTCTGGGTGGGAGACTTCAATGCCCATCAGCAAGAGTGGCTAGGTAGTACCACTGCTGACCAAGCTGGCTGAGTCCTAAAGGGCACAACATCGAGTCTGCGTCTGTGGCAGCTACTGAGGGGACCAACAAGAGGGAAAAACCTACTTGACCTCGTCTTTACCAATCTACCTGATGCAGATGAATCTGTCAATAGCAGTGTTGGTAGGAGTGACCACTACACAGTCATTGTGGAGACGAAGTCCTGTCTTTACATTGAGGTATACTCACCATTGTGCTGTGTGGCACTGCCACCATGCTAAAAGGATTGCTCAACAGATCTAGCAACTCCAAACTGGGTATCCATGAGGCGCTTTGGGCCGTCAGTAACAGCAGAATTATATTCGACCACAATGTGTAACTTCATGGCACGGCATATCTCTCACTCTACCATTACCATCAAGCCGTGGGATCAACCCTGGTTCAATGAGAGTGCAGGAGGGTTTGCCAGGAGCACTACCAAACGTACCTAAACATGAGGTGTCCGCCTGGTGAAACTGCAACACAGGACTGCTCGCATGCCCAGCAGTGGAAGCAGCGTGCGACAGACAGAACTAAACAATTCCACAACGAACAGATCAGCTCCTAACACGATGCCTTCCCCACCTGTATTGCCAGCCGTCCTGACTCACAGGCCATCTCCAAAAGGCTTTAAAAAGTCAGCCGATTGAATCAGGAAAGGGTTCCAGCCATATGACACACAAGAGACTTGTAGAGAAAACAGGTAAGCCCTTTGGTCGATGAACTCCATTTTTCCCACAGTTTATATAAAACGCCTCCTCCCCCCTCCCACAAACTTTTCTTACTCTCTTACACCTATAAGCTGACAGTTAAAAGAACAATCATTCTTCATCCTGTCCCCTCTCACTTGCCTGGATGAGTGCAGGTCCAATAACACAAACAGATCTGTAGTCCTGTCGCATTCAGCCGCGAATGGTGGTGGACAAATGAACAAGTAACAGGAGGAAGAGGTCCCACAAAGATCCACATCCTCACTGATAGGGGAGCCCAGTACATTACTGCAAAAGACAAGGCTGCAATATTTACATCTATCTTCAGCCAGAAGTGCAGGGTGAATGTTTCATCTCGGCCTCCTCCTGAGGCTGCCAACATCACAGATGTCAGTTTTCAGCCAATCTTATTCACTCCACTTGTCATGAAATAGCTGAAGGCACCGAATACGGCAAATGCTATGGGCCCTGACAATATTCCGGCAATAGTAGTGATAACTTCTGTTCCAGAGCTAGCCATACGCCGAACTAAGTTGTTCCAGTACGCCAACAACAGTGGCATCCACCATGCAATGTGGAAAATTGCCCAGGTATGTCCTGTCCACAAAAAAAGGAGAAATCAAACCTGGCCACTTATCGCCTTATCAGTCTACTCTCGATCATCAGCAAAGTGATGGGGGGGGAGGGGGAGTCAGTGTTCTCAAGCGACACTTGTCCAGCAACAACCTGTTCACTGACGCTCAATGTGGTTCCCACCAGGGCCACTCAGCTCCTGACCTGATCACAGCCTTGGTCCAAACATGGGCAAAAGTGTTGAAGTTCTGATGTGAGGGGAGTGTGACAGCTTTTGACATCACATCAGCATTTGACTGAGCATGACATTAAGAAGCCCAAGAAAAACTATAATCCAAGGGCATCAGAGGGAAAGATCTACACTGTTTGGAGTATTACCGAGCACAAAGAAAGTTGGTTGTGGTTGCTGGAGGTCAATCATCTCAGCCCCACGATGAGGAGTTCCTTAGGGCAGTGTGCTCAGCTCAACCATCTGCAGCATCTTCATCAATGAACTTCCATCCATTATAAGGTCAGAAGTGGGGATATTCGCTGATGTTCAACAACATTTGTGACTCATAATATACTGAAGCAGCCTGTGTCCATATGCAGCAAGACCTGACAACATCAAGTCTTGTGTTAATAAGTGGCATGTACCATTTGCACCACACAAGTGCCAGTCAGTGACCATCTCAGACATGAGATAATTTAACCATCTCCCCTTGATGTTCAATGGCATTAGAATTGTTGAACCCCCACTTTCAATATCCAGTGGGTAACCATTAACCAGAAAGTGAACTGGACCAAACAGGTAAACACTATGGCTACAGGCGCAAGTCAGAGGTTAGGAATTCTGCCGCTAGTACCTCATATCCCGTCTCCCAAATGCATGTTCACCATCTACAAGGCACATGTCAGGAGTATGATGGAATACTCTTCACTTGCCTGAATGGGTGCAGCTACAACAACACACAGGAATCTCGAAACCATCCAGGAGAAAGTAGCCCGCTTGATTGGCACCCCAGCCAGCACCTTCAGCATTCATTCCCTCCAGCACCGACGCACAGTGCAAGTAGTGTGTATCAAGAACAAGGTACACTGTGGCAACACACCAAGTCTGCTTCGAACAGCACCTACCAAAGCCGCTACCACTACTAACTAGAAGAACAAGGGCAGCAGAGACATAAGAACACCACCACCTGAAACAATCCCCTCCAAGCAACACGCCATCCTGACTTGGAACTGCATCATCGTTCCTTCACAGTCGCTGAGTTAAAATTCTAGCACTCCCTTCCTGACAGCACTATGGGTGTACCTACACACCCAGGACTGCAGCAGTTAAAGAAGGCAACTCACACCATCTCAAAAGCAATCAAGGCTGGTCAACAAATGCTGGTCTCGCCAGGGGCGCCCACTCCCCATAAATGGAGAATAATAAACGAAATAATCTCTCCTGCCTTCCGTCCTATCGCACATCTTAACTTTATTTCTTCTTGACCCCTCTTTTCACTTTCAAAAAATAAACTATGACATTTCTCATCTTTCCCTGTTCTGATCAAAGGTCACAGAACTTAAATGCTAATTTTGTCTCCGCAGATGTTGTCAGATCTGTTGAGTATTTCCCACACTTTCTGATTTAAGGTCAGTGTTTATTGGTTTGCCCGAGTGTCAGATTATTAATAGGGATCCCAGAAAATGGCAGTGTTGGCAGAGAGATCCTCAGACCTCTATTTTCATACGTCATCCTCTCATGCGAAATTCTGAGGAGATCTTGCATGTTTGACATAATTTATATAAGTTATTTGCTGGGTTTCAGTGCTTACTGCAAGTTCCTTGGTTAGTATTACAATTTTCAGTATGTTCATGTGTAAGTGCCACTGCTTACAAGATTGATCAGTTCCTCGCAGACACAAGGAATTGACCCAATATCTTAAACCTGCACCATTCTGAGCGTGTGCTTCAAGTTTCTCTGTCAACCGGTTGCTGTCATCACCCGTGTCTCATATTGAAATTGCCAGTCTGTGATATCTGCAAAACACACCTCAGGTTGAGGAGTCTATCAGATTGAGAAAGGACCAGATACACCTGTAGAAATCAAGGAGAGTGTGGCAAAGTTATGGATGGAGATGGTGAGAGGGGACAGTAACTGTAGTGAGACAGGGACACCAGCAGATGGAGATAGTGAGAGGGGACACAGTAACTGCAGTGAGACAGGGACACCAGCAGATGGAGATGGTGAGAGGGGGACAGTAACTGCAGTGAGACAGGGACATCACATTGGGGGATGACAAAAGCACTTCTCCTCTTTAACAAATATTTTATATTTCCCTCCCACTGCGCTGTATCAGCAGCCAGACCTGGAGCCCACACTGAGAGATAGCTCTGTCGTGCCAGTCACTGCACTGTCTTCGTGCAGGCACAATTGGAAACCACACCGAAAGCTGACCATGCGTTGCCTGGCATTGCACGGTGAAGCAGCGAGTAACATGAGAAGTCTGAGAACAAGTGCTTAAACATCGGATGTATTGAAATGCTGCCCATACCCCTTCCTCCCACCCCTGCACCCAGAGATCCACGAACATTATTCTTCTCTTACATTTAGCTCAGATCTCCACTGTACCTGGACAGAGAATATCCTTGCATGAGGCATTCACATGCCCACACACTGTGAGGGAACTAAAGTTATTACAAAACAATCTGCACAAATTGACACGGATAAACGTTTAACTCATACTAGTTTCACAAATTGCACTCAAATTAATATTCATTCATGTGCCACCCATAGTGCTTCCTTGAAGGCTGTGTGCTTTCTAATTCTAGAGCTGCCCCTTTGACCTCAGTGTGGTGGACGCTTACTGCAGTAATAAAAATGGCACTGCAGATATTTACAACCGGAATTTTCGGCAGTGCGACCGAGAGTGGGACTGACTTCTGGTTGGAGCATCTCCATTAACTTGGTGGTGCCTGCATGGGCATCGAACGAGGGCCTGTCAAGGGCGCAGATGCACTCCCCTCCTGAAAAAGGCCACCGCCTGCAGCTCCCATAGCACCGGTCTGCTCCCATGGGGCTGCACATTATAACTCACTGATCTGCATGAGAGAAAACAAAAGGACATCAGTGATCCGACCAAAGCTCCTCTCCATTCGAACCACTAAATCTGTCAATGCTGCCTCTCTACTTTTCCAGGCTGGAAGGGATTGTGGAAACCAATGTCCCAACAGCAGCAGGTTGGGCGTTAATCAAAGCTGGCCTGTGTGAGTTTGTGTGTGTGTGTGTGTGTGTGTGTGTGTGTGTGTGTGTGTGTGTGTGTGTGTGTGTGTGTGTGTGTGTGTGTGTGTGTGTGTGTGTGTGTGTGTCTGATTCAGTGTCTGGGGCATGATCGGAATGTGTGTGTGTGTGTTTGTGTTTGTGTGTGTGTGTGTGTGTCTTTGTATATCTGTCTGGCTCGGTGCCTGGGTTCTGATCGGTGTGTGTGTGGTGTGTGTGTGGCGTGTGTCTGTGTTTGTCTTTGTAGATCTGTCTGGCTTGGTGCCTGGGTTCTGATCGGTGTGCGTGTGTGTGTTTGTGTGTGAGTCTGTCTGTCTCTGTTTGTGTCCATGTGTTTGTATATCTGTCTGATTCAGTGCCTGGTGTCTGATTGGTGTGTGTGTGTGTGTATGTGTCTTTGTATATCTGTCCGGCTCACAGACTGGGCTCTGATTGGTGTGATTATGTGATTGTGTGTGTGTGTGTGTGTGTGTGTGTGTGTGTATGTGTGTGTGTGTGTGTGTGTGTGCGTGTGTGTTTCTGTGTCTGCCTGGCTCGGTGCCTGGGTTCTGATCGGTGTGTGTGTGTGTGTGTGTGTTTGTATCTCTGTCTGGCTCAGTGCCTGGGGTCTGATCGGTGTGTGTGTGAGTTTGTGTTTGTGTCTGTGTGCACGTGTGTGTGTGCTTGTCTTTGCATGTCTGTCTGGCTTGCTGCCTGGATTCTGATCGGTGTGCGTGTGTGTGTTTGTGTGTGAGTCTGTCTCTCTCTGTTTGTGTCTATGTGTTTGTATATCTGTCCGATTCAGTGCCTGGGGTCTGTTCGGTGTGTGTGTATGTGTGTGTGTCTGTGTTTATGTGTGTGTGTGTATGTGTACGTGTGTGTGCGTCTTTGTATATCTGGCTCGCTCACAGCTGGATTCTGATTGGTGTGATTGTGTGTGTGTGTGTGTGTGTGTATCTCTCTCTCTGTCTGTCTGTGTGTATGTGGTTGTATATCTGTCTGGCTTAGTGCTCTGATTGGTGTGTCTTTGGTGAGTATTTGTCTGTCTGTCTATTTTTGTGTGTGGATGTGTGTGTGTGTGTGTGTAGGTGTGTGTCTGTGTTTATGTGTATGTGTTTCCATGTCTGTCTGGCTCAGTGCCTGTGGTCTGATTGGTGTGTCTCCGGTGAGTATTTGTCTGTCTGTCTAAGTTTGTGTGTTTGTGTGTGTGTATATATCGGTCCAGCTCAGTACCCGGTGTCTGATCTGTGTGTGTGTGTGTTTGTGCGTGTGTGTGTGTGGTTGTGTGTGCCTGTGTGTGCCTGTGTGTGTGCGTTTGTATATCTGTCTGGCTCAGAACCTGGGGTCTGATCGGTGTGTTTGTGTGTGTGATTCTCTTTGTCTGTCTGTGTATGTGGTTGTATATCTGTCTCGCTCAGTGCCTGGGGTCCGATCGGTGTGCGTGTGCCTGTGTGTGCTTTTTGCAACATCCTTGCTGGTAGATTTGCTAGTGCTGTAGGGGTGGGAGGGGGGCTGTTGGGGGTTAAACTAATTTGGCAGCGCAATGGTATAAGACTGGAGGTACAGTTGGGGTGATGCACAGTCAAATAAAGAAGAAATCTAAGTCAGTTTGGAAGGCAGTGCAAATACAGACCTGTTAAGGCACGTGCGAATAATGCAAAGATGGACTGCATCTATTTTATTAAAGCGAGGAGTCTTGCAGGCAAGGCAAATGATTTGAGGGCATTAATTAGCACATGGGATTATGATATTTTTGCTATCACAGAAACATATTTGTTGGAAGGGCAGGACTGGCAGCTCAGTATTCAAGGGTTTCGAATCTTCAGGCCAGACAGACGAGGGGGTAAATGAGGAGGTGGCATTGCACTGTTGATCAAGGAGTCAATTACTGCAGTAAGGAGGGATGATATCTTAGAGGGATCCTCAAATGAGGGCATATGGGTAGAAATTCAAAACAAAAAAGGGGCAATCATTTGGCTGGCAGTATACTACAGGCCTCCAAACAGTCAGGGAGAGATAGAGGAGCAGATACGTAGGCAAATCTGAGTCAGGTGTAACACTGATAGGTCTATCACAGGGGAGTTCATGTTCCCTCAATATTAACTGGGATATTCTTTGTGCAAATGGCTTAATTGGGGCGGAATTCTTAAAATACATATCGTAGAGTTTTTTGAACCAGTAGGTAGAACGTCCGACAAGACCTAATCCGAGGAAATGAAGCTGGACAAGTAATAGAAGTATCAGTGGGAGCATTTCGGGCTTAGTGGTCATAAATCTGTAAGATTTAAGGTAGCTATAGAAAAGTACCAGTAGGGACCGGAAATAAAAGTGCCGAATTGGGGGAAGGCCAATATCAATATGAAAAACAGGATCTGGCTAAAGTGGACTGGGAACACCGACTTGAAGGAAAGCCTACATCAGGCCATTGGGAGTCATTCAAGGAGGAAATAGTGAGAGTTCGGAGCCAGCATGTACCCGTAAATGTGAAGGGTAGGTCTAACAAGCCCAGGGAACTCTGGATGTCAAAGGATCTCGGGGATCGGATCAGGAAAAAAAGGGGGCTTGTGGCATACTTCGAGCGCTGAAAACAGTGGAGGCCATAGAGGAGAATAGAAACAGAGAAAATAGGAGCTGGAGTAGGCTATTCTGCCCCTCGAGCCTGCAGAATGTGTAGGGGCTGGGGGGAGGGGTGGGGTGGGGTGGTGGTACTGAAAACAGGTAATTAAGAGAGCGAAGATGGGACATAAAAACACTGTTGCGCAAGATAAAGGGAAGTCCCAAGGCGTTTTCTAAGTATATTACCGGCGAGAGGATAACGAGGGAAAGTGTAGGGCCCATTAGGAACTAAAGTGTCAACCTGTGTGTAGAGCCGGAGGACATAGGTATGGTTTTAAATGATTACTTTTCATTTGCTTTGATGATGGAGAAGGAGGATGTAGGCATAAAGATCAGGGATGGGGATTGTGATATACTTGTACAAATTAGCATTGAAACGGAGAAAGTATTAGCTGTTTTAGAGGGATTTATCGTGGATAAATCCCCAGGCCCAGAGGAGATGCATCCCAGGCTGTTATATAAGGCAAGGGAGGAGATAGCAGGGGCCCTGACACAAATATTAAAATCCTTCCAGGAAACAGGAGAGTTACCAGAGGACTGGAGGCCACTGAATGTGGTACCATTATTCAAGAAGGGAAGCAGGGATCTAACAGATAATTACATCAGTGGTATGGAAACTATTGGGAAAAAAATTCTGAGGGACAGGATTAATCTTCACTTGGAGAGGCAGTGATTAATCAGTGAAAGTCGGCATGGCTTTGTCAGGGGAAGATCCTGTCTCACAAACTTGATTAATATTTTTCGAGGAGGTGACTAGATGTGTCGACGAGGGTAAAGTGCATTATGTAGTCTACATGAACTTCAGTAAGGCTTTTGCAAAGGCCTTGCATGGGAGATTAGTTAAGAAGGTAAGAGCCCATGGGATCCAGGGTAATTTGGCAAATTGGATCCAAATTTGGCTTAGTGGCAGGAGGTAGAGGCTGATGGCCATGGGTTGTTTTTGGGAGTGCAGACGTGTGACCATTGTTGTACCGCAGGAATCAGTGCTGGGACCCTTGCTATTTGTCGTGTACATTAACGATTCAGACGTGAATACAGGAATTATGATTACTAAGCTTGCAAATGGCACTAAAATTGATGATATTGTAAATAGTGAAGGAGGAAAGCCTTAGATTACAGGACAATATAGATGTGTTGGTGAGATGGGCGGAGCAGTGGCAAATGGGGTTTAATCCTGAAAAGGTGATGGATAGGAGGGCTAATAAGGCATGGAAATATAAAATGGATGGTAGGACCTGGGAAATAGAGGGTCAGAGGGATCTTGGTGTACTTGTCCATAGATCATTGAAGGCAACAGCAAAGGTAGATAAGATGGTTAGGAAGGCACATGGGATACTTGCCTTTTTTAGCCGAAGCATAGAATATAAGAGCAGGGAGGTTGTGGTGGAGCTGTATAAAATGTAAGTTAGGCCACAGTTAGAGTGCTGTGTACAGTTCTAGTCTCCACACTATAGGAAGGATGTGATAGTCCTGGAGAGATTGCAGAGGGGATTCACCAGGATGTTGCCTGTGCTGGAGCATTTCAGATATGAAGAGAGACTGAAAAGGCTAGGGCTGTTTTCCATAGAGCAGAGAAGATTGAGGGGGGACGTGATTGAAGTATACAATATTCTGAGGGCATTTATAGGTTAGATAGGAAGAAACGGATTCCTTCAGCTGAGGGATCAATAACCAGGGGCCATAGATTTAAAGTAAGGGGCAGGGCGTTTAGAGGGGATTTGAGGGAACGAATTTGAACCCAGAGGGTCGTTGGAGTCTGGAACGAACTGCCTGAAGATGTGGTAGAGGCAGGAACTCTCACGACATTTAAGAATTATGTAGATGAGCATTTGAAACGCCATAGCATACAATGGTCCGGGCCAAGTCCTGGAAATTGGAATTAGAATAGTTAGGTGCTTGATGGCCAGCACAGACACGTTGGGCCAAAGGGCCTGTTTCTGTGCTGTATTACTCTATGGCTCTCTGATTGACCACCGCACAGTGCCTCTGGAGCCAAAGTCCTGCATTTACATTGAGGTATACTCACCATTGTGCTGTGTGGCAACGCCACCATGCTAAATGGCATAGATTGCAAACAGATCTAGCAACTCAAAACTGGGTATCCACGAGACGCTTTGTGCCATAGGCAACAGAAGCAACAGCAGAATTATATTCAGCCACAATGTGTAACTTCATGGCACGGCATATCCCCCACTCTACCATCACCATCAAACCGCGGGGTCAACCCTGGTTCAATGAGAGTGCAGGAGGGCTTCCCGGGAGCAGCACCAAGCATACCTAAAAATGAGGTGTCGGCCTGGTGAAGTTACAACACAGGACGACTTGCATACCCAACAGTGGAAGCAACATGTGATAGACAGAGTTAAACAATTCCACAATACACAGATCAGCTCCCAACCCGATGCCTGCCCCATTCGTATTGCCAGCAGTCCTGACTCCCAGGCCATCTCCAAAAAGCTTGAAAAATTCAGCCTGTTGAATCAGGCAAGGTTTCCAGCCAGATGACACATCAGATAAAATAACTTGTAGAGGAAACAGGTAAATCCTTTGGTCGATGAACTCCATTTTTCCCACAGTTCATATAAGACTCCTCCTCCCCCTCCCACAAGCTTTGTGTACGCTCTTATACCTACAAACTAACAGTTAAAAAATAATTCTTGATACTGTCCCCACTCACTTGCCTGGATGAGTGCAGGTCCAAAAACACTGAAACTGATTTGCAGTCCTGCCATATCCAGTCACGAATGGTGGTGGACAAATGATCAACTAACAGGAGGAAGAGGTTCCACAAATATCCACATCCTGACTAATAGTGGAGCCCAGCATATCACTGCAAAAGACAAAGCTGCAACATTTATCTCCATCTTCAGCCAGAAGTACAGAGCGGATGATCCATCTCGGCCTCCTGCTGAGGTCGCCAGTATCACAGATGTCAGTCTTCAGCCAATCTTATTCACTCCACCTGATTTCAAGAAATAGCCGAAGGTATTGGATACTGTAAATTCTCTGGATCCTGAAAATATTGCGGCAATAGTACTGTTAACTTGTGTTCCAGAGCTAGCCATATGCCAGCCAGGCTATTGCATTACAGCTACAACATTTACATCTACCTGGCAATGTGGAAAGTTGCCCAGGTATGTCCGGTACACAAAAAGCAGGACAAATCCAACCTGGCCAATTACCGCCTTATCAGTCTACTCTCGATCATCAGCAAAGTGATGGGAAGGGTGATCAACCGTGCTTTCAAGCATCACTTGCTCAGCAATAACCTGCTCACTGACGCTCAGTTTGGTTTCCGTCAGGGCCATTCACCTCCTGATGTCATTGCAGTCCTGGTCCAAACTTGGGTAAAAGAGCTGAACTCTAGAGGTGAGGGGAGAGTGACTGCTCTTGACATCATGGCAACATGTGACTGAGCATGGCATGAAGAAGCCCAAGCAAAATTGGAATCAAAGGGCATCAGAGGGAAAGTTCTCCACTGGTCGGAGTAGTACCTAGCACAAATGAAGTTGGTTGTGGTTGTTGGAGGTCAATTATCTCAGCCCTAGGACATCAGTGCAGGAGTTCCTCAGGCCAGTGTGCTCGGCTCAACCATCTTCAGCTGCTTCCCTCCATTATAAGGTCAGAAGTGTGGATGTTCACTGATGATTGCACAATGTTGAACACCATTTGTGAATCAGAATATACTAAAGCAGCCTGTGTTCATATGCAGCAAGACATGGAGAACATCAAGCCTTGTGTTAATAATTTGCAAGTAACATTCGCACCAGACAAGTGCTAGTCAGTGACCATCTCAAACAAGAGGTAATCTAACCATTTCCCCTTGATGTTCACTGGTATTAGAATTGTTGAATCCCCCACTATAAATACCCAGTGCATAACCGTTGACCAGAAACTGAACTGGACCAGCCAGGTAAACACTGTGGCTACAGACACAAGTCAGATGTCAGCAATTCTGCCGCAAGTAACTCATATCCTGTCTCACCAGTGCCTGTCTACCATCTACAAGGCACATGTCAGGAGTATGATGGAATACTCTACACTTGCCTGGATGGGTGCTGTTCCAACAACACACAAGAAGCTCGACACCATCCAGGAAAGCAGTCCACTTGTTTGGCACCCTATTCACAACCTCCAACATACACTCCCTTCACCACCGACACACAGTGGAAGCAATGTGTATCAAGAACAAGGTACACTGTGGCAACACACCACTTCCTCTTTTCCTCTTTTGGGCCTCCTTATCTTGAGAGACAATGGATATGCGCCTGGAGGTGGTCAGTGGTTTGTGAAGCAGCGGCTGGAGTAGCTATGAAGGCCAATTCTGGAGTGACAGGCTCTTCCACAGGTGCTGCAGAGAAATTTGTTTGTCGGGGCTGTTGCATAGTTGGCTCTCCCCTTGCGCCTCTGTCTTTTTTCCTGCCAACTACTAAGTCTCTTCGACTCGCCACAATTTAGCCCTGTCTTTATGGCTGCCCGCCAGCTCTGGCGAATGCTGGCAACTGACTCCCACGACTTGTGATCAATGTCACACGATTTCATGTCGCGTTTGCAGACGTCTTTATAGCGGAGACATGGACGGCCGGTGGGTCTGATACCAGTGGCGAGCTCGCTGACAATGTGTCTTTGGGGATCCTGCCATCTTCCATGCGGCTCACATGGCCAAGCCATCTCAAGCGCCGCTGACTCAGTAGTGTGTATAAGCTGGGGGTGTTGGCTGCTTCAAGGACTTCTATGTTGGAGATATAGTCCTGCCACCTGATGCCAAGTATTCTCCGAAGGCAGCGAAGATGGAATGAATTGAGACGTCGCTCTTGGCTAGCATACGTTGTTCAGGCCTCGCTGCCATAGAGCAAGGTACTGAGGACACAGGCCTGATACACTCGGACTTTTGTGTTCCGTGTCAGTGCGCCATTTTCCCACACTCTCTTGGCCAGTCTGGACATAGCAGTGGAAGCCTTACCCATGCGCTTGTTGATTTCTGCATCTAGAGACAGGTAACTGGTGATAGTTGAGCCTAGGTAGGTGAACTCTTGAATCACTTCCAGAGCGTGGTCGCCAATATTGATGGATGGAGCATTTCTGACGTCCTGCCCCATGATGTTCGTTTTCTTGATGCTGATGGTTCGGCCAAATTCATTGCAGGCAGCCGCAAACCTGTCGATGAGACTCTGCAGGCACTCTTCAGTGTGAGATGTTAAAGCAGCGTCGTCAGCAAAGAGGAGTTCTCTGATGAGGACTTTCCGTACTTTGGACTTCGCTCTTAGACGGGCAAGGTTGAAGAACCTGCCCCCTGATCTTGTGTGGAGGAAAATTCCTTCTTCAGAGGATTTGAACGCATGTGAAAGCAGCAGTGAGAAGAAAATCCCAAAAAGTGTGGGTGCGAGAACACAGCCCTGTTTCACACCACTCAGGATAGGAAAGGGCTCTGATGAGGAGCCACCATGTTGAATTGTGCCTTTCATATTGTCATGGAATGAGGTGATGATACTTAGTAGCTTTGGTGGACATCCGATCTTTTCTAGTAGTCTGAAGAGACCACGTCTGCTGACGAGGTCAAAGGCTTTGACACCAGGCACATACCAAAGCCGCTATCCATATTACCTAGAAGAACAAGGGCAGCAGATGCATATGAAAACCACCACCTTAATATTCCCCTCCAAGCCATTCACCATCCTGACTAAGAACAAGACCGTCGTTCCTTCACTGTCGCTGGATTAAAGTTCCGGCACACCCTTCCTTACAGCACTGTAGGTGTACCTACACCCCAAGGACTGCAGCAATTAAAGAAGGCAACTCACACCATCGCAAAGGCAATCAAGGATGGTCAATAAATGCTGGTCTCGCCAGGGACGCCCACTCCCCATGAATGAATAGCAACAAGAACAAAAAATCTCTCCTGCCCTCCGTCCTATCACACATCTTAATTTTATTTCTGCTTGCTGCCTTCTTTTCACTTTGTAAAAAAAACTATTACATTTCTAACCTTTTCCAGTTCTGATGAAAAGTCATAGACCTGAAATGCTAACTCTGTTTCCACAGATGCTGTTCGATCTGCTGAGTATTTCCAGCACTTTCTAATTTAAGGTCAGTGTTGATTCGGTTGCCTGAGTGTTACATTATTAACAGGGACCCCAGAAAATGACAGTATTGGCAGAGAGATCCTCAGATCTCTACTTTCATACTGCATTCTCTTAAGTATTTGAAAAAGTCTGAGGAGATCTTGCATGTATGAAATAATTTATCTCGGTTCTTTGCTGAGTATCAGTGCTTACTGCAATTTCCTTGGTTAGTGTGACCCTTTCTCAGTATGTTCATGTGTAAGTGCCACTGTTTACAGGATTGATCAGCTCCTCACAGATACAAGAGATTGACCCAAATATCTTCAATCCCCACCATTCTGTGCGTGTGGTTCAAGTTTCTCTGACAACCAGTTGCGGTCAACACCCTTGGCTCATACTGAAATTGTCAGTCTGTGATTTCTGCAAAACACACCTCAGGGGGACAAGTCTATCAGATTGGGAAAGTACCGGACACATCCTGAGAAACCAATGAGTGTGTGGCAGTGTTATGGGGGATTTACCTCGTTTCAAATCATTTTTGTCCAGATTGACAATGCAGTTTGTGGAATTCTTTTATTAAATGTCCATTTCTGGGGAGTTTTTGTTTCATTCTATATGAGATCTAGAGGAATTAATCATTTGAACATTTTCTACCTGTGATAACTTTACAGTGGCTGCTTAGCTGTGTTCATTTATTGATCTGTTTTTGTTCTTCAGACTCTTTTCATTACGCAGATTTACTTTCATTCCCAGAGAAATCAGGCTGACATTAAATGTTATTTATTGGGGCACAGTGGACAATTTATTGAAGCAACTGTCTACCTTCAGATACCCTCTTTGAATTGAATCACAGCAAGTTAACTGCTGACATGAACACAGGCTGCATTTCCAGTGATCGGATCACAGCGAGTTAACACTTTACATTAACACAGGCTCAATCCTCCTGATTGTATTTGATTCTTAACAGTATTCCTGCTTCATTAAACTATACAGGCAACATCTCATGTGTTCTTCTATTTTTAATTAAAACCACAGCGAGAATTGATGCATTGGTGTATCTGACTTTGTTGATTGTTTTGGACTCAGAGTGATTTATCATGGCCTGTTGATATTGTGTGTTATACATTTGGAAATTGTACACAGATTACAGATATTCTGTGCTGTGATTCAGTTTTTGTGATAAGAGATACGTTTATTTGCAGACACTAAGCTGTCAAATATTTCCAATGAATTAATGATATTGCCCAGAAATTCTTCCCCCGATACTTTGTCCTTTTGGATTTTAAACAACGTAATTTCAAATTCCGAGTTGAAATATGCTGCTGCAGTATCTTGATATTACAGAGCAGCAGGCAAGAAAAACGGAAGCAGAGAAATCACCACAATGCCAGGTGCTTCCTCTCAGTTCAACAGAACAGAAAAACACGCAGTGGCTGTTCTGAGGCTCTGCAGACTGTGAGCTGCTTTTCACATATTTCGGCAATGGAAAGCCGTTCTTGACTCCAAGTGGTCACCTTCCATAAAACAGATTCCTTTGTTTTAGAGGAAACACATCACATCCCTCCCTGTATAGTTCAACGATGGTGAATATTCACAACTTATGATGACCAGTCAGTGTGGTTGTGTGTTCTGCGTCTCTCGACAGTTTCAATGAGTGATGACATTTCCTCAAATATGTGGCAGGTTTCCTGATAAAGCTGCCCAGTCCTTACATGGAGTTCAGCAGTTTTGAGAGGAGTGGCTCAGATACACTCTGCTGTTCTACAGAGGGCAAATACAGCAAAACTGAGCAGAAAAGCAGTGATTGCTGTATTGCTGGAAATGGTGGTAATGGTAATCGAGGTGACTGCCCTGGGCAACAAGACAACATTTGACCAAGTGTGTGCCGAAGAAGATTACTTTCCTGATCCCATCATATTCCCATTTGCCACTCTCTCCGAAGTTATTTATCTATTGTGTGTATGTATTTACATTCAATTGCAACCTCACCACATTTCTCTATGACATCAACTTCTTTAAAAAGTCAAAATACTGCAGATGCTGGAAATCTAAATCATGAACTGAAAATGTTGGAACTACTTCGTCGGCGAGGCAGCATTTTGAGAAAGAGAATTTTCTTCAGAACAGGAAAGGTTTGTGCTGTAACAGTGTTTCAGTAAGGACAGAGGCTGGGAAAATGGGAACAGAGGAAGGAGATAAAGAGAGAAACTGTGATGGGGTGGAAGGCAGTAGTGATTAAATGAAGAACAGAATCATTACCAGAACCTGCTGTCAAAAACAAATGGGGGGGCAGTAGTTCCCACGTGTTTATTTTTGAAGTTGATGCTGAGTCAGAAAAATTGGAACAATGCAGCAGGCTGAGTACAGAGAGGTCAGCTGTGAGTGGGACAGCGAATTATAATGGCATGTGAATGGAAGCTAAGGGACTGAAAGGAAGTACTCAGCAAAGCAATTGCAGAAGGTATGCTTCATCTCCATGGTGTCGAGGACAATTGTGAAGAATTAATACATTGATTAAACAAAAACAAAAATACAAATAAATCACTGTTTGTGGTCCTGACAGTTGAAGGAGAGAAGATGAAAGGGCAGGTCATGCATCACCAACACTTGCATGGGAAGGTGACATTGGGAGAGTAGTGGGTGTTTTGAGTGAAGGAACAGTGGGTCAATCTGTACCTTCAGAATGCTGAAAATGGAGGAGAGGATGTCTGGTGGGAGCATTGCAGTGAAGTAGGCAG
Organism: Heterodontus francisci; assembly: GCF_036365525.1. Classification (NCBI taxonomy): domain Eukaryota; kingdom Metazoa; phylum Chordata; class Chondrichthyes; order Heterodontiformes; family Heterodontidae; genus Heterodontus; species Heterodontus francisci. Next base: position 78,706,330 of record NC_090391.1, on the reverse strand, counting down.
AAGTGATGGAGGATATTTCATTGAACGTAGAGTCTGGTGGAGTGAAAGTTGAGGGTAAGGGCAACTTCATTATAGTTAAGGAAGGATGGAAGGAATGATAGTGGAATTGGAATGGAGAGGTTCAAAGGCCCTTTCAGCCACGGTGGCAAAGAGCTAAATACACTTCATTCTAAAGCACACTTCTAACTGGAGAAGAGTAAAGGAGAAGGTGGAAAACAAGATCAACAACTTCTTATTTATGAGGTGCCCTTACATAGTTAAAATATCCAACTCATATTATCAAACACAATTTGATAGCGAGCAGCGTTAACAGATATTATGGCAGATGACCAAATGCTTCGTCAAGGTGGTAAGTTTTAAGCAGCATCTTAAAGGAGGAAAAAGATGTAGAGAGGCAGAGGTTTATGGAGAGAATTCCAGAATTTCGGATCTTGGCAGATGAAAATAAGACCACCAGCGGTGGAGCGATTAAATTTGGGAATGCTCAGGTATCTGGAATTGAAGGAGGACAAATATCTTATCGGGCTGAAAGAGATTACAGAGATAGGGAAAGAAGAGCTCATGGGGAGATTATAAAATAAACGTGGGATTTTCAATATTGTTTTGGTGTGTTGCTAATGCGAGTGCAGAGGTGATGGATGGACGTCTCCTTGCAAGAGTTGTATATAGGCAGCAGAGGTTTGGATGTCCTCAGGATGACTGAGGATGCAAACAGGGAGGTTGGCCAGGAATGCATTGGAATGCTCAAATCTAGAGGTGAAGATGGGGAATTAAATGCTGCACTCTCTGGATGAAAAATGAATTGTCAGTTAAAGGAAAAGAGAAAGAAGAGATTCATTACAAATTCCAAATCAAGAATATAATCTCAAACCAAATAGAAAGCAGAGTGTACAGGGAGAATTGGAAAAGAATACAAGAAGGATAAAGGGAAAGCATAGAAAAGATTAGCAGCTGACAGTAAAGGGGATCAGAAATCTTGTAAAACATTTACAGGTAATAATAAAGGAACGGTGCAGCCGATTATGGAGAAGCAAATAAATATTCCTGTCGAGGCAGAGGGCGTGACTGAGGTACAGAATGAGTAATTTGCAACTGCCTTCAAAAAAGAAGAGGCTGAAATTAATGTCCCAATCGAGGAGAGGGATGCAGATATCCTGCATAGGATAAAATAGATGGGAACGCGTTGCTAAACAGTTTGTCACTAAATGTCGACAACACCCCTGGTCCAGATGGGAAGCATTCTGGGAGATAAAGGAAGCTGGGTAGAGATAAGATCAGCCCTGACCACAATGTTTCAATCCTCCTTGTATATCGCACTGGGGCCAAAGGACTGGAATTTGGCAAACGTTAGACTCCTTTTCAAAACGAGAGGAGAGGTTAAACCATGTGACTACACGATAATCTGTCTGACCACAGTGAAAGTTGAGAGATCTACTAGAGGCCTTCATCAAGGACAAAATTAATTCTCACTTGCAGAAGCATGAGGTAAGATGAGAAAAACATCTCGGAGTTATAAAAGGGCAATCGCGTGTAACTTAACTGATTGAGTTCTTTAATCAAGTAAGAGACTGAAGTAGGCCTTGTGTATTTGGGCATCCAATGCTGACGAAGTACCTCATAACAGACTTAGTCAGAAAATGGGAATGCATATTATTAAAGGGACGCTGTCAGCTCGAGTAGTCGATTGGGTAAGAGATAGGAGGTAGAGAACAGTGGTGAATGGATGCTCTTCTGACAGGCGAGAGTGGCTGTTGCCCGGGGGTTGGTTTTAAGACTACTGTTTTTTTCTTTGACATGCAAATTACATAGACTTGGGTTTAGAATGTATAATTTTTACATGTGTGGATGGTGAAAAACATGGCTCTGCATTAAATCGTGAATATTATAATAGCAGACTTCAGGGTAGACAGTCTGCTGAAATGGGCAGATCAACGGAAGATGCAACTTATTGTGGTCAAGTCAGAAGTGATGTTCATTGTGAAAACATCATGTCAAAATAACATAAATAGTACCATTTTCAGGAGGTGCAAGAACAGAGGGACAGGGGAATGCATGTTCATAAATCTTTAAGGATTGCAGGGCAAGTAGAGAAGCTGATTGAGAAAGTGTACGAGATATTTGCTTTGAAAATGGGGTTATTGAATTCAAACATAACAGGCATCAAGCTACTACTTTATAGATCAATTGTTATGAATCAGCTGGCGTCCTCTGTGCAATTCCAGGCATGAATAACTTGGAAGAACTTCAAGGTCCTGCAAAACGAACAAATGAGGATTATCAAGAAGGCACCACGGGTGAGGGAATTCATTTGCATGGAGAGAATTCAGGAGCTTGGATTTTTCTTATTGGAGCAGGGAAAGTTCAGTGGGATCGAAACATAGAAAATAGGAGCAGGAGTAGGCCATTCGGCCCTTCGAACTTGTTCCGCCATTCATTATGATCATGGCTGATCATCCAACTCAGTAACCTGTTCCCGCTTTCGTCCCATGCCCTTTGAACCCTTTAGACCCAAGAGCTGTATCTCACTCCTTCTTGAAAACATACAATGTTTTGGCCACAACTGCTTTCTCTGCTAGCAAATTGCACAGCCTCACCACTCTCTGGGTGAAGAAATTTCTCCTTAACTCTGTCTTGAAAGGCTTACCTGCATCCTTAGACTGTGACCCCTGGTTCTGGAATCCCCCAACATCGGGAACATCCTTCCTGCATCTGCCCTGTCGAGTCCTGTTAGAATTTTGTAGGCGTCCATGAGATCCCCCCTCACTCTTCTGAACTCCAGCGAATATAATCCTAACCGAATCAATCTCTCCTCACACGTCAGTCCCGCCATCCCAGATCTAACAGAATTCAAAATAATGAGGGGTTATGGTAGAGTAAGAATGCGGAAATTATTTCCCCTCATGACTACGTTTGTCATCAGAGACCATGGCCAGGATTTTACTGGCCCCCAGAGGCGTGATTGGAAGCCAGGAGGGGTGGGGTGGGGGCACAGGGAAAAGCGGTGTGTGACAAGGGACTTGGCAGGATGGGGATCCCAGCGCCTCCCCATCGTCCAGTGATCCTGGAGGCAGGATAGGCCGACAACAGCCTTCTCGCCCAATGGCATATTGAGGATTTTAAGTGGCCTATTAAGGGACAATTATGGGATCATTCCACCGCCGCTGGGATCTTACCAGCAGCGATGTCCTCCACCATATGGAGAGGACACCTTGTAAAACGAAGCATTCTCCCTGTGGCCTTGCGGGTGGGATGGGGCGTTGCCTCCTTCATGGCCAATTTGTGACGCACAGAGCACCCGCACCAGGAACCAGATCATTCCCCGGGACCTCCCTCCTCCTGCACCACAAGAAAACCACCCAGGCCCTCTCACCGGGGCCTTGCGTACTGGCTCTGGTGACCCTGCCACACCTAACTCTTCTCTGCAGTTCCAGAGATGGGCCTGGGTCCGAGACCTTCTGTAGAACCGGCAGAATAACTAGAAATGTAGTGAAGAGACATTTCTTCACACTGAGGCTTATTTATATCTGGAAAGCACGACCCGAAAGAGTGATGAAATCAGATTCCAGAGGAATTTATAAAGACAATTAAACAAGTGCTTGCAATGGAATAATTTGCAGGTTTACGAGAAAAAGCTACATATGTGACAATAAATTAGACAGATCTTTCAAAGGGACGACTCTGACTAAAGTAGCCGAATGGCCTTTCCTGTGCATCTATGAATCTATGATCTGGACGCCAGGTCAGTGATTCATTTCCTTTTCACACTGTCACACGTCATTATCCTCGCAGGATAGGCTGGTAGTTGGAACCTGGGTTCATTTTATCCATTAATGGTCACATTTCGTCTCAATGGTGCATTTTACCAGCTTGTAATTCACGGTTCACACAAGTCAAAATCTATTGGTTATTTGGAAGAAAACATTGGTTTCGGCAGAAACTTCTCTCAAAGAGTTAATTTCCACAACAGCCAAAGTTTCAGAAGCTGCTGGAAGGAGCTCTTAGTGTCTGAGAACAGCGTTAGGGTCGTGTTCTGTTCTCATCGCTGTACCCAGCGCCAGAACGATGATGCGAACCTTCCTGACCCTGTCTCTACTGCAGCTTTTGAACTGTAAGTTAAAGATTATTGAATGCATTATGTTATTTACTGATACACTGAAAAAAAAAAAAAAAAAAGACAGAGGCGCAAGGGGAGAGCCAACTGTGCAACAGCTCCAACAAACAAATTTCTCTGCAGCACCTGTGGAAGAGCCTGTCACTCCAGAATTGGCCTTTATAGCCACTCCAGGCGCTGCTTCACAAACCACTGACCACCTCCAGGCGCGTATCCATTGTCTCTCGAGATAAGGAGGCCCAAAAGAAGATTATTATTACAAGATGTATATCATTAATCGAATTATCATCTTGAATACAGAACAAATTCAGGAGATGTAGAAAGTAAATAATGCTTTATACATTTTAATTTTCTTGTGTAGAGTTTAATGAAATATCGGCACTTGTTTATTGCCTTCCACCAGCCGCTCGTACAGAGCAGACAGGCGTTGAAAACCTCATGGGTCGATTTAAGCAGGGTCTGTTAGAAAAAGAGCCACTTCGCTGTTAGAATAGAATATGTCAGTGTCTGAGATCAATTTACGGAAAATGGATCTATTTTATTTACAGTTGTCATTCATTGGGATGGTATGAAATGGATACTGTGTAATATAATTTGTAGTAGTTTCATTTTCTACAAATTTTGGATTGAATGTTTCAATTTTAAGTTCTTTCAACTACAAATAGGAATAAACTTCCATTTATATAAAAATGCCTTGCACTTATATAGCGCATTTTACGACGTCAGGACGTCCCAAAGGGCTTTGCTGTCAATTCGATATTGTTTTGTAGTGTTGTCCATACTGTAATATAGGAAACGTGGCTGCTAATTTACACACAGCAAGCGCCGACAAACAGCAATGTGATAATGACCAGAGTACTTTTTTTGTGTGTGTGATGTTGATTGAGGGATCAACATTCGCCAGAGCACTAGGGATAATTCCCCTGCCCTTCCTCCAAATAGTGTACCTGAAAGGGCTGACGGAGCCTCGGTTTAACTTCTCCTCCGATGGAAAGCACTTGGGCAATGCAGCACACCCTCAGTACTGCATTGGAGTGGCAGCCCAGATTTTGTGCTCAAGTCTCTGGAATTAGACTTGAACCCACCATCTCCTTACTCAGAGGTCAGAGTGCTGGCAATTGAGCTACTGCTGACAGTAATATTGTTTTGGTTACATGAAACGAGTTTGGAATATTTTACATCGAATTAACGGGTATTTTGGATTCCCAGTTGAATTTGTGTCGAACACAAAGACTGCGGGAGTTGGTTTTATATTTCCCCCTGTGTTTCTTACACTGACACAGCCAGCTGGAATTGAAATTCTAATCTGATTATTTAAAGCGCGTCTGATAGAAGTAGAGCGCCGTCTTTGTTTCAATAGAGTGTATCGAGGTCTGTGTGTAAGTTATTTCACTGAGTGTTGAACATCAGTCAAAACTTCATCAACTGCCCACATGAACTGCCACACACAGTCCTGTCACAGATATTTCTCAATATAAGTGCTGTCTGCTGTCCTAGTGATACAGTTCATGAAACTAAATGTTTTAAAGTAATTTGTTCAGTGTTGAAGTGTTATATTCATTCTATAATAACCACTCAACTGGAGATGGAACCAATATTTTTCAATTCGTTTTCATTGTTAGTATAATTTTCAAGAGCACTCTGCAAAAAATGATGCGACTGAAAGTTCCTAAATCGTTGGGGAATTTGCTCTGTATTATTGACCAGTTAGTGATGATCTTCAAGATCAATATCTTTTATATTAAATTAATTCTTCTATTTCCTCATTTTTTTGTACAGTGCCTAAAGATTGTTCAATTTTCCCAATCACATATTTTTACACAGTGCCATGTTGTTTAGTTTAGTTTAGAGATACAGCACTGAAACAGGCCCTTCGGCCCACCGAGTCTGTGCCGACCAACAACCACCCATTTATACTAACCCTACAGTAATCCCATATTCCCTATCACCTCCCTACACTAGGGGCAATTTACAACGGCCAATTTACCTATCACCTGCAAGTCTTTGGCATGTGGGAGGAAACCGGAGCACCCGGAGGAAACCCACGCAAACACAGGGAGAACTTGCAAACTCCGCACAGGCAGTACCCAGAATTGAACCCGGGTCCCTGGAGCTGTGAGGCCGCGGTGCTAACCACTGCGCCACTGTGCTGTAAAGAGTTAGTGATAATGTTCTTTATTATTGTTCCAACGGCTCGATGTTTGTTGTGTTATTCCATTGATGATTCCATTCTGTTTCTCACTATTTCCCGTGTGTGTTTGGTTACATTTATTAATCTCTGTCTATAAAAATACTTTATTGGTTTACTGACAGGACAACCTAGTCCCGGTGTTATCAGATACTTTCTGTATTTAACGAATTATATTTCCATGAATATGCAATAATTGGAGAGTAAAATCCTGTTTTGTGGATTATTTAAAGAAAACTTTATTCAAGCCACAGAAAATATAAACAATGAAGCACGTATGAATCCCTGTATCCTTTTCCCCAATCGTTAGTTGCTCAGAATCATTTTTAAAAGCAGGCATGCTTTGTGACAAAAAACAATGTTATTCTTTGCTATCATATGAAGAGAATATTGAAATAGTTTATCACATTTGTAGAATTCACATTGAATACGGAGCTTGAGCTGATGGTTTGATTTTACATTCCATCAGTCTTAAATAGGGAACAATTATTCATTCTTTTGCTATCAGAAAACATTGTTTTTATAATAGCTTGCATCTGATTAACACGTCGTCTAAATCCCCAGGAGGGACATGTGTAAAACTTTGATTTAAATCCAAAATTGAAAACAAATACCGTGGCAATTTGTTTTATTTGGTCCTCTGATGCTCTTGTACCGACACAACTGACTGGTGTTGAAATTCTAAGCAGATGATTTATACACAGCAATCTTGCAGTGGAACGTGATCACAGTGAGAATAGAAGGTCTCGGGGTTTGGGTTCGATGGTAATGCAGGGATTATAGAACAGCAGTCAAAGCTAAATCTACTGCCGAATGAACCCACACGGGCATTTCTGTCCCAGGTATTTCACAGTCGAAGTGTTGTCTGACCCTGTGCGACATACTGAATGGAACTGAAATAATTTAAATAGTTTGTTCCACGTTAGAGTGTTGTACATGATCTTATCATATTGTATAATATTAACTGGAGGCAGAACCAATATTATTTCAATTAGCATTAGTTATTACTGTAATTGTGAAGTGCCTCTCCAAAAGATAATGTTACTGAACATTCCAAAATCTCCGGAGGATTTTCCATTTATTATTGTTTTCTTAATGATGACTTTGCAACTGCAGAACTTTGCAATGTAAATTCTCAACTTATTTCACATATTCATATGTAGTGTCAAGTAATAATAAATGTGACAAAGTCTCCTTCCACATGCTTCTATTATGCAAAACACCGCGAATTGTTTAATGAGATATCATGAATAGTCTCCTTCCACCTGCTCGATATTTTTGCAGAGTTTTTCAGTGGATGATTCGATTCAGTTTCTCACTGTTTCTAGTGCGGATTTGGTTACATTTGTTAATGTCTATCGACAACAAATGCTGGTTCACGACAGGGAAACGCTCCCTAAATGTTATTACATACTTCCATGATGTATTTTCTTTTGTTTTTGTAAAAGGGTTTGTATTCCAAAATCCTGAATTTGAAGGTAATTTAAGGATATTTTCTGCAAGCCACAGAACAAAGAGAAAGTATGAAATCTATCTGACTCCCTGAATCTTGTTTTTAGCAATTGGCCCCAGATCAAAATCAATTTCTAGGAAATGTGCATATTTATTTTAATTTGTCATTTATTGAGATCGTAGAAAATGAATATTGAAACAGTTTCCTTAATTTATAAATGTGTCATTAAATACATTTGGTCCTGTTTGGTTTTAAGTTCATCAAATTCAAATAGGGAACTGTTATCCATTTTTGTCGCTGACAGCAAAAACGGATCTAATATTTGTCATCTGATTAACATTTAATTGTATTTCCAGAGGAGATTTGAGTTAAATTTAGTTTTATTACCAAAATTGAATATAAACACCGTAAGAGTTGGTTTTATGTTGTTTCCAAGACTCTCGTGCAGACGCAGCAGACTGGAGTCTATAGCTGAATTTGTACTGATTATTAATAGAGTTATCAATTACACCCTCCAGAAATGATGCTACTGTTTTCAGGAGATTTGGCCTATGAACAATTTTATTTAGTCACCGACAATCTTCAAAACAAAGCCTTTTTACATTAAATCATGCTTTCTATTTCATACATTTATGTGCACGGTATTGTGTAATAGTTAGTGTTTCTCAGTCTCTTTCTATATGATTCATACATTTGATGTAGTATTTAATATCCAGACGTGTTTCTGAATATCTTTCCACATGTCCCATTATTTTTTATATGGTGCGATGCAGTGTTTAATGAAAGATCTGGAGTTGTTTCCCAGTCTCTGGGGAAGGTGGGAAAGTACATCTGGGGCAGTAGATCAGCCATGATATTATTGAACGGCGGATTAGGCTGTGTCGGCAGTATGGCCTAATCCTACTCCTATTAAATTCTTTAATGTCCTTCCATATGTCCCATACTCTCGTCACCTGTGGAAGAAATTCTGAATTCGTTTGCATATTTCAATTCAGCAGAACGTGCCCAGAACACATTTTTTCGGTACTGTAAATGGTTGATGCGTGTTTGGCTATTTCTAACCTTGGTAACGTATCTTCAGACACTAGCTGATGTGTTATGGATAGAGATTGTTAAAATTTACTGATAATGCTATTGACGCACAGCATCTGGATTGTTTCATATGAGTTTCTTCTGTCAGGCTTTGCTTGTGGTTGTACCCTACAATAAATGTAATTCTATCAAATAATTTGTTTCTGAAATCTACAGGAGCTCACTTAATTGTGGAAGTAGTTCAGATTGGACCTAAAATAGTTTGATATAATATAAGCATTTTGATTCTTGACCCACTTAATAATCAGCCGTGACAAGCATGTACTTATAAACTCTCTGCATTGATTGTATTTTGTAATCCCTAAACCACCGCTGTCCCTGGTTCTGTAACTCATTCAAGAGTTTAAATTCTGGGCTTTGTATATCCCACGTTTATCCCGTTTCAGTTCACCTCCTTTGAGTTGATTGTTATTTATAATTAATATTTCCATGTTACTGTTTGTAGTAATACGGTAAAATAGCAAGTTAACATAAGTATAAAATGTTAAAATCGTTGGCCTCCTTGTCTCGAGAGACAATGGGTAAGCGCCTGGAGGTGGTCAGTGGTTTGTGGAGCTTGGCCTGGAGTGGCTAGAAAGGCCAATTCTGGAGTGACAGGCTCTTCCACAGGTGCTGCAGAAAAGTTTGATTGTCGGGGCTGTTTCACAGTTGGCTCTCCCCTTGCACTTTTGTCTTTTTTCCTGCCAACTGCTAAGTCTCTTCGACCCGCCACACTTTAGCCCCGCCTTTATGACTGCCCGCCAGCTCTGGCGAACGCCAGATAACTTAACAGTTTTGCACCAAACCCATTAGTATAAACATCGGGAAGGTAATGGTGCGACCACCGAAATCTGAGGTGTTGGGAAGCGGGAGTTACCACTTGTCAGTGAGAGCAGGGGAAACGGGTGGGCGGGACTGTCCGAGCCAGGATAACAGCAGCAGAGTTTTAGATCAGTTGAAGTTTACCTCGGGTAGGAGGCCGACCAGAAGAGTGTGAGAATAATGGGTATATTCTCTGTATATGGAGGTGATTTGGATAACGGGATGCAAAGAAATGCATTCAAACTTTTTCAAGAAAAATAATGAGAGCAGTTAGAAATTGTGAGGAAGGATCTGAGAGCAAAATGGAAGAGTCAGCAGACATGAGAAGTAGTGTAGATAAATGGAAAAATAGTAATGATTGAGAAAGGGGAACGACTGAACATTTATCTGAGATGGTAAGAAATAAACTTGCTGAATAGACAAATATGGGAATTTCGGTTACAGATTGTTTAGATTCATTTTCGGGATATGAGCTCGCTGGTCAGACAGAATTTATTGAACAACCCTACTTAGCCAGATGGGATGGCGGGGTGTTTTCTTGAACTACTATCGTCATGTTGGCGATCTTGTTCTGCACCCATGTGTTGTCTATCCCTAGTTTCCCTAAGAAGGTGCTCGTGTGCTTTTTTCTTGAACCACTGGATTGTCTGGAAAAAAAAGTCCAGTGTGACATGGGTGGTTACAGGCTGAATTGATAAATGCATGGAGAGTAGGGGAAATGAATGAGTGGATTGAAGAGGATTCGCGGACTCTACAGAAACACTGAGATTGGAACCGTTTTTCAGTAAATACTGAAAGATTATTCCCCCTTGTCTGTCATTGGGTCGCTGAAAAGGCAACTTATGGGAACTGACTATTATCAGGGAAAGTTGGGAGGAATGCGAAGGCTCCTACTGGGAGGAAGTCACACACTATTTACATTATAGAATCAGGACCATAATGAAACCAGTGACATTATAGTTGGGAAATTGTAACGCATTCAAGATTACTCAGAAGGCACAGCTGAGAACAGGAATTGGTGTCCCGTTGGCAATAATATATCACCAGAGTATACAAAGAGACAACAATACATGGGAGATATATTTTGACCAGGGAGTTGGGGAGCAATTCAACACACCATCTACAGTATATAACGTTGTGAATAGAAAAACACCTGGAGATCTGTGAGACACATTGTGATCAGGGAGTTTGGGAGCAGGTCAACACACCATCTATAGTATATAATGTTGAGAATAGTAAAAACACCTGGAGATCTGTGAGACACATTGTGATCAGGGAGATTGGGAACAGGTCAATACACCATCTATAGTATATAATGTTGAGAATAGTAAAAACACCTGGAGATCTGTGAGACACATTGTGATCAGGGAGATTGGGAACAGGTCAATACACCATCTATAGTATATAATGTTGAGAATAGTAAAAACACCTGGAGATCTGTGAGACACATTGTGATCAGGGAGATTAGGAACAGGTCAATACACCATCTATCGTATATAATGTTGAGAACAGAAAAAATACCTGGAGATCTGTGAGACACGTTGTGATCAGGGTGATTGGGAACAGGTCAATACACCATCTATAGTAGATAATGTTGAGAATAGTAAAAACACCTGGAGATCTGTGAGACACATTGTGATCAGGGAGATTGGGTAGAGGTTAACGGACTGACTGCATTTTTTAAAAGCAGAAACACTTAACCAGTAAACGGAAGGGCCATTGATCGAACATCATTAACGGGTAAAAGAATAGGGCACGTCGGCGAAAGGCAGGACACAAGAGAATCAGAACAGCAGCAACTTAATAAGACACAGTCAGCACGGAGTTAGGAGACTGACAGACCCTTCATCATGTTTTGTTTTGTTTCAGGAAGCTATATATTTTATTGAACTGCAGAAAGGCCCAATTACACCTTTATAGAAACTTTGAAAGTTACAGGTGGAAGGCTGTGCAGTAAATTAAAAGGCATTGAAATTCACCACAGGATCGGAAAATCTTTAATTTAAGTTAAATGTTCCCATTCGTTCTCGAACTTTAGATCAAAATACTGAATTCGCCGAGAGTGCCATCACCAGTAGGTTCAAAAACAGATCCACCACCACCCTCTTCTCAGGACACCTACACACGTGTCATCAATGGTCAGAGCACCATGAGCACAAATTTACAGGGCGATGGGGAAAGGGAGTGGGACTAATTAGACTGCACTTACAAAGAGACAGCATAGGCACCATGGGCCGAAAGGCGTCCCTCTGTGCTGTGTCATTGTATGATTCTATAAGGTAGAGGACCATCACCATCGCCTTCTCAGGCACCTTCACACTGGTAATACATGGAGCCCACCGACCGTCACCACAAGGAGAGAGTGCATCCAGGTGTCAGTGTGTGTATATGTGAAAACAATTCTGGATACATTTAGGCCCATTACCAATATTAATTTGTTGCAGAAACTGTATTTTCGGTTTTAAGGAATTAAATCACATATCCCTTATAATTTCTTCGGCACAGTGACGGGAATAATGACCCTGCAGTTAGTTGTATTTGTGTCTTTTCTTTCTGACAGTTTCATTCGTTTCTTTCCCCAGTGAACTCTAATTGTTAACTTCTCATTTCAGGCAGACCTGGGAACAGTAAGGCTGATCCGTCAGGTAATCGCCCTTTATTTTCACCCTATCTGCTATCTCTCTGCTCTCATACGTCCCATTAAATATTAAGCTTGGACGACAATCTCAGCACCTTTTTGATCATGGATTAACCCGATACCCTGTTGCTAGACAGAAAGGGAGTGTGTCGCTCATTGCGTTAGTAAAGATCATTAATTCTAGCTGAGAGATGACTGCTGCCTTCATGTGGAGAGACAGTAACTGAGGGTCTCTGAAGAGCAGAGTGTGAAGGATCAGCTCCACTCACACTGTTATCTAGCTGAGAGATGACTGATGTCTTCATGCGGAGGGACAATAATTGAGGGTCTCTGAAGAGCAGAGTGTGAAGGATCACCTCCATCCACACTGTTGTCGGTCCAAACGTCCACCTCACCATCTACGCTGATCCCCAGATTACAATAACCATCCAGCCCTGACTTTATTAGCTGTGTTGGGTGAGGGGGAGGGGAATGGGAACCTAAAATGTAGTGCCAGTGTACAGGATGTTGAGAGTAGTGAGGTCAGGGATAGGGTTACAAGGACGCAAGAGGGCACTGGCAAGCAAGAATCTGGTTTAAAGTGTGTCGACCTCAACGCCAGGAGCATCCGGAATAAGGTGGGTGAGCTTGCAGCATGGGTTGGTACCTGGGATCTCGATGTAGTGGACATTTCGGAGACATGGGTAGAGCAGGGGCAGGAATGGATGCTGCAGGTTCCGGGATTTAGATGTTTCAGTAAGAACAGAGAAGATGGTAAAAGGGGGGGGGGGTGGCATTGTTAATCAAGGAGAGTATTACAGCGACAGAAAGGACGTTTGATGACTCGCCTACTGAGGTAGTATGGGCCGAGGTTAGAAACAGGAGAGGTGAGGTCACCCTGTTGGGAGTCTTTTATAGACCTCCAAATAGTTCCAGAGATGTAGAGGAAAGGATAGCGAAGATGATTCTCGACAGGGGTGAGAGTAACAGGGTAGTTGTTATGGGGGACTTTAACTTTCCAAATATCGACTGGAAATACTATAGTTCGAGTACTTTAGATGGGTCAGTTTTTGTCCAGTGTGTGCAGGAGGGTTTTCTGACACAGTATGTAGACAGGCCAACCAGGGGCGATGCCACATTGGATTTGGTACTGGGAAATGAACCCGGCCAGGTGTTAGATTTAGATGTAGGTGAGCACTTTGGTGATAGTGATCACAATTCGGTTAGATTTACCTTAGCGATGGGCAGGGACAGGTATTTACCGCAGGGCAAACATTATTGCTGGGGGAAAGGAAATTATGATGCGATTAGGCAAGATTTAGGATGCGTAGGATGGGGAAGGAAACTGCAGGGGATGGGAACAATCGAAATGTGGAGCTTATTCAAGGAGCAGCTATTGCGTGTCCTTGATAAGTAGGTACCTGTGAGGCAGGGAGGAAGTTGTCGAGCGAGGGAGCCGTGGTTTACTAAAGAAGTTGAAGCGCTTGTCAAGAGGAAGAAGAAGGCTTATGTTAGGATGAGACGTGAAGGCTCAGTTAGGGCGCTTGAGAGTTACAAGCTAGCCAGGATGAATCTAAACGGAGAGATAAGAAGAGCAAGGAGAGGACACGAGAATTCATTGGCGGATAGGATCAGGGAAAACCCTAAGGCTTTCTATAGGTATATCAGGAATAAAAGAATGACTAGAGTTAGATTAGGGCCAATCAAGTATAGTAGTGGGAAGCTGTGTGTGGAATCAGAGGAGGTAGGGAAAGTGTTAAATGAATATTTTGCGTCAGTATTTACAGTAGAGAAATAAAATGTTGTCGAGGAGAATACTGAGATTCAGGCTACTAGGCTAGATGGGATTGAGGTTCACAAGGAGGAGGTGTTATCAATTTTGGAAAGTGTGAAAATAGATAAGTCCCCTGGGCCAGATGGGATTTATCCTAGGGTTCTCTGGGAAGCTAGGGAGGAGATTGCAGAGCCTTTGTCCTTGATCTTTATGTCGTAATTGTCGACAGGAATAGTGCCGGAAGACTGGAGGATAGCAAATGTTGTCCCCTTGTTCAAGAAGGGGAGTAGAGACAGCCCTGGTAATTATAGACCTGTGAGCCTTACTTCGGTTGTGGGTAAAATGTTGGAAAAGGTTGTAAGAGACAGGATTTATAATCATCTTGAAAAGAATAAGTTCATTAGCGATAGTCAGCACGGTTTGGTGACGGGTACGTCGTGCCTCACAAACCTTATTGAGTTTTTCGAGAAGGTGACCAAACAGGTGGATGACGGTAAAGCAGTGGATGTGGTGTGTATGGATTTCAGTAAGGCGTTTGATAAGGTTCCCCATGGTAGGGTATTGCAGAAAATGTGTAAGTGTGGGGTTGAAGGTGATTTAGAGCTTTGGATCAGAAATTGGCCAGCTGAAAGAAGACAGAGGGTGGTGGTTGATGGCAAATGTTCATCCTGGTGTTTAGTTACTAGTGGTGTACCGCAAGGATCTGTTTTGGGGCCACTGCTGTTTCTCATTTTTAGAAATGACCTGGAAGAGGGTGTAGAAGGGTGGGTTAGTAAATTTGCGGATGACACTAAGGTCGGTGGAGTTGTGGATAGTGCCGAAGGATGTTGTAGGGTTCAGAGGGACATAGATAGGCTGGAGAGCTGGGCTGAGAGATGGCAAATGGAGTTTAATGCGGAAAAGTGCGAGGTGATTCACTTTGGAAGGAGTAACAGGAATGCAGAGTACTGGGCTAATGGGAAGATTCTTGGCAGTGTAGATGAACAGAGAGTTCTTGATGTCCAGGTGCATAAATCCCTGAAGGTTGCTACCCACGTTAAAAGGGCTGTTAATAAGGCATATGGTGTGTTAGCTTTTATTAGTAGGGGGATCGAGTTTCGGAGCCACGCGGTCATGCTGCAGCTGTACAAAACTCTGGTGAGACTGCACCTGGAGTATTGCTTGCAGTTCTGGTCACCGCATTTTCGGAAGGATGTGGAAGCTATGGAAAGGGTGCATTGGAGATTTACTAGGATGCTGCCTGGTGCGGAGGGAAGGTCTTACGAGGAAAGGCTGAGGGACTTGAGGTTGTTTTCGTTGGAGAGAAGGAGGAGGAGAGGTGACTTAATAGAGACATATAAGATAATCAGAGGGTTAGACAGGGTGGATAGTGAGAGTCTTTTTTCCTTGGATGGTGATGGCAAACACGAGGGGACATAGCTTTAAGTTGAGGGGTGATAGATATAGGACAGATGTCAGAGGTAGTTTCTTTACTCAGAGAGTAGTAGGGGCGTGGAACGCCCTGCCTGCAACAGTAGTCGACTCGCCAACTTTAAGGGCATTTAAGTGGTCATTGGATAGACATATGGATGAAAATGGAATAGTGTAGGTCAGATGGTTTCACAGGTCGGCGCAACATCGAGGGCCGAAGGGCCTGTACTGCACTGTAATGTTCTAATTCTAATTCTAAAAAAAAAAAATTCCTCTGCTCTTTCGTGGTAATGGGAGCTCACTGTGTTCGCCCAATGAGTACAGAGCACGTAAACATGTGATCATTACAGTCACGCCCCTCTTACCACTTCTGCAGGTTAAATACACTCTGAGCCTGTCACCACCCCGTTCCCATTGGAGCCGTTGTGTTGGTGGTAATATCCAGCCGTCTCCTGGTTCCCTGCTCGTTTGCATCTTTTATTCGTATTTCCGTTTCCTTTTTCTTTTATGTGTAATATTTACTGCGGGTTTTATTCGGGTTCTGAGTGCGGACTGATGTTCCTATCAGTCATGTCTGGTGAATGGGGAGGGTTCGTGCGCTTGAAACCTGTGGGTTTAACACAATCTAACCGCTTGACAATATTTTTGATACTTTACAGAGACGGTGAAGCTGAGACTGGTGAATGGGGGCAGACGGTGCGCTGGGAACCTGTGGGTTTAACACACTATAACCTCTTGATGATATTTCTGTTATTTTACAGAGATGGTGAAGCTGAGACTGCGAAGGTGTAGGGTCCGTGCGCTGGGAACCTGTGGTTTTAACACACTATAACAGCTGGACGACATTTCTGATATTTTACAGAGGTGGTGAAGCTGAGACTGGTGAATGGGGAGAGTCCGTGCACTGGGAACCTGTGGGTTCAACACACTATAACAGCTTGATGATATTTCTGATATTTTACAGAGACGGTGAAGCTGAGTCTGGTGAAGGTGTTGGATCCGTGCGTTGGGATCCTGTGGGTTTAACACACTATAATACCTGGACGATATTTCTGATATTTTACAGAGGTGGTGAAGCTGAGACTGGTGAATGGGGGCAGTCAGTGCGCCGGGAGAGTGGAGATTCACTGCAGGGGACAGTGGGGGACTGTGGATCATGATCTCTGGGACCTGCCGGACGCCGCTGTTGTGTGTCGGAAGCTGGGCTGAGGAACTGCGGTCTCTGCACCACGCCGGGCTCTCTTTGGGGAAGGGTCCGGACCCATTGTGACGTGGAATGTAAAGTGCAGCGAGACCGAGGCCGCTCTGCGGGACTGTGAATCATATCAATGGGGTCACTATTCCTACTCACACTCCAATGATGCCGGCGTCATCTGCTCAGGTAAAATTCTTTCTCAATCTCTCATCTCCCATTGGGGCTGATAGAATCCGGGAAGAAGTGAAAGTAAAACAATCTGGGATGATCCAGTCAGATCATAATAATTCCAGTAATCTCCTATTGGAATTAATGTTAATATTCGGATCAATGTTTAAAACTATATCATTAGTACTATATTTAATAAAGATTCCCCACCGGGAGCAGCAAATAGCTGATACTCAACACATTTACAATACAGACATAGCAGTTTCCATTGAGATTTTCCCTAAAGCCGCAGTGAATGATCTGAATGTCTGGAAATGTCACAATCTCAATCTAACTCGCCATTCATCAACCCAGCAGCCGCTACGGCATGCACTGTCAGACCGGCTGTCCGCCTGTACTGATCGCTTGGCCTCAGATCTGATATATTACAGAGATAGTGAAGCTGAGACTGGGGAGCAGGGGGAGGGAGGGACGCAGGTTTCTTAGCGTTGGGGAGCTGAAGAAATGGGTCCGCAGTTATTGTGGGTATCACAAGAGGAAACTGCGCTGTAAAGATCACACCGCTGCCTGCGCATTGCCATTTTAATGTTGGGAGATATTGAGAAAGTGAAATGCACAGAATATTAAACAAAGGAGCTAAGATAGTTCAGGAAGCAGTTGCAACGATTAAACTCAACACAGTTGAACTGTTAGAAGAAAAGCGCCAAGTTTTCCTGAAATCCTGACCAGTTACTGTCAGGAGGATAGTGATAGACTTCAAGGAGACAAAGAGAGGCAGGTGAAATGGACGGACAGGTGGCAGATGAAATTGAATGCAGGAAAGTGGGAACTGATACATTCTGGTTGGAACAAGAAGGAGAGGCAATATCACAGAACCACTGAACTGTTACAGTGCAGAAGGGGCTATTCGGCCCATCATGTCTGCATGGGCTCTCTGAAAGAGAAGTTCACTCAGTTCCATTCCCCTGCCTTCTCTCCATAAATCTGCACATTCTTCCTTTTCGGATGGTGATGGCAAACACGAGGGGACATAGCTTCAAGTTGAGGGGTGATAGATATAGGACAGATGTGAGAGGTAGTTTCTTTACTTAGAGAGTAGTAAGGGCGTGGAACGCCCTGCCTGCAGCAGTAGTAGATTCGCCAACTTTAAGGGCATTTAAGTGGTCATTGGATAGACATATGGATGAAAATGGAATAGTGTAGGTCAGATGGTTTCACAGGTCGGCGCAACATCGAGGGCCGAAGGGCCTGTACTGCGCTGTAATGTTCTAATGTTCTAATGTTCGAATATAACTGTCTAATTCCCTTTTGAATGCTTCAATTGAACATGTCTCCATCACGTTCTCAGACAAACATTCCAGATCTTAAACGCTCGCTGCATGAAAAGACATTTTCCTCATGTTACTTTCGCTTTTTTTACCAAATGCATTAAATCTGTACCCTCTCCTTCACGTTCCTTTCACCAGTGGAAACAATTTCTCTCTATCTACTCTGTCCAGGACCCTCATTATTTTGAATAACTCTATCAAATCACCTCTCAGCCTTCTCTTCTCCAAGGAAAACAGTCCTAACTTCTCCAATCTATCATCATAACTGAAATTCCTCATCCCTGGAATCATTCCCTTGAAACGTCTCTGTTCTCTCTCCAATGCCCTCACATCTTTTCTCAAGTGCGGTGCCCAGAACTGGACACAATACACCAGCTGATGCCAAATCAGTGTCTTATACAAGTTCAACTTAATTCCTTGCTCTTGCACTCTATGCATCTATTAACAAAGCCCAGGACAGTGCATGCTTTACTAAACGCTATCTCAACCTGGCCTGCCACCGTCAATGACTTATGCACGATTAAACTCCTGTAACCCTTTAGAGTTGGACCCTTCATTTTATATTTTATCTTCATGTCATTCCGACCAAAATAAATCACTTCACATTTATCTGCATTGAACTTCATCTGGAACCTGCCTGCCCATTCCACCAACTTGTCAATGTTCTTTTGAAGATCTGCACTATCCTCCTCACAGTTCATAATGCTTCCAAGTTTTGTAACATCTGCAAACTTTGAAATTGTGCCTGTGAACCAAGGTCCGGATCATTTATATGTATAGACTGGGACCTGAATATTGAAGGATACATGGCATTTAGGAAGGACAGGAAGCTGGGAATAGGGGGAGGCGTAGCTCTTGTAATTAATGATGGTATTAGCGCAACAGAGATGGATGACTGACGTTCACGAGACCAGGATGTCGAAGCTGTTCAGGTAGAGATGAAAAATCATAAAGGCAAGAAGTCACTTGTAAGAAGTGGTGTACAGGCCGCCTAACATTAACCACACTGTGGTACGGGGTATAAAGAAATAAATAATGGCAGCTTATCAGAAAGGTACAGTGAGAATTAAGGGGGGGGGGGCGTATTTTCACCTACATTTAGAGTGGAAAAATCAGATGGGCAGAGGTAACCTAGATAAGGACTGCATCGAATATATTCAGGATAATTTCTAGGAACAATATCTTGTGGAGCCAACCAGAGAGTTGGCTGTACTGGACCTGGTATTGCGCAATGAGGTAGAAATAATTAATGACCTCACAGTCAAGGCGGCCCTTGGTAGCAGCGATCATGATATGACTGAATTTTACATTCAGTTTGAGGGAGAGAAGAGTGGGTCCAGGACTAATATTTTAAACTTAAATCAGGGCAATTATGATGACATGAATGCAGAGCTAACTAAAGTGAACTGGCAAATCGGGTTAAGGGACAGGTCAATAGAGATTCAATGGCAGACATTTAAGGGAATATTTCAGAATGCACAATTTCAAATTTCAACGAGAAAGAAACATCCGTGGTTAAGTAAAATAGCCAAAGGTCGTATCAAACTTAAAGAAAAAGCCGATAATTGCGCAAAGATGGGAGGCAGGTCAAAAGATACTTTTTAAAAAGCAAAGGATGACTAAAAGATTGATAAGGCAGGTAGCATTAGAGGACGAGAGAAGGCTAGATAGATACATAAGGACAGATAGTAAGAATTTCCATATACATATATATATATATATATACATTTAAAAAATAGAAAATAGGTATCAAAGTGAACGTTGAACTTATAAAATGTGAGTCTGGGGAATTAATAATGGAAAATAAGGAGATGACAGATGAATTGAACAGATATCTGGCATCGGTCTTCACTGTTGAGGATAAAAGTAACATCCCAGTTTTAGCTGTAAGTCAGGAAATGGAAGGGAGGGAGAAATTCAAGAAAATTGCAAACACCAGGGAAAAGGTGCTGAGCAAAGTGCTGGAGCTGCAGGCTGACAAGTCCCCGGGACCTGATGTACTGCATCCTAGGGTGTTAAAATAAGCGGCAAGTGAGGTAGTTGATGCGTTAATTTTAATTTTCCAACATTCCCTAGATTCGGGGAAGGTTCGTTTTGATTGGAAAATAGCGAATGCAACTTCTTTAGTCAGAAAGGGAGGGAAACAGCAAGTAGGAAACTACAGGCCAATTACTTTAACGCCTGCCTTAGGGACAATGTTACAAGCTATTATTAAAGATGTTATAGCAGGGCATTTAGAAACATTCAAGGTAATCAGGTACAGTCAACATGGCTTTGTGAAAGGGGAATCATGTTTAACCAATTGATTTCTTTGATGGAGTTTATGTGCTGTGGTTGAAGGGGAACTGGTAGATGTATTGTACTTAGATTTCCAGAAGGCATTTGATAAGGTGCCACATCAAAGGCTATTGCAGAAAATAAAAGCTCATGGTGCAGGGGGTAACATATTAACATGGATGGAAGATTGGTTAGCTCACAGGAAACAGAGAGTAGGCATAAATGGGTCATTTTTCTGGTTGACAAGATGTAACGAGTGGTGTGCCATAGGGATCTGTGCTGGGGCCTCAACGTTTCACAATTTATAGAAATGACTTAGCTGCAGGGACCGACGGTATGCTTGCTAAATTTGCTAATGACACAAAGATAGATAAGAATGTAACTTGTAAAGAGGACATGAGGAGTCTGCAAACGGATACAGATATGGGGGCGGCACAGTGGCGCAGTGGTTAGCACCGCAGCCTCACAGCTCCAGGGCCCCGGTTTCGATTCTGGGTACTGCCTGTGCGGAGGTTGCAAGTTCTCCCTGTGTCTGCGTGGGTGCTCCGGTTTCCTCCCACATGCCAAAGACTTGCAGGTTGATTGGTTAATTGGCCATTAGCAATTGCCCCTAGTATAGGTAGGTGGCAGGGAAATATAGGAACAGGTGGGGATGTGGTAGGAATACGGGATTAGTGTAGGATTAGTATAAATGGTGGTTGATGGTCGGCACAGACTCGGTGGGACGAAGGGCCTGTTTCAGTGCTGTATCTCTAAAAATAAAAAAATAAAAAAAGATAGGTTGATTGAGTGGGCAAATGGAGTAGAATGTGGGCAAGTGTGAAATTGTCCACTTTGGGAGCAAGAATAGAAGGGAAGCAGATTATCTAAATGCTGAGAGATTGCAGAGCTCTGAGATAAAGAGGGATATGGGTGTCCTAGTGCATGAAACGCAAAACGTTCGTATGCAGGTGCAGCACGTAATTAAAAAAGCTAGGAGAATGTTATAATTTATCGTGAGTGGAATTGAATACAAATGTAGGGAGGTTATGCTTCAGCGACACAGGGTATTGGTGAGACCACATCTGGAATATTGTGTACAGCACCAGTCTCCTTATTTAAGGAATGATGTAAATGTGTTGGAGGCAGTACAAAGAAGGTTTACTAGTCTAATATCTGGAATGGCTGACCTGTTATACGAGGAATGATTTGACAGGCTGGGCTTGCATCCTTTGGAATTTAGAAGAGTAAGAGGCGACATGATTGAAACATATAAAATCCTGAGGGGACTTGACAGGGTTGTTGTGGAAAAGATGTTTTCCCTTGTGGGAGAATCTCGAACGAGGGGTCACTGTTTAAAAATAAGGGGTCGCCCTTGTAAGACAGCGATGAGGAGAATTTCTTTGTTTCAGTGGGTCGTGACTCTTTGGAATTCTCTTCCAAAAAAGGCAGTGGAAGCAGAGTCTTTGATTTTTTTTAAGGCAGAGGGAGATAGATTCTTGATAACAAAGGGGGTGGAAGGTTATCGGGAGTAGGTGGAAATGTGGAGTCTTCAGTTCAACCATGAACTTATTGAATGTGGAGCAGGCTCGAGGGGTTGAGTGGCCTACTCCTGCTCCTAATTTGTATGTTCACGCGTATGTTCATATATAACAGGGTATATCTAATACATCCTCTTTATTAATTTTAAACCCCTATAGTATCTGAATTACCTACTTTTTCACCATTGCCTGTGGTATATCTTCTTCCTTGGCAACGAAAGACGCAAAGAATTCAGTTCATACCTCAGCTATGCCTTCTACCTTCATATGTAAATCACCTTTCTGATCCCTCATCGGGTCACTCCTTCTTTTACCACCATTTTACCATTTCTCTGTCTAGAGAAAACTTTGGGATTTATTTTAATGCTAGCTGCCAGTCTCTTTTCAAGGGTACAATTATAAAGTGACTGCAGCCAAGAATGACCTGGGAGTATTTCTGATCAAATCGTTGAAGGCAGCATGGCAGGTTGAGAAAGTGCTTAATAAGTCAAAGGGATGCCTTTTTAAATAGAGGCATCGAGTACAAAAGTAAGGAAGGTATTATGAACATTTGTGAAACACTGGGTTCACCTCAACTGGCGTATTGTGTACAATTCTGGACACGACACATCAGAAGAATGTGAATGCATTAGAATGGGTGTAGAAAGGATTTACAAGGAAGGTTCAAGGGATGAAAGACTTCAGTTCCATTGATTGGTTGGAGAAGTTGTGGTTGCTCTCCTTAGAACAGAGATGGCTGCGAGGAAATTTGATAGAGGTGTTCAAAATAATGAGGGGTCTAGACAGAGTAGATAGAGGAAGTGATCCTCTTGGCAGAAAGGTCAATAACCAGAGGCCATTGTTATAAGGTGGATGGCAAAAGAACCAACTGTGACATGAGGAAAAACCTATTTACATAGTGAGTGGTTAGGATCCGGAATGTTCAGCCTGCGAGTCTGATGGAGACAGATTCAATTCTGTCTTTCAAAATGGAAGTGTTCAAGCACCCGAAGAGAAAAACTTTGCATGACTCTGGAGAAAGGGCAGAAACATAGGACTAGTGAGGTGCTCTTACAGATAACCAGCATGGACAAAACGGGCTGAATGGCCTCCTTCTGTGTTGTAAAGATTCTATGATTATATGCTGACTGCTGCATCTTGCTGGTCACAAACTGTCTGTCCAGTTTGTAAACTTAAAACTGTGAATGTGGTTTCAAGGTAATTAGTTGCATACGAAGGGCTTTGAAGGGTGATCATGACAGACTGCAGCAAACTGGCTACAAAACAGTCAACAAAGTGTGGGTTAAAGGCAGTTATTCAGACTGACAAAAGGTGAGAAGTATTGTGTGACAATCCATGTCAATGCGTTGGCACTGTGCAAAAGCGTTCAATTGTTTGGTCCATTCCGAAGATTACGGCACACAACATTGAGAAGCGGCTGAGCACACTGCACAAAGCAAAAGTTAAGGGCCCGGTAACACCCCAGCTGTAGTGCTGAAGATCAGTGCTCTAAAACTAGCGACAACTCTAGCCAAGCTGATCCAGTACAGTTACAGCAGTTGCAGCACTAGGATTCAACTGATATGGTGTAAAGTTGCTCAGTTACACACTGCCTTGATAAGTAGGGAAACTCTGACTAGTTAGCACCCAATCAACCTACTCCCAATCAACACCAAATCTTTCCTTGTGATGGGTGTGACTCCCCTTTCAACGCATCTCTCATAAACAAACCTCAATCTTTTTTTTGTATTTTCTAGAGCTTTGTTAATCTGTATTGCTATTTTATTGATTTTTATATCTGTACCCCGAAGTCCCATTGCTCCTCGACGCAATTTAGGTTATCATTGTCCAAGGAATATGGGTTCTCAGTCTTGCTGCCCAAATGTGTCAGTGTACATTTATCTGCATTAAAATTCATTTACAATTTCGTTAACGTAAAGTATTTTTCTCACAATCTGCCTTTGTATTAACTATTGCTCCAAGTAGATGTCATTAGTGAATATTACAATTGTACGTCCCTTTTCTGAGTCGAAATCATTTATGTTAAATATGAACAACAGTACTCCTAGCACCAGTTCTTGTCACATAATCCTTCTTGCCCAGTTCTAACTGCTGATACAGTGCATGTTTCTCAGTTGCAGTGACGGAGACTGGGTAAGTTGTAAATAAATAAAGGAACATTTTAAACATGATAGTCCTGTCACAATATAAGCAGTAGTGATACAGGAACTCCAGCATAATTAGTTTTGAACAGAATCTGAGAACGACTGTGGCCAGATCTGTGATTAATCAGATGCGTATTGAAATATAAATATTTGTATTATTGTGATTATTAACGTATTATGCTAATTATGATATAATATGCTTAATCAGATCACAGATATCCGAGACTAACATCTGGAGACTCTCCATGCTCAGGCAGACTGGAGATCCAGTACGTTGAAACCTGGGGAACAGTGTGTGACCTTGACTGGGATTTGAAAGACGCCAATGTGGTCTGTAGTCAGCTTCAGTGTGGAGTCGCCGTGTCTGTGCCAAGATATGCTCATTTTGGAGAGGGCACTGGGCTCGTACGGACTGATATCTTTGAATGCACTGGAAACGAGTCCAGTTTATTAGACTGCCGTCTTTTTCAAGGAACGCAGCAGGAATGCAGCCACAGGAACGATGCCAGTGTCATCTGTTCCGGTGAGTACAGACTTACTGAAAAGCAGACAACTTCCTGCTTAATATTTGGAAAACTGAAGAAGGTGGCATTCCCATGTTTCTGTCTGAAGGTTTCATATCTAAACTAGTCGTTATAGCTTACCATCACAGCTATAGGTTTGGTGTAACGTGGTACAAAATACCTGCAATTACTGGTAAACAAGATGGTTCTAAATCTTAACATTTATTCTGCAAGAAGCAGAATTTTCGCAAGTTTGTTTACCACTGCACCGAATGTATATTTAGAATTGAATATTGGCTGCAACAGTTGGGAGTTGACTAAATGAATATGCACTGGCCTATTTCGATACTTTAATTTGAACACCACGAATGATCCGACATTACAATAGCCTTCTGACCCTCCCTGACCACGTTATTATTCTTATCATACAACAGTGAAACAGGTCCTTCAGCCCACTGAGTCTCTGCCGACCAACAACCACCCATTTATCCTAATCCTACATTACCTACCATTCTCCAAGCACCTACCCACAGTAGGGTTAATTTACAATGGTCAACTTACTTTCGAACTGCAAGTCTTTCGCGGTGGGAGGAAACCAGAGCACGCGGCAGAATCCCACGCCGTCACAGGTAGAACGTGCAAACTCCGCACAGACAGCACCCAGAACTGAACCCAGGTCACTGGAGCTGTGATGCTAACCACTGCTCCACTGTGCCCACGTTAACACTTACTGAACGGCAGGGTACAAAATAACGGCTGTACTCTAGCACTGCTCAGTGCAATCAGGCCATAAGTGAAAGATTACAAAGTTATTTTATAGAATGTGTGCATTTTACCCGCTAAATATGACAGGATCGGACACATATCCACATTATCAGTACACAGCTTTCCGTTGCACTAGCCTGTTCGATCATTCAGTTATATCATAGATGATATGTTCTTCAAGTCTCTTTACCTCGCTTTGAACCGGATTCTTTGATACACCGAGCTAACAAAAATCTATCAATATTAGTCCTGAAAATTTAGATTAAATGTAACATCCACCGCTCTTTACTTTCGGGAATGTTCCAGATTTCCACGGTTTTTATAGAAAAATGTGTTTTCTAATTGTTCTCTGAGGCCCAAGTAACTTCTGGTGCTTGGTCAGTTACCTTCCCACCATCAAAATGTCCGAAGTTCGGCTTTTAGCTGATAATTGCATGGACTTTAGTTCCATTCACAATTCCTCGGATTAAGAAACAGTTCCTGCCCACTTCCATCAAGATCAGGACATTATTTAGACTTGGGCTCATAGGTAACACACTCATCACCTGCGTGTCAGGTAATGACTATTTCCAACAAGAGAGACAATAACATCTCCCCTAGCTATTATAATCAGTGAATTCACCACCACCATCATCAAATCCTCCTGAGTGTTGTCATTGACAAGAAACTGAACTAGACCATTTACCATAATGTAATGGCGACGGGAGCAGGTCAGATGATCGGCATTCTGTTGCAAGTAGCTCACCTGCAGAATTGCCAAAGACTTTTCAGCAGCTGGAAGAGATAGGCTGGGAAAGTGAAAATAAAGAACAAAGAGCAAAGAAAATTACAGCACAGGAACAGGACCTTCGGCCCTCCAAGCCTGCGCCGATCCAGATCCTCTATCTAAACATGACGCCTATTTTCTAAGGGTCTGTATCTCTTTATTTCCTGCCCATTCATGTATCTGTCCAGAAACATCTTAAAAGACGCTATCGTGCCGTGTCTACCACCTCCGCTGGCAACGCATTCCAGGCACCCACCACCCTCTGTATAAAGAACATTCCACGCATATCCCCCCTTAACTTTTCCCCTTTCACTATGAACTCGTGACCCCTTGTAATTGAATCCCCCACTCTGGGAAAAAGTTTCTTGCTATCCAACCTGTCTATGCCTCTCATGATTTTGTACACCTCAATCAGGTCCCCACTCAACCTCCGTCTTTCTAATGAAAATAATCCTAATCTGCTCAACCTCTCTTCATAGATAGCGCCCTCCATACCAGGCAACATCCTGGTGAATCTCCTCTGCACCCTCTCCAAAGCATCCACATCCTTTTGGTAATGTGGCGACCAGAACTGCACGCTGTATTCCAAATGTGGCCGAACCAAAGTCCGATACAACGGTAACATGACCTGCTAACTCTTGTACTCAATACCCCGTCCGATGAAGGAAAGCATGCCGGATGCCTTCTTGACCACTATATTGACCTGCGTTGCCGCCTTCAGGGAACAATGGACCTGAACACCCAAATATCTCTGTACATCAAGACAAGTCTCTTCCAAATTTCAGGGAACCCAGCCACAGTTTGTGTAATCCTACTTCATAATGAGGTGAGGCAGTGGCGTGGTGTTAATGTCACTGGACAAGCAATCCAGAGCCCCAGACTAATTCTGGGGACGCTGGTTCAATTCCCACCATCGCAGCCAGTGCAATTTAAAGTCAGTTAATAAATCTGGAATTGAAAGCTAGTCTCAGTAATGGTGACCATGAAACCATTGTTGATTGTCATTAAAAAAAAATCTTCTTTGGTCATATCCTTAGGGGATGAAATCTGCCGTTGTTACCTGGTCTGGCCTACATGTGACAAGAGACCCACAGCAATGTGGTTGACTCTTAACTGTCCTCTTACATAGCCTAACAAGTCACCCAGTTGTGAAAGGTTTCGAGGCATGAACAACGAATGCTGACCTTGCCTGCGACACCCACATCTTATGAATGAATAAAAAACAGAAACATTTGAAGCCGATGAATCATTCCAGCATCTCTTATGCTGCACAGTCTCCCTGGTCAACATATCCTTCCCAACGCATATTGCCCATAGCTGAACATTACACCAGATGGTGCCAGGCCTGTTCTCTTTTTTTCGCTGTAGCATCATTTCTAGCCCCTTGTATTCCATTCCACTAGATAAAAAGCACAGCATTCCATTGGCTGTTTTGCTTTTCGTTCCTGTACTTGCCCATGACCCTGAAGTCTCTTTTCCCTGTGCTGCATCCTTCTTTTCACCATTTATAAAGTACTGTAATCTTTTTAAGTCCAAATTGGACACCTCACACTCACCAATATTGAAATAGTTTTACACAGTCACTGAATCTTTTTTTTGTAAAGTTATGCTTAAAATATACATGATTACAATATGGCTGATGGTTTCTTTTAATGGCAATATTGAGTATGTCAGTTATATGTGGCTTTCTATCCAGTCATCTAAACCATTAATAAATATGGTGAATAGTTGAGGTTCCAGCGGGACGGCGCCTTCACAGCCTGCCAGTTAGATGATCTGTCCATTATCCCTGCTGTCCATCTCCTGCCACTAAATTAACGTCCTAAGTAGGTCAATAATTTTCCCTAAATTCTATGAGCTTCAACTTGAGCCAACAATCAGTTACGAGGGATTTTGTTGAGTGCTTTCTGGAAGTTCATCTGAGTAACATCCATTGAGGTTCCCCTGTCCTCTACTTCAGTTACCGCCACAAAATATTTGATCAGGTTCATCAAGCATCATCTACCTTTTACAAATCCACGCGGGCTCTCTCTGATTAGCTGTAACTTTTCAAGGTGATCAGACACTCCATCTTTAAATGTACACTCTAGTAATTTCCTGACAACTGCTGTTATGCGAACCAATCTATAATTCCCTCGGTTCACTCGCTAACCTTCTTTAAATAGCAGTGTGACAATTGCAATTTTCTAATTACTGATCCAGCAGTTTGCTCTCTATCATTAACAAAGGGATGGAAGGTGTTGTTTCCAGCGCTATCAAGCAGTACTTACCAATAAACTGCTCAGTGATGCTCAGTTTGGGTTTGTTCGGACCACTCAGCTTCAGACCTCATCACACCCTTTATACAAACATGTATGATATAGCTGTATTCCAGATGAGAGTGACTGCCCTCAATGTCAGGGCAGCATTTGGCTGACTGCGGCAACAAAGAACCTTAATAAAAGTTGTGTCCATGTAAATACTGATGCAAAGTAATTATGCATAATTCCTGCCATTTCCTTATTTTCATTTATAATATCACAACTTTCATCGTAATGAGACCACATTGCTTTTAATGACAATATATTTCTGAAGTTATTGTAAAAGCTTTGGAGCTCTTGCGAACTGTTTTGTCATCCTTTGCTATTCATTGTATCTCTGCCATTCACGAAGATCTGTGCATTTTTTTTTTTGCATTTTTGCATGTTTTTGGTCTCTTTTATAATTATGATGTTACCGTGTCTTGCAAGCCAGTCCATAATAGATGAGGCTGAGTTTGGAATTGGACCATTCAATGCGGTGGTCATTGAGTTGAGCTTCGTTGATGGCAGGCTTGTGCCGTTCACTGCGTCAGGGAAGCTATGGAGATCGATAAACACAAGACCTTCCCCCTAAAAGTGGCCTGTTCCTCAGTGAATATCAGGGTTTCCCTCCTCGAGAAACGCACAAGCACCTGTTGTGCAGCCAACATACCACGACCAGAACAGTAGCATGGATTGACTTGCCACGATGCACAATAACTGACGAATCAGCAGCAAGAATACTGACATATACTGACCTCTCATGGAATATAAGTAACTGACCAGTAACAGCCAGAACAAGAACATGTAATAACCTAACAGTAGTAAGATCCTGCCCACATTCCCGTTCTGCACTACATATAAACAGACAGCTTCCACCAATTACAATTATTTCTCCAGACAATGGGCAGAGTACATGGCCCACAACGTCGCGGTCTGTCAGTATTTCTAACAACTGCTTTTTCAAGAAAGCAACTGCTGTTTTCAGCGCAAAGGCACGTGATGTAAAACCGTAAAATGGTCTGACTCAAATGTTGCATATTTTAGTGTTCCATTTCCCTGTAGCACCTAGATATGCTACATTTACAACTGTGCTCTACCCCCTCACCCCGCCCCCCACCAGCCTCCCCTCACCCATTTACTAGTTTAAGGTTCCTGTAACAACCCTATTCAACCTTTATTCTGGGACCCTGATCCCAACCCGATTCAGGTGCTGCATATTCCAACAGAATAGTTCTTTAATATCCCAGTACATGTGTCAGGGTCCCATGAAAGGTAAAACCTCTTTCCAACATCATAACCTTCAACCACATGTTCATCTCCCTGATCGTTTATTTTTCTGATGCTAAAGTGCAAGCGGCTTGTACAATGATCCAGAGATTATAATCCTTGAGAATTTATTTTATATTTCAGCTCCTGGTACTCTCTGAAAAGAACCTCTTGCCGACTCTTTGCTATGATGTTTATCCCTACATGGTCCACAACGACTGGATATTTCCCCTCCATTCTTGCAATCTGATTTGAGATAACCCTCACTTCGCACAAGTTGGGAAAATACTGTGTGGAACTCTTAATGCCCTAATTATTGAATCAGTTAAAAGTATCACATTATGCTCCACTCCTCCTCCTTTTGAACAGCTTCCGATTCCAAGGTATCACGGGCAACATTCTGGCTGTCCTTCTGACAGTCTTCATCTTTATCCTCACAAATAGACAGTACTTTGTTCCTGTTCACTTCTGTATATCCTCGTTCTCCATTACATCTGGATTTCCATTACTGTGCACTATAAGCTGCAACAACCTCATTCTGATCCTGCAGCTCTCTACAAGGTGTGACTGAAATCTGCAGCAAACTGTCAAATACTCTTCTTGTTGTCATATGTGTTGGCGTTTCTCCAATTCCCACAACAGCTCTATGATCCTGAGCCAGAGAGATTCCAGGTTGAGATATCTACTACAGACAAGTTCCCTCGCGGCAGTTCCATTATCTACAAATTCCAATATCCAGAAAAAAAACTGCTCTGCCAGAACTTAGTCTGTCTTTAATTTTGAGGTAAAATTATTTTTAGATGCATTTTAGCTTTAACGCTATTTCACTGGTTAGCTAACGCCGAAACACTAAACACTCATCAATTAACTTAATACTTATTTACAACTTACCCACGCCCTCTCACACCCTGACCTGACAATTGCTTCACTGAGTGAGTTTTTCCCTCTATTTGCCTGGTGTCTGTCCCTCAGCCCCTTCCAATAGGCTCTGCTGCTGCTGGCTGTGACGCTCTTTTAAACCGGTGGCTCGAGTCACTGACTCCAGTTTAACAGATACAACAGAAAACCTCCATCCGAACGCTCACTCTCAACTACCCAGAAGGACGAGGACTGCAGATGCATGGGAACACCATCTGCATGTTCTCCTCCGAAGCACACACCATCCTGATTTGGAACTATATAACTGGTCCTTCACTGTCGCTGTGTCAAATCCTGGAACTCCCTTCCTAACAGCAATGTGAGTGCACTGAAAGCGCATGCACTACAGTGGTACAAGAAGGCGGCTCACCACCATCTTTGCAAGGGCAGTTCGGGATGTGTACTAAATGCTGTCCTAGCCCGAAAGTCCCACCCCCTGTGAAATAATAAAAAATACCTCCTGTTCCCACTATGAACCGAATTCTTACTCTTAGCAAACTCTAACTTCCCACTATGTTCATAATGTATTCAGTTAACATTGTAATCTTTGTTTACACTCTGCCTTACCAGAAGTCTAAAAATAGAAACATAGATAATTGGAGTAGGAGCAGGCCAGACAGCCCTTTGGAGCCTGCTCCACCATTCAAAAAAAGTCATGGCCTATCATCTAATTCAGTACCCTGTTCCCGTTTTTCCCCATATCGCTTGATTCCTTTGGTATTAAGAAAGATATCTATCTCCTTCTTGAATATATTTAGTGATCTGGCCTCCACTGCCTTGTGTGGTAGAGAATTCCGCAGGTTCACCACCTTCTGAGTGAAGACATTTCTCCTCATCTCGGTTCTAAATAGCATACTCCGTATCCGGAGACTTTGACCCGTGGTTTTGGACTCTCCAGCCATCGGGAACATCCTCCCTGTATCTAGCCTGTCTAGTACTGTTCCAGTCTTATAGGTTTCTCTGAGTACCTCTCTCATTCTTCTAAACTCTAGTGAATATAGTCCGAGTCGATCCGATCTCTCCTCATACGTGAATCCTGCCATCCCAGGAATTCGCATCGTAAATCTTCTTTGCACTCTCTTCATGACAAGGGCATCATTCCTCAGATAAGGAGACCAAAACTGCGCACAATACTCCAGGTGAGGTCTCACCAAAGCCCTGTATAGGTGCAGTAAGACATTGCTCCTTTACTCAAATCCTCTTGCAATGACGTCCAGTATTATATGCCTTTTGAGGCACATTCAAGATGCAACAGTTTAGACAGTTTCCAGCAAACAGTAATTACCCCAGTTCGGACAAGCACAGCTGATTGACTGCTTACTGCAAACCTGACTTGCACTGTTAACTGCTAACAATGAACTGCCTTGCAGTTTGGTTTTTAATTACAAGCGAAACGCTAAATGTTAAGGCTAGATTTCAGTCTTAGCCACTAATTACCAAATTCCAAACTTCCCACTCTGGTTACAACACATGCACCTAAAGGTACAGTCTATGCTTGCACACTTTGCCTTAACTCTAACTACCTTACTGAATTGCAGAAGAACATCCCCCATGCTGGCAATTGCAGTTCAAGAGGACGGTCCTGACACCGGTTTCAAGGGCAAATAAAGTTGAGCAATAACTGCCACCTCTGCCAGAGATGTCCACATCCCTCATAAAGAAAAGCAGCTCCCAAATGAGCTTGTTCTGTATTTGTTCTTCAGATCTTCTATAGCTCATCTATCAAACCACTTAAACATTTTAAACACATCAACTAGATAAGCTGTAATCCTTCTGAACTAAAGTTACTACAAACAAAGTTTATGAAACTTGTCTTCATAATGTAACGCTTTAAGCATTGTTGCCATTCTCGTGACACTGTCCTTAACCACCTCCAAAGGCAATGGTTTTATGAAGTGCAGTGCACAAAAGTGACAACAGATACAACAGAAACATCAAATCCATCATCTTTATATTCCAAAATCCAAGAGATAAAGACCAACAATCGATTAGCATTTGCAACAAGAGGTGTTAATTTTTGAGTGTTCAGCCAACTTCATAAAGAGGTCCTGTACTAATTATTATGATGAAAGGACACAGACCTAAAACATAACTCTCTTGATCTCTCCACAGATGCTGCGAGCCCTGCTCAGTATTTCCAGCATTTTCTGTTATATTTCAGATTTCCAACATCCGCAGTATTTTGCTTTTGTGTTGCTGTGGTAATTCTAATTGTTTTTTGATAGATAATTTGTGTAAAGTATGGTTAGATAATCGTGTACATAAGATTCAACTGTTATACCCATTTTCTATTTTGCTGTTTCTATGCAGAGGATGATTTATAAATTATTTGGATTTGTATTTGTTTCCAATACAGGGAAACATGGACCTCGATTGGTTGATGGGACGAACAGATGCTCAGGCCGGGTGGAGGTGCTACATGGAGACCAGTGGGGGACGGTGTGTGACGTTTACTTTGATTTGGAAGACGCCAACGTGGTCTGTGAGCACCTTCAGTGTGGGACAGTAACCTCAATACCGGGAGGAGCTCACTTTGGGAAGGGAGCCGGTCCAGTGTGGATGGAAATTTACAGGTGTCGGGGGAATGAGACGCGTTTGTGGGAGTGTCCTGTTTCATCCTGGGATCAGTTTAGCTGCTCACATGAAAATGATGCCAGTGTCATCTGTACGGGTGAGTCATCTCAGTCAATTGAACTGAAATACACCAACTGTTCTGCTGTCAAGCATCATTGACTATTTCCACAGGTCGCTGATTCACTAGTTTTGCTGATCCCATGCTTCCTTTGACACTAAGATTCCGAGATGTGTTTGTGGGTTAAAGTGTCTAAATTAAATTACAAATGAATCAAAGAGCTTCACTCCAGTAAACATTGAATACATACAATGTCTATTGATTAGTACTAATCGCTCATATAATATCTCTTTTGTGGTAAATCTAGGGCATTATTCAAGGGGCATAGAATCAGCAATTTGCTCCCAGGACCACTGCCATAGCATAGAAATGTTGCTCGAGCACTGAAACTGTGATCAATGTTGGCCGTTCAAATATGAATTATCATGGAAGTCTCTGCAAAGATCAGCTGTACAATAGAAAACACTGTGAACTTGTTTCCAGCTAAATAACATGAGATAAATTTTAATTTCCATTGCATCAAGGGCATTAAAATGACAGCGAGTGAAGTAACTCGTTATTTCACCAATATGCCATGTCTTTGATTATTTCACAAACTTGATGTAAATTACAATTCTCCCAGTTATCCCTCAACCCGCGCCCTGTTATAACAGACTATCTGCTCTGTTATCTGATCGCTGTACGTGGGACATTGCTCAACGCAAATTGCTCCCACGTTTCACAATTTAAAATATAGGTAATAAAAACAGTAAGTGCTGAAAATACTCAGAAGTTCTGGCTGCATCTATGGTGAAAGAAACAGAATCAACCTTGCAGTTTGCAGATCTTTCATCATAACTTAGAGATTTAACAGTTTTTAAAGAAAGGGGAAAGCAAGGAAAGAGCGAAAGGAACAATCTGTGATATGGTGGAAGACAGGAGAGATTAAATGGGACAGTGCAAGGCAAAAATAGATAGGAATGGGCCAAGTAAAAAACACATTTCTAGAAGTGTTGCAAATTGGAAGGCAAAATATCGTCCAGAAAAAGAAAAAAAGGGGAGGGAATCTGATCTGAAATTGCTGAATTCAGTGTTCATTCCATAAGCCTGTAAAGAGTCCAGTGGAAAGAGGAAGTGCTGTTTCTCAAACTTACGTTAACCTTCATTGGAACTGTTTAGGGAAAAGAGGAGAGAGAGGTCAGTGTGGGAGCGGAATAAAGAATGAAAAGGACAGGTAACTGGAAGCTAAAGGTACAGCTTGCAGACTGAACAAAGATGTTGTGCAAAGTAAGCACTCAATTATGTTTGGTGTCCCAATGTAAAGGAGACGGTATCATGATCAGTCAATACAGTGAGTGCAGTATACTAAAGAGAAAGCAGGACAAGAAAATCGCTGTTTCACTTGGAAGCCGTATTTGGGGGCTTGGATGGTGAGAAAGGTGGAGGTAACAGGGCAGTGGTTGTACCTCCTGCGCATTCATGGGAAGGTCCTGTGGGAAGGGGTGTTGACAATGATTGAAGAGGGCATCAGGGTGCCACAGAGTGAAAGGTCCCTTCAGAACGTTAAAATTGGAGGGAAGGGGAAGATGTGCTTTGTAGTGGCATCACATTAAAGGTGTTGGAAATGGTGGACGATGGTCTGTTGAATATGGAAGCTGATGGAGTGGAAGATGAGGAGAATCAGGATCCTATCATGGTTCTGGGAGGGGGAAATGGTGAAAGCAGAAGTATGGGGAATGGAATGGTCGTGCTTGAGGACCCTGTCAACCATGGTGGGTGGATGAGGATGTGAGGAGAGTCCTCGGTTGAGGAAAAAGGAAGACATATCTGGAACCACTGGTATGGAAGGTTGAATCACCAGACAGATACATTGCCGTGGTGCAAGTGAAAAAATGTGATAGCGTCATTCGAATAATTGGGGGGTGAGGAAGCATAGACAGGTAACTGTGAGAGTCACTGGGTTTATTCTTTATATTAGTTAATAACCTATCCCCAGAATCAGAGACAGAGATTTTGAAGAAGAGAACAGAAGAGTTGAAGATGGACCATGTGAAGATAAGGAGGATAAATTGGAAGAAAGGTTGATGATATTTTCAAGTACAGGGCGAGAGCTGGAAATATTAGTACATGT
The DNA here is from genome assembly GCF_036365525.1 of Heterodontus francisci. Lineage (NCBI taxonomy): Eukaryota > Metazoa > Chordata > Chondrichthyes > Heterodontiformes > Heterodontidae > Heterodontus > Heterodontus francisci. Next base: position 78,671,010 of record NC_090391.1, on the reverse strand, counting down.
GGACAGGAGGACGACCTTCAGTCCCTCGGGTCTCACCCCCAGTTCATTTTACCCTCTGTCCCCATTTCAGCAACCGTAAGCTGCTCGGTACGTCTCTGAAATGTATTTACTGAGAAAAGGTAATGGTGAAGAAGATCTTTCAACAATCCTTCTGAGCAATGATGACAGAAATAGCAACCATTAAAATTAATGACATTTCTGGTGGCAGTAAATTCTGAGATATTTTGCTTCAGTTTCGACATTCTCAATGTGTTTCATATTGTAGATGAAAATTGGTCACTAAGGCTGACTAACGGGGGAAGCTGGTGTGATGGGCGAGTGGAGATTTACCACACCGGCAGCTGGGGGGGATTGCAAGATAGACACTGGACCGTGAATGATGCCAACGTACACAGCTGGGTTGCGGTGAAGCGACAGCCGCTTATAACTATTCAAAGGACGGAGAGAGTGAAGGACCCGTCTGGGTGAATGATGTCCAGTGTGAAGGAAACGAATTGCAGCTCCAGAACTGCAGCTTATTCACATTGAATTCGTCTCTCACTGACAGTATGGATGTAGGGGTCCTGTGTTCAGGGAAGCAAATTCTTCACTGCTTTTACAAAAACAAAGAAGTGAAATGTCTAATCTGCTGAGAAAAGTGATAATCTAGGTTACTTGTTCCTGGGTGTCTCAAGCCAGTCATTTCACTCGAGGAGAGTGGGTGAGGATGGTGGGCGGTCGGGGAGCTGGGGCTGGATGGGGGTGGTGTGCAGAGAGAGAGGACACGGACACAATTAAACAACAAGAACGTTTTTATTACAGAAATTTCAATCAACACATACATCACTAGGGGTTTAACAGGAATGTAAAGGGAGAGAAAACTGACACAGAACCAAACAAAGAGATGTTACAGTTGGTGACTAAATTCTTAGTCAGATGGTTGGATTTGAAGAGCCAGAGACACGGAAATATTTCTGGTGGAAATTCAGATCTGGGGGTTAGATGGTTAAAGGCAAAACTGAAAGTTGTAGGCAATTGAAGTGGGTGAAGTACAAGAAGCTGTATTCAGAGAAAAGCAGAGTTCCTGAAATGTTTCAGGCTGGAGACGGTTATACTGATGCAGGGGGAGAGCATGAAGGTGGCTGAACATGAAGATCATAATTGGAAACACGAGGTATTGATGGCGGGGAAACCAATAGATCGTCGAGTGCCACGGTGTTCCTGAGAGGGGCTTCATGTCGGGCAGGCAACAAAACTTTGGATGAGCTGATGTTTCTGGAGGATGCAAGATGGGTGATCGCCCAGGAGAACATTAAAATATTCGGTTCTGCAGGAAACAAAGCATGGGTGAGCATTTCAGCAGCAGATGGGCTGAGGCAGGAAGGGAGGTGAATGATGATAGAGGTGAAAGATAACGGCCTTATGAAAAAGAGAATACGGAATTGGAATCTCAGCTCTGGTATCAAATCCGGCGTCAAGCTTGCAATCAGTTCTACTGTATAGTATATAAGTGGAGGTAGCTGTGTGGGAGTTGTTATGGTGTAAGTTTCATTATGTTGTGTATAAAAGTAGACAGATGTTTTGGACTATACGCTTTAAAGTTTCATTGTGTAGCATGTCAATGCAGGCATGTGTTCTGGGGATGTTGCGTTATGCAGAGTGTAAGTGTGGGCAGATGTTTTCGGGTTGTTCCAATGCACATTTACTTCCATACGACAGAGTGGAACTTACAACATATGAGATAGTTAATGATTCAGATTTGATACCGATTGGTTACAGTAAATAATTTCTTCGGGAACAGCGGAAATCGATACATTCCAGCGTTTCACGTCAGAGGTTTACAGTGCTGAATGGTTATTACACACTCAGTCACTGGACAGAGTAGAGTATGTCATCTTGTTCTTCAATTAGGTAGATGTTAAGCTCCACCCAACATTTATGCCCACCTTCAGAAGCCATGTGTCTTCTCCTTGTCTTCTACTTCTGTATCTGATGGGTCACATCGCTGATGTTTATTCTCCAAAGTGCCTGACGCAACTAGTCCAATCATTTTTGTCCAGTCCAGATTAAATACTGGTTTCTGTTCAGCCAGGAGGTCTACACATCTGGAGTTCAATTGCCCATAGGCGCTTCCTGATGCTGTTCAACATTTTGCAGAGAGATCCTGTTTTCTGCCCTCTTTGGTCGGGTCCAACAGTCACATATTGATAGAATTAGTCGTTTAGTTCATTGATTTTTTACAGACAATAGCAATTGCTAATGTGCCTCACAAGTTTCGTTTGCTCATTTAACATAATAGCAGCAGTCTGGCTGGACAGACAGGTCTGCATATTCTCTGTTCAGACATGCGGTTTATGTCTCTAAAATTGCTCAAATATATTCCTTGTCAAAGACAGAGTCCCATCCTTACAAAGGTAAGTGATTCTCTTATGCTATTAATATTAAATTGATTTATGATAATGTAATAATCAACACAACCCTAGAACGTAGTTCTGCACGAAGATACTGCATATTGCAAGGCTGATGTTTGAGGGTAGAACTTGTGGACCTTACATTCTCCAATATGAAATGAAGTAGTAAAGTAATAATGAAGTAATAAATAGCGTGGATTAAACTGCTGGTCTTGCCAGTGACACCAACATTCCCTGAAATAATTAAAAAACAGAAAGGCACGGTGACATGTGGGGAACTGTCTGGTAATATAATCCTGAATGGATCAATCACAAAAAGCATCATTGGGTCCTCCTCATCTTCACTAAAACCTCCCGTTTGACAAAGATTATCCAGGAAGGCAAAGAAAACGCACAGCAAATAATCTCCATCATAAATCTTCCTCCTGAACCACTCCCCTGCCTCATCCACCCTGAACTCCATAAATAATTGAGAGGAGCTCATAGACTTTTTGTCACGAAGTTCAAAAACATCGGTTCAGTCACCTCCACTACTTCCCTTTCTTCCCCAACCCATCAGGCCTAACTTCCTATCAGTTCCCACCCCCATCCCATACGATCACCCTGAATTCACATTTCTTGTTTCTCTCCTAGAATCCTTCATTCTCTCTCTGAACCTGTGCTGTTGGTGGTATCCACATTTTGCTGTCTACACCTTATTTCTATTAAACTACTGAACACAAACATTCCCTTCCTGGGTTCCATGTTAGCTGGCAATATTAACGATTCTCTTTATCTCTCTCTCTCTCTACATGCTCAGGCTCCTCTCCTTCAAATCAGCAGTCATCACACCTCTCCTCAGAAAGGAACCATTGACCACCTGTCCATGCAGGTTACTGCCCCAGCTCCAACTTTTCGTACCTCGCCAAAGTCCTTGAATGTGTCGTCGCCTCCCAAATCCATGCTCATCTTATATGAAGCTGCATGTTTCAATTCCGCAAATCAATTTTCTATCCACACCACAGGACGAAAACAAACGACATCCGAAGTGATTGTGACAAACATAAACGATTCCACCTCCTCTTTCTTGACTTGTCTCAAATTTTTATATGATTGATCATGAAATACTTCTCCCATTCCTCCGCATTAACACACGGCTGGGTGGGACTGCACTCAGCTTGTTCTAGTATTATCTATACAGTCATGGTCAGAAAGTGGCCTGCAATGGCTTCTCTTCCCGCTCCTGCAAAGTCAGCTATAGTGTCACCAAAGGATCTATCCTTTGACACTTCATTACTCATTTACATGCTGCCTTTCAGTGATATCCGCAAACACAGCCTCAGTTTCCACATGTATCTCACTGTATCCAACTCTACCTCGCATTCAACACTCTTGAGCCCTCCAATGCCTGCACACTGTCAGACTTCCAGGCTGACATTCAGTACTGCATCAGCAGAACATTCCTCCAACTCAGTATTGAAAAGATAGAAACCATCAGTCCCCATCGCATGTTTCCTTGTCTCCAACTCCATTTCTCGCCATGCCAACTGTCTGTCACTCAGCCAGACAGCCTGTAATCTTGGTGTTATATTTGACCCCAGGGTGATCCTCCTATCAAATCTCCATATCCTCATTAACACTGTCTATTTTCACCTCCATGACATCACCCGCATTTGCCCTTATCTCGTCTTGTCGATAGCATTGTTCCCTCCAGACTCGATGAATCTAATGCACTCCTGGCTGGCTTCACGAGTTTCAACCTCTACAAGCTCCGCTGTCTCGACCACTTGCCATTCAGGCATCTGCCCTCTGCTCACTGACCTACCTTTCCCAGCAATGAGCGGTTTTAAAATTCTCATCCTTGTTTTCAAATCCCTTCCTGGCCTCACAGCTGCTGTCTTTGCGATCGGCTCCAGATTGACAGCTCCCAGTTCTGGCTTCTTGAGCATTCCTGGTTTTAATTGTGCACCATTGGCGGCCGTGCCTTTATTTGCAAAGGTCAGACGCTCCAGAATTACTTCCTTAAATCTCTCTGCCTGTCAACCAGTCTTTCCTGCTTTAAGACGTTCCATACAAACTAACTCTTTGCCTTAGCTTTTGGTCATCTGACCTAATATATTTTTCGGTGCTCTGTGTTAAAATTTCTTTGATTTCACTCCTGTATCGCCCCTTGGAATGTTTCATTACGTTAATGGCGCTAGATAAATGCAAGTCACTTGTAATTGAAGATGAGGGAAATAGGAGATGGCAGTAAATGTCTGACCAAGATAACAAATAAGGGTAACATACATGGATAAAGAACAGATACAGTTATATAACATGAGTATAAATTAACTGTTAATCGTGTGAGTGATTGCCTGTTTAACACCGTACACAGCGTTCAAAACATAAGAGGGGAACTGGAGACCAGAACTTGTCAAAGCCAGATGTAATAGCATATCTGAAACATTGCTGTTCTTTACATTCTATGTAAGAAGTAAGAGTAAACAGATATTCTGTTGTATAGTTTTATTTACCTGTCCACAGGTGCATTTAACGTTCTTTTTTTGAGCTGGTGATGGTAATATCAGTTGTATTGAGTGATGATGTGAATGTCTATTGAAAGTATAATCCTCATGTACTGTTATCCAACAGACCACGTGCAGTGAAGGCTGTCTGACGGTGGAAGCCCATGTAATGGCCGAGTGGATATTTATTACAATGGGACTTGGGGCTCAGTTTGTGATGATTCCTGGGATCTGGCGGACGCTGACGTGGTTTGCAAACAGCTGGGTTGTGGAAAGGCATTGGACCTGGCACTTCCTGCATCTTGTGGACCAGGTTCAGGGCCAGTTTGGTTGGATGAACTGAAGTGTTCCAGTAACGAATCATTTCTCTGGGAATGTCCCTCAGCATCGTGGGGTAACCACGACTGTTCTCATAAAGAAGATGTGAGGATCATATGTTCAGGTAAAGGTGCTTCCATGTGCCCATTTTCCGTAGTGTTATGCACGTGGTTTCACAGGGAAGATATGACTTCGAATTACATACAATGGACAGCACGGAATCTGGCCATTCGGACCAACTGGTCAATGTGGTGTTTACGTTGCCCACGAGTATGGCCCCACCTCACTGCACCTAACCCTCTTTGCATATCCTCCTGCTTCTTTCTGCCTCATGTACCTGTGTAGCTTTACCTTAAAGGCATCAGTGCAAATCACCTCAGCAATTGCATGTGTTCGGAATTCAAAATTCAAACCACTCCCTAGGTAAAAAAAAACAAATTCTCCTGAATTTCTTATTAGATTTATTCGTGATTATTCTATATTTATGATCACTACCTTCGGTCTCTGTCACTTCAGAAGTGATTAGTGCCTCTGTATCCCGAGGTCTCTTTGCTGATCTATATCATTTTCACTCTTATTTTACAAGAGGCAGGTGGCCTCTTTATTCTTCCTGTCAACACTGAGCACCTTAGACTTATCTCTATTCAACTTATTTGGCAATTGTATGCCCATTCGGCCCGTTTATTAACGTCTTCCCGTATTTTGTCTCTGTCTTTCTTAGTGTTAACTATATCCCCAAATTGCTGTCATCTTAAATTTTGAAATTAAGTCTCCCTTGTGTAAATCCAAATCGTTCATGTAAATGTTGAGCAGCAGTGACCCCAGCCCTGTGGAACACCACTTCCCAACTTCCACCATTCTGGGTTACCACATTGTACCCGGACGGTGTGCTTTGTAGCTGGTTTCCTATCATTCTTCCACTGATCTCTTGACTTCACAGGCTCTGACCCCAGTCATGATCCTTGTCAGAGGCCTTCTGAAAAAAAAACATGCATATTACATCGACTGCATTATCCCTGTTATCTTTCTGTAACTTCTTCAAAGAATTCAATAACGTTGTTTGTCTTTCTGTTGTGAAATCCGTGTTGATTATTCTTTATTACTTTATGGGCTGTCGGTGTTTTTCTATCGCTTTTCTGAAATAATTACTGGAAATCAGTGAACACAACCGGTGCAGCATGTGTTGAGCTGTGCAGTATGAACAGACAACGAGTTATCAATCTAACTATCTGGATATTTCTTGTGTCATTGACAGAGCACAAAGAGCTGCGGCTGGTGAATGGGAAGCATCGCTGTGAGGGGAGAGTGGAAGTGTTCTACAATGGCACCTGGGGAACAGTGTGCTCGGATACACTTGATGGACCTGATGCAGAAGTGATCTGCAAACAGTTAGAGTGCGGTCCCCTCAGTTCTATCGATTATTATGCTCAGTCATTTGGAGAAGGATCCGGACCCATTTGGCTTGATGGGATGGAATGTATTTCACACGAATCGTTCCTTTGGCAATGTCAAAAAGAACCGTGGGGTAAACACAACTGTGAACACAGGGAGGATGCTGGTGTTGTTTGTTCAGGTAACACAACAAACCTCTAAATGTGCGAGTGTCATTTCAAACATTGGTGTGTGATACAGTCAGCATGTTTCTCTTCTCAACAGAAGCAAAAGTAACTGAGGAGCAGCCCCACAGATCAAAGGACTGCATTCGAGAATATGATTGTCAACGTGGGCTTTCACCAGGTGCTACTTCCTCTTTATTATACCAACTATCTGACATGTACTCCTTTTTTATACTACATCAATAATAACCATTGATTCTCTTTGCCAGATTCTGGACATTGGTTGCGCCTGTTTGGAGGTAACACCAACTGCTCCGGGAGAGTTGAGATATTGTGCAATAACAGCTGGGGCACCGTGTGTGATGACTCCTGGGATCTGGCCGATGCCAATGTTGTCTGCAGACAGCTGGATTGTGGTCACGCTCTTTTGGCCCCAGGAGGAGCTACTTTTTCCCAGGGTGACGGTGTTATCTGGCTGGATGAGGTGAAATGCACTGGAAGCGAATCTTCTCTGGCCGACTGTCCTTCTTCATCGCCGGCTCAGTCTGACTGTGATCACAAGGAAGATGCCAGTGTGATTTGTTCCGGTGAGGGTGGCAGGGTTGGGAGAGTGGGGTTAGGGTGCCTTGTTTTGTTAAATTGACTCATTAGTTCGGAAATTAAGAACAATATTTATCATTTAAATGGAAAGTGCTGAAATCTTCCTGAACGTTTTGTACAATATATTCCACAGGACTCGATGTGCCTCCGATTGTTTACCCGTCCTCATCTGCAGGTACTTCCCATTATTCGTATTCCAGCTAGCGTTCGGGTTTGTATTAGTTGAATTGGTATTGTTGTCATTTCCTCAAGATACTATAAGCATGTGCTCACTGACTGGATAAAAAATTTCCTCACCGCATATTTCAAATGGTCCGGTTGAAAATCCGCTAATCCCAGTTTCTGACTGTACCTGAACTGTCCTGTACTGATCAGAAAAATGGGGGCACTGTCTCTGTAATTTAGATTGGCTCACACTTTCCTCTGGTGCAATGTGCACCACACATACTGGGGAATGTTCAGCCCAACTCATTGCCCGGAAGCAGTGGATATAATTATTAAATACTTATATAAATATTTTATCATGCAAGACGGACTGTGTCTGTATTAAAGCTTTCTGTATTGTTGTCATCAAGGACAGGGATATAAAACAACTTCCATCCTAGTTGCGGTCTGCTTCGGAGTCCTGCTAATCTGTGTGTTGATCTCACTGATGGTGGTTATACAGAAAAAGTCAATCAGAAGAGGTGAGGCTCATATCTTACCGCGGATCCAACACAAAATCCCAGATATTGTGTCATATACTGCCAAAACTCTCGTTCATTGCAGCTTTCTATGGACCGTCAAGTGGCCTTGTTAGAAACACATTGTAATTATTTTTGCTGATTTTCTCAATTCAACGTGCTCGCAATTAGTGGCATTTAAACTGGTGAGTGATTTGAAGTGTCCACATTCACTGTGAGAGTTCATCACATAATACATGAAACTCTGGAAGAATTTACTTATTGTAACAATGGATCAAGAAATTTGATTGGAATTTCTGGGCTGTGCATTCAGCTATTTATTTGACTGTTAAATCTTCCTTCATCCATTGGCTATAAATTCCAGCCCTTCAGATTCTGGCTCTGGGCATCCAATCTCGAGCTGTCTAAACGGGTCTGTCTGTTATTTTGACAAATGATATTTGTATAGGACCATTTGCATTCACCAGCGGTGATTCTACATTCCAAAACAACGCTTCCACTCATATTTCACCCAACTAACACACTCCTGATTATTTTAGGAAATGGGCCTCTTAATAAAAAACACTTTCCATAATAACATAGAGTTCTTATAGAAATAGCTCTCTCTCTTACTCAGAAAGATTTGAAAGCTCGGACAGCATCGGCCTGTTATCTCTGCCTAGGACCCGACTAGAACAGGCTCTGAAACAAGACAGTCCAAAAGCTGATACGATCAAGCTTTCTTACCTCACTAGACTGGCAGTAGTTTAAAAACGAACACAAGCAGCAGATCAGGTCATAGAGTCATAGAGTAATAGAATTATACAGCACAGAAACTAGCCCTTCAGCCCATTGTGTCAGTGCCGGCCATCAAGCACTAATCTATTCTAATCCCATTTTCCAGCACTCGGCCCTTAGCCTTGTATGCTATGGTGTTTCGCGTGCTCATCTAAATACCTTAAATGTTGTGAGGGTTCCTGCCTCCACCATCTCTTCATGCAGTGTGTTCCAGACTCCAGCCATCCTCTGGGTGAATATTTTTTTCCTCAAATCCCCACTAAACGTCCTGCCCCTTATGTTAAATCCATGTCGCCCGGTAACTGACCCCTCTGCTACAGGAAAACGTTTTTTCCTATATTTCCTATCAATGCCCTTCGTAATTTAGTATAGTTCAATCAGGTCCCCCCTCAGCCTTTTCTGCGCTGAAGTATACAACCCTAGCCTATCCAGTCTCTCTACAGAACTGAAATGCTCCAGCCCAGGCAACATCCTGGTGAATCTCCTCAGCATCCTCTCCCGTGCAATCACATCACTCCTTTCGTGTTCTGCCCAGAACTGTACACAGTACTCCAGCTGTGGCCTAACTAGCATTTCACAGAGCTCCATCATAGTCTTCCTGCTGTGAGATGCTATGCCTCGGCTAATAAAGGCAAGTATCCCATATGTCCTTCCTCACCACCTTATCTCCCTGTGCTTCTGCCTTCAGTGATCTATGAACAAGTCCAACAAGGTCCCACTGACCTTCTGGACTCCCTAGTGTCCTACCATCCATTGTGTATTCCCTTGCCTTGTATGTCCTCCCAAAATGCATCACCTCACACTTCTGAGGATTAAATTCCATTTGCTCGAACCCCACCCATCTTACCAGCACATCTATTTCGTCCTGTAATATAAGGCGTTCCTCCTCACTGTCTACGACATCAGCAATTTTCGTGTTATCTGCAAACTTACTGATCATACCTCCTGTATTTACATCTAAAGGTACAGTGCAAACAGCAAGGGTCCCAGCATCGATTCCTGTAGTACACCACTGGTCACTGGCTTCCACTCGCAAAAACAACTTTTGACCATCACCCTCTGCCTCCTGCCACTAGGCCAATTTTGGATCCACTTTGTCAAATTGCTCTGGATCCCATGGTCTCTTAACTTCAAAAAGGAAACAGTGAGAGCTCAGAGCCAGCATGTTCCCCTAACCTTGAAGGGTAGGACCAACAAGTCCAGGAAACCCTGGATGTCAAGGGATTTAGAGGATTGGATAAGGAACAAAAAGGAGTTTAATGGCAGAATCAGTGAGCTGAAAACAGTGGAGGCCCTAGAGGAGTATAGGAAGTGTAGGGGGTATTTAAAAAAGTAATTAGGAGAGCGAAGAGGGGACATGCAAAAACACTGGGGAGCAAGATGAAGGACAATCCCAAGTCTTTTTGAAGTGTATTAAGGGCAAGAGGATGAGATTACCGCCGATTAGTGGCCATCAGTGTGTGGAGTCGGAGGATGTACATTAGGTTTTAAATGATTATTTTTCATCTGTATTCACCATGGAGACGACCCATGTAGGTGTAGAGATAAGGGAATGGGATTGTGATAAACTTGAACAAATTATCATTGAAAGGTAGGAGGTATTAGCTGTTTTAGTGGGCTTAAAATGGATAAATCCCCAGACCCATTTGAGATGTGACCCAGGCTGCTATGTGAGATAAGGGAGGAGATAGCAGGGGCTTTGCCACACATTTTCAAATCCTCTCTGGTGCAGGAGATGTATCAGAGGACTGAAGGACAGTGAATGTGGTACCATTATTCAAGAAGGGTAGCAGGGAAAAACCAGGTAATTACAGGCAGATGAATCTAACATCAGTGGTAGGGAAACTATTGGGAAAAATTCAGAAGAACAGGATTAATCTCCACTTGGAGAGGCAGGCATTAATCGGGGATAGTCAGCATGGCTTTGTCAGGGGAGATCGTTTCTGACAAACTTGATTGAACTTTGCCTCAGTGAGCACATTTGTCCCCAGTCTGCTGCAGTTGAACATCTGAGTATGTAGAAATATAGACACAAAGACATATACACAAATACGGACAATAAAACTACTCCGCATTCACAATACCTGGCTTTATCTCTTTACTATCACAATCTCTGCGATTTGGAAGTGTTCGCAGATAATTTACTGTTAAACGCTCATGGGTTGCAACTAAACTTTAATCTCCCCACCATCCACCTGACAGGTTCTGTCACTAGCGGCAAGGGTTCACTGGCTGGTTTGTACCAAGCAATTTATGAAGAGATTCGGAATGTTCCAACAGGCAAGAATTCCTATCAGATGCGGCGTTCAGGTCTGTATTTTATATTTCATACCGAATTTTCACTAGACAAATGTCACTTCCGCTTAAAGACCCCATTTTAATAGTCAGATTACTGACTGAACACTGTCAGAAATCCGCTCACTATCACCATGTGAAGGAACCCTATCACAGTGCGAGTGTGTCTATATCTGTGTGCATAGTAAGATGAGCAATGGGTGTGGAAAGATTCCCACCCGCCGCTAATGCTGAAAGAAGGTTATTTCTGTTTGTTTATAACTATCATGTCATTTTATTCCATTTAAACTAGACCATAAATAATCACTGCTCTCAGAAGGAGACAGTCACATTGACTCAGATTTTATTTCTCTAGGTGACTGGATTTCTGGATCAGAAACACTTTCCCATCAGCAACCCCTTACCTGAAATCGGTGGTTTCCACCAAGAAACTTATTCTAACACTTGGTATTCTGAAGTTTAACATGAAATCTACAAATTCTGCTTCATGATACTGGGGCAGCAACACTACCAAACCGATATAAGTTCTGTCCTGAAATATACTTGCAGGGCGATTTAACCATTGAGATAAATTACTCAGTTTACAACAAAACACACAAAGACGATTTCCCTGGCAGCTAAGATAAAGGAGAATCATAAAAGATTCTATAAGTATATTAAGAGTAAAAGCGTAACTGGGGAGAGAGTCGGTCTCCTTAAGGATCAGTGTGGTAATCGATGTGTGGAGACATGGGAAATGGGCGAGGTCTTAAATGAATACTTTTCATCTGTATTTACCGTGCAGAAGGTTATGGAAGCTAGTGAGTTCAAGGGAGAGAACAGATATCCTGGAGCATATCAACATTACAAAGGAGGAGGTGTTGGAGGTTTTGAAGTGCATTAAGGTGGATAAATCTCCAGGGCCTGACCAGGTGTATCCTAGGATGCTATGGGAATCAAGGGAGGAGATTGCTGGGGCACTGGCAGAAATCTGTATGTCATTGTTGGCCACAGGTGAGGAACCAGAAGACTGGAGGATAGCTAACGTTGTGCCTTTATTTAAGAAGGGAAGCAGGGATAAGACAGCGAACTACCGGCTGGTGAGCCTTACACCATTGGTGGGATTCTGAGAGACAGGATTTACGAGCATTTGGAAAGGCAAGGTTTGATTAGGGATAGTCAGCATGGCTTTGCACGTTGGAAATCATGTCTCATGAAGTTGACTGAGGTTTTAGAGGAGGTGACCAAGAGGATTGACGAGGGAAGGGTGGTGGACGATATCTACATGGACTTTGGTAAGGCCTTTGACAAGGTCATGCATGGTAGGTTGCTCCTAAAAGTTCAAACACATGGGATCCAGGGTGAAGTAGCCAATTGGATACAATATTGGCTTGGTGATAGGAGGCAGAGGGTAGTGGTGGAGGGTTGTTTTTCAGATCAGAGGCCGGTCACCAGTAGTGTGCCACAGGAATCGGTGCTGGGCCCTCTGTTGTTTGTCATACATATTAATGACTTGGATGAGAATGTAGGGGGCATGATTAGTAAGTTTGCAGATGACACCAAAATTGGTGGTATAGTGGACAGTGAAAAAGGTTGTCTAAGGTTACAACAGGATGTAGATCAACTGGAAAAGTGGGCAAGGTATTGGCAGATTGAATTTAACGCAGACTAGTGCGAAGTGATGCATTTTGGGAAGTTAAACCAGGGCAGGACATATACAGTGAATAGCAGGGCCCCGGGAGGGTTGCTGAGCAGAAAGACCTTGGAGTGCAAGTACATAGTTCCCTGAAAGTGGAAACAGGTAGACAGGGTGGTGAAGAAGGCGTATGGCATGCTTGCCTTCATTGGCCGAGCCATTGAGTACAAGAGTTGGGACGTCATGTTTCAGTGGTACATATCGTTGGTTCGGCCGCACTAGGTGTACTGTGTGCAGTTCTGGTCGCCAGGCTACAGGAAAGACGTGGTTAAGCTGGAGAGGGTGCAGAAAAGATTCACAAGGATGTTAGCTGGTTTGGAGGACTTGAGTTAGAAAGAGAGATTGGACAGGCTGGGTCTGTTTTCCCTGGACGAAGGAGGCTGAGAAGGGACATGATAGAGGTATGTTAAATTATGAAACGTATAGATAGGATAGTTAGCCAGTGTCTGTTTCCCATGTTAAGGGTGACTAAAACTAGGCGGCATAGATTTCAGGTGAGAGGGAGGAGGTTTAAAGGGGATCAAAGGGGTAAATGTTTCACACAAAGAATAGTGGGTATCTGGAATAAGCTGCCTGAGGAGGTGGTGGAGACAGGAACAGTAGAAACATTTAAGAGGCAGCTGGACAGGTACTTGAATGAGCAATAGAGGGATATGGAATTAATGCAGGCAGGTGGGATTAGTATAGATATTCGTTATGGTCGGCATGGCGCGATGGGCCGAAGGGCCTGTTTCTCCGCTATACGACTCTATGACTCTAAGCACAAATCCATCATTAGCCTCCTTGCACTCTTTTTTGCCCCATTATCTGGGGTGGGGTTCGGTTTTGGAGCCAGCATCGGCCGTTTGAGACTCTAAAATGGAAAGAGACGTGGACAGTGTGGAGAGATTCTGGATTAAGAAACTGTGCTAACTGACTATTTTTTCACTGTTGTTTCTGCTCTGATGTCTGAAACCTGAACGTCCAGCTGTACTGTGTATTGTTTTAAATGCTCGCTGTATGAGCCAACATTTATGGTCCATCCCTAGCTGCTCTTGAACCACTGCAGTCCCTGTGATGAATGTTCCACAATCGTGTCAGATACAAAGCTCCAGGACATTGTCATCACACGATGACGGTTTATTGTTATTTTCTCGAACGTCCCAATCAATCTCTCCAATAACCATCCATGTTTGTCTTTAACAGTTACTGATTCCATTGAGTCCCTCAATCAGATTGAATATTACACCAGTCACAGTTTGGGTGACACGGATCCTGGATCAGAAAAGCCTGGCGGGAACTCTTCCAGTATTCAGGGTGGGTACATTTTTATTTGTTACCATCTCGTTTTGTAATCCATCACGCAGTCTGCTATCTAAAATTAACCATTAAATACATCAGAATTTACTCACCATAAAATGATGATGCTGAAGATATGGAGATTTGCAGATTGATTTTAGTTTAAAAAAATGGAGAAATAATTTGGATTTCAACAAAATCATCCCGATTGCACCCAGTGGTATAATGGAATGAAACTTTCAGTTCATGATGTTTTCTGGCACTGTTGTCTGGGCAGTGAAATGTGAAATTTGTGTGCATGTTGGATAGGTGATTCAACGGGATACATGTGACTTTAATACGGAGGGCAGAATTTCGTTCCACAGTGGCCGCAGACTGGGAGGGAAAATGCCGCTGGATAGCGGTGCAAAGGAAGCTAGACATCTTTACACTGTTAGGTGATATTCCCACAGTCGGCAGAGCTGGTGGGTGGAGGCTGCACTATGAGGCTCTGGACAGATAACTGAGCCTATAAAACAGGAAATTCATGGCAATTTTCCGACCTATTCACAAATTAGTGAAAGGAGGGCGAGAGCAACAGCTTTCAGAGACTCGCCATGTACACAGAGGCGGAAGCTCAGAGGAAGGTCAGTTTTGGCTGTGAAAAGCATTGTGGCACTGGAGGGAGGGCGAGAGATACTGAATCACGGTATTGGCAATCTGGAGGCTGACCGATCTTGACGATCACAACAGAGGTATTCTGGATGAGCATCCTGTCCGACTTGCAACACATGTATGCAAAGTGAAAAGAGTGGAGGCATTGAGAAATGAGTGCAATAATTTACAATAGATGTCATCCACTCAGGTTTTGAGGTCTCCCATTGTGGAGGAGCATCAGAGATGGAGAGAACTGTAGTCCCCGGGATTTGGGCTGCAGCACCCAGAGATGGACAAGGATCATGACGCTGGAAGAGAGGGTGGGCGAGCGGGGCACACAGTAGCACGCAAGCAGCTTCTTGAGTGCAGAAGATGCGACCCACCAGAGAGGGTTTACCATCAGAGGCTCTGCTTCCTGCAAATGTCAGAGCAGCAGTCTCACTGAAGATTGTGCCTCTCCAGGGAGGCGGTCACTGAGCTGTGCACTATGATGGAGGAGGATCTGAACCAATGAGTGGGGGCACCCCTTCCCCAAATATATTTTCATCTTTTCTGACATTTGAGGCCGTCAGCTTAATGTTAGGTACTGCACTCACCTTGCCATACTACATCAGGGCATTGATCCTGTTTCTGCACTGAAACCTCTTACATGGGACCACATCACGGCTGATCACCTCCTGCTCAATCTCCTGCCATGCCGCCCCCCGCCCCACCTGCCTAGCTGGCCTCCTCCTCCCGTCCCGATTGAAAAGCGCTTCCCTCCTTGCCCTTGCTGTCTGAAGGTGCACTTCCCTGGAGGCATGCGAAAATCTGGGCGCCACCCTTGCTCTGGCTGCTGCCATCTGCCAAGCATGCAGGTTGTCAGTCTCCCAACCAATGTCCTACTCTGCCCTTCCTTTCATTCGATTGCAGGCTGCATTTTAAACATAGCATGAGCTATGACTTACCTGTCGTGACACGACAAGTTCCCACCATTCGCCAGCGTCTAATCTCACTATGGTTGAAGATCACAGTCTACCCTGGCCGGCCCGTGTAGACTGACGTCTCATAATATAATTCTAAGTATTCAGTGTTGCCATTTAATTTCAGTGAAAATCATTATTTCCTCTCAGGTCTGGTATCCAGTGATTATGATGACGTTGATATTGGAGCCATTGACACTCAGAATGGTCACTTGTTGCTGGACAGTGGTCCTGATGATCTCTTCACTCTGACAAGTGCCGGCGGTGATCTCTCCACTCTCGGTGAGTTAAACTCCCACAGTCACCAGCTGATCCATTTCATCTGCTATCATCCAGCGGTAAAAAAAACAATGCGGTGAATGGAGCTGGAAAACATTCAGAGGCCAACAAATTCAAGTCCCCTCTACGTTATTGACACATATATGGATAACCCGCACTGAACCCGCTTTCAGTCCAGTCATTAATCCAGAATCTTTCTATTCACCATATACAGCTCTCAGACTCGCACTGAACCCGCTTCCAGTCCAATCATTAATCCATCATCTTTCTCTCCACAGTATACAGCTCTCAGACTCGCACTGAACCCGCTTTCAGTCAAATCATTAATCCATAATCTTTCTCTCCACAATATACAGCTCTTATATCAGCACTGTTCCACCTATCAGTCCAATCATTAATCCATCATCTTTCTCTCCACAATATACAGCTCTTATATCAGCACTGTTCCACCTATCAGTCCAATCATTAATCCATCATCTTTCTCTCCACAGTATACACCTCTCAGACCCGCACTGTTCCCGCTTTGAGTCCAATCATTAATCCATAATTTTTCCCTCCACAGTATACAGCTCTCAGACCCGCACTGATACCGCTTTGCTGGTTCCCTCCAGTTTTGAAAACATTGAGGATGTTCACTGTGATACGTTCACAATGGCAGACATTCCACTAACAACGGGCAGTGACTGTGTGGTTCAACATCTTACATCTCCATCACACCGGTAAGACGAATGCTTTATTATTTGTTCCATGCATTTGTGCTGACACTGTGGAGTCCCGGCTGTTTCCGATATTAATATGATAATTAATGGTGTTTTCAACGGTCAGTGATTCCAAAGTATCAGAAGAGAACATTTTCTGTACTTACTAAAGATATAGGAGGCTTATTGAAGCCGAAATATTCTGAGGAGATCATATACGGTATTTGATGTATTTGTTTGATGGGTAACATTGCTGTCAACCTCTCAAGTCGTTTTTGTTGTCCTTTCAGGTAAAAGTCAGCCTCAAATCCTGTGAATGATGTCTGATGGCGAATCTGTATTAAATCTGAGGGAATGGCATGAACTTTTCCAACAGTGTGAACATGATGAATGTGCTCTGCTTTACTATATAAACATCACTTTATTTTAATTAACCATTATTTTACCTTGTGTTGAAATAACTGGATTTGGCTTTTCTCCATATTTTGTTTGAAGGGGTGTGTTTTCTGTTTAATTAAAATACCAAACAGAATTGATGTCGGATCATTTCTCTGTCTATACAAATCGTGAGATATATTACTCTGCATGTAATTACCAGCACAGTTACAGAGATTAAAACCATTGCTTATTAATAAAGAGTTTATGTAATGTTCGTTTTGTAACCGATTCACTTTTCCATATCCTGTTAAAAAAAAGGTTTAGAACACATCAGGTGACAAATAAATGGTCTGTCTCTTTAATCTGCATTTATTGTAACTGCTTCCTCCATCGCCATGCACTCGATGTGGACAAATTACTGCAGTTTATAATGTAAGTGCTGATGTACAATAGGAATAACCTTAAAAATAATTTTAAAAAGCATTTATTCAATGTTGCAGTTGGATTTGTGCCTTTGTCAATATGAAAAACTCTTTTATGTTTCAAGTGCTAAATATACACCAATTCCTAGATGCAATACAATGTTGTTTGACTGTGCTACACTATCCCAGAGTGTGGCGGCAGAGCAGGAGAATCTGGTCAGAAATCCATGTGTTTTTGCCGTCAATTTTAAACATTTCAGTGAGTTATCAGCAGAGCGCAATTGTTACTCTGTCGGGAGAGCAGCTACATCATGCATTACTCTCCAGAAAATTGTGATTTTTCTGACTCGTTGGCTTACTGAAATACCCGTATCCACCAGCAGACGACGACCATCATTTGAATTGAAAACGAATCATGCTGGAAATACTTAACAGCTAAGATATCATCTGTGGCGAGAGACACAGGACTAGCTTTGAATGTTAATGCGATTTCTTCAGAAATATATATTAGTCAAAATTTATTACTTTTAGCAAATACAGAACCAGGGAAAATGGGGGACTGGAGAGAGTAAAATAGTGAAGGTTTGTGTTAAGATGGAGGCAAGTGTGATTAAATGAATCCCGCCCCACTTTAATCTCTCTTATCAATGTCCCTGTGATCTGCAGCACTTTATTCTTTCAACCGTGACGTTGTCATTAAACCTGCTGACAATGGCATCGCTGTTGTTGTTTTCTGAAAAGACCTCTACCTTGGGGAGCCTAAACACGAACTCTCTGACATATCGTTCCACCTCCCCCAAACCATGACCACACCACCGAACATCATGTCATCCTTTGCCAGAGTATCATTGAACTCATTTCCTCTTGAGTTCTTCACCCCGTGCCAGTAACTGCGCACAGCCCCTTCTAAATCCTCCAAACATCCACAAACAAGGTTCCCTCGATAGACTCAACATTTCAATATGTTCCTTTCCGATGGAGCTTAACTCTTTCCATTGCACTTTCTCCCCTTGTCTTCTGCTGCCGCCAACCATGATTTTAACTACTCTGGTTTCCTGGCCAGAAATGTTTCCTTTTCACCATGGACATCCAGTCCAACACTGTAAACAGGACATGTAGACTCCCTCAACTCCATCCCTCCCCAGGCCGTCCAACCACTCTACATTTACATCTCTCACCAAGATGTTCATTCCCTTTAAACTTCCCTTTCTCTCTCCAGAGCATGTAATTCTGCTAAAACTCTATCACTCACCAGAATGATCAATCCGTTTAAAACCCAATCCATTCAAGAAATTCGGATTCCTACTTCTCCACCCCTCATCAGGACGGCCATACCCTCAACACTTCCATCACTTGCCAGGATGTTCAAACCATCTACAACTTAGCCCATTCAAAATATTCAGTTCTCTACTTTACCACCCCACACCGGGATGTCCAGTCGCTTTACATCTTTTACTTGGATGTATCTTCCACATACACCAGTATCTCTGACTACGACGTGCAGCCTCTCTGCATCGTTATCACTTGCCTCGCCATCCAGTCCTTTGACACCTTTAACTGCCACCAGCACACGGCATCTTGTTTGGGTACATTGATGACTATTTCAGTGTAGTTTCCTGACCTCGTTCTCAACTGAAAGGAAGGAACTTTGTTTCCAAATGCCATGCCTACCTTACCTTTACACGACCCATCTCCAATTCGATTCCTCGAATTAGTATCTTCATAACTGAGGGTAGGCAGGTAGCTCACAATGTCTATCTGTAGCCACCAACTCAGAGACCTACCTTGATTATGCACCCCTAATTCCTCCACCCTGCTTCGTGTCAGGTCTCTATTGCCTTTTCCTGGTATCTACGTCTCTGTTACAGCAGTTCCAACCATGCCACCTTCCACAACATCATTTCCGAATTGGCTTCTGTCTTTGCTCGGCTGAAGAGTTCCCTTCTTCAGGCACATAACCTGCAATTCCCCCCTCATCCCTTCTCGTCGCCACCAGAGCCATGATCATGTTCACCTTGTCCTCACTTTCCACAGCAACACTTACATATTCAACAGTTTTCTGCAATTTCTGCGACTTCCAGTGCCATGTGACCACCAAAGGCATCATTCCCCCCTCTCCTTTCAACAATCCAAAGGCTCTATTGCCTCTGTGAAGCCCTAGTTTAGTCGTCTATCAATCCCAGAATCAATCCTCTTTCCAGAAAAACATCTCATGCAAGTGTCGGATGATGCGACAACTGTTCTTTCCCCTCCTCCCTTTTCACAAAGAGTGTCCCAAACATTCTTTCTGGATGTAACAATCATCTAATAGTACCTATTTCGGACTGAATACATGGTATTCGTTACTCACAATGTAGTCTATTCTGTTGAGAACAAACGGCGATTGGATGAGGCTTCAATGAACACGTCAACTTTCTATTAGCACTTTCCAGCCCGAAAAGTGCTCCTGTATTTTTGAATAGCGGGTATTGGTAATGGACGAGCAAGTTGAATTGGAGGAAATATGGGTTCGTGCTCGGTGTCCGGATCCCCTATTGACTCACAACAGTAGCAGTTACCCTGGAATAAACCTTCCTCTTTCCTATCATATTGGCAGATATGTGGTCCTCTTTGACAGATATTTCATATTTCCATCCCACTGCCCTGTGTCAGCAGCCAGACCTACAGCTCACACTAAGAGATGGCTCTGTCGTGCCAATCACTGCACTGTCATTGTGCAGGCAGAATTGGAGACCACACCAAAAGCTGACCATGTGGTGCCTGGCATTGCATGGTGAAGCAGCGAGTAACATGTGAAGTCTGAGAACAAGTGATTAAATATCGGTTGTATTGAAATGCTACTCACATCCCTTCCTCCCACCCCTGCACCAAGTGATTCACGAAGCTGATTCTTCCCCTACATTTAGCTCAAATCTCCACTGCACCAGGACAGAGAAAATCCCTGCATGAGGCATTCACATGCCCACACACTGTGAAGGCCCTAAATTATTAACATAACATTTTGCACAAATTGACATGGATAAACGTTTGACCAATGCTACGTTAATAAATTGCACTCAAATTAACACTCATTCATGTGCCACTTAATAGTGTTCCCTTGAAGTCTGGTATTTTCTAATTATAGAGCTGTCCCTTTTAGTTCAGCGTGGTGGACGCTTGCTGCTGTCGTAAAAATGGCACTGCAGATATTTACAACCGGCATTTTCGGCGGTGCGGCCGAGAATGGGACTGGGTTCAGGTTGGTGCATCTGGACTAACTTGCTGGTGCCTGCATGGGCATGGGACGAGGGTCTGTCAAGGGCACAGGTGTACTTCCCTCTTGAAAGAAGGCACTATCTGCAGCTGCCGTAGCGCCAGTCAGATCACTTGGGGCTGTACATTATCTCTCACTGATCTGCATGATAGAAAACTAAAGGACATCAGTGATCCGACCAAAGCTCCACTCCATTCAAACCACTAAACCTGTCAACTCTGCTTCTCTACTTTTCGAGGCTGGAAGGGACTGTATAAACCAAAGCCCCAAGAGCAGCAGGTTGGGCTTCAATCAAAGCTGGCCTTGGTGATTACAAGGGCTCTTGCATTATAAGCCTCACTGCAGCTTCCGTAGAGGACAGTACATTCTCCATAACAGAACACAGGCAATTCGTCCCATGAACAGGAACGTCCCGGTGACAGTCATAGATTGTTGGCTCGTCCATGGTCTCATCCATGTATGGAAAGTCTTTGACAGGTTACCCAAACAACCGTTATCTGCTGGTACTATTCCAATTTCCTTTGCGTGAAGACTCAGGCATTAAATTGGTAATCCCCACACTCTTCAGCAATGAATGGGCCAGGGCTCACTCTCCTGCCTCCTCTATCCTCTGCTGTACCTTTCACCACTGCCAATGCGACACACTTGCGATGTGAACTTCACCCTGTACAGACTGTGCTATCTCACCATCATTACCATGCATTGTGCTAAATGCTGAACTGGTGCATGTTGAAGTCTGAGGGGTGACTGCTCAGATTGGTATTGCTGGCTTGGTTCTCCTGCTTCTGAAGGGCCGAGCCGTGCAGAGGATTCTGTCAGCAGAGACAGTAAAAGCGAAATATGAGTACTGGGCAGGCTAAGCAACTTCATAGCTATGAGAGTGGAGAGGCACCTACAATTTTCCGCAGCTCCCTTAAAGAGATGCACATCTAGGACAAGAAGAAAAGAAGAGAACCCTTCACAAAGCAAATCAATGTCGATGATTATGTATTTTGTTGCGATGTGTAAGCTTTAGAAACTTTTTCAGTTAATGAGTCGCGCAACATTTCATGCATAGTTTAGATGTATGGTTGGGGTCAGTTTATATGAACTTGTTCAGTATGTCCGTTGGAGGTCAGTTTATGAAAATTACTGTCCGTTTATGATTCGAGATACAGCACTGAAACAGGCCCACCGAGTCTGTGCCGAACATCAACCACCCATTTATGCTAATCCTACACTAATCCCATATTCCTACCAAACATCCCCACCTGCCCCGATATTTCCCTACCACCAACCTATTCTAGTAACATTTTATAATGGCCAATTTACCTATCAACATGCAAATCTTCTGGCTTGTGGGAGGAAAACGGAGCACCCGGAGAAAACCCACGCAGACACAGGGCTAACTTGCAAACTCCACACAGGCAGTATCCGGAATCGAACCCGGGTCACTGGAGCTGTGAGGCTGCGGTGCTAACCACTGCGCCACTATGCCGGTGGATGCTTCGTGTGTCACTCTATAGATGCTGTGTACATCTATTTTCTAGACCTTGAAACAGTTTAGAAATACTGGATGAATTTACTGTGTCTCGTGCGAAAACAAATGTTGCATCAGTTGAAGCCATTGGTGCAGTTTATGGAAGTGGATCTGCCAGTGGCGGTAACCATTATGATATTAAACATAATGTCAAGAAAAGCTGCTATCAAAAGTTTTTTTTTAAATGCATGGATTGGAAACCTACTTTAAACGTTTCATGAAACAGAATAAGCTGGAATTCTGCTGATAACTTTTTTTAAAACGCTGGCAGACAAGATGGCCACCACAAGTTGTATTTGAACACCTTGCACATTCCAAGGCCTCAAAGAGGAGACATATGCCTGATCGGCCTGTGCACAAAATAATGACTTGTTCTGCTGAGTTAATCACAGGATATTCCTTTCATTAGAAGGCCGTACAGAGCCAGCCTAGAACATCAGCCTTGAAAGAGCCAATCCTCCAGGTGTAAATGTTAACATCCTGAGGCCTGAGGGACTGAAATTACTTCACCTGAATCCCATTAGAAGGTTCCAGGCAATGCACTGAGGCAGTCATGTGACCGTCAGTCCATCTCTGTGAAAGCTGGGAGTTACCCCTTGGACAAAGCACACAAGCCAGTGACTCATTCCGTGCAGAAGCCATGAGCGGTGTCTCTTTCTCTCTCTCCAGAAGACCTCGTGTGGGGCAAACAAAACCTGCTGCTGTTTGCTGGATAGAAGACAGACTGTATTCTGGACTCTAATCCAAACACCAATCAACTTATTATCACGCTGCAATACAGGCGTGTGTTTGCGTGTCTCTGTGTGTGTTTGTGTGTATGTGTGCGTGTGTGAATGTGTGGTGTAAGTTTTTTTCATATCTGATTATTAAGTATAATAAACTCACCTCTTCCTTGCCTTAACTCAAGAAAACCTGTTCAATTGTTTCTTTTACGATCACAACAAAGGAAAAAGGTAAAACACTCACTGGAGTGTTAAGTACATCCAGTGTTTAAATAGGAATAAACACTGCTGCGGTCAAATGAGAGGAAGGACAAGTGGGGAGTAGTGTGACCCTCATCACGTTATTGCAACAATAACCAATGGACTATTCTGCATTCCAAAGAGACGAGGTTATCACTGTGCAAATGTTGCCAGTGCACTGTTTAGATTTCCCCACCAAAGGTATAAGCTGGTATTCACCAAATGAGGTAGACATTACTATTTCCATGTAGTCTTTGCACTCTTCATTGCTATATTAATATAATACTGCACTGTCATACCTGCAAAAGAATGGAGGCATTACTGCATAAATGCAACAATTGTACCGTGCAGTATTCACCAGCAGAGGGAGGCAGTACTGTTTAAATGCAAGCATGGCACTGTTCAGAATCCACAGGCAGATATGGACAGTATTATACCAATGTAACTGCAGCGCTGTGCAGTTTTCACCAGTTGAGCAGTCAATCAAATTATATTCTGGGCTATGGGAAGTTTCAATTCCTGTCTGCGCAATATCTGGGCAAGTACACTGTTTGACATATAACGTGTTCAGAAGAAAGCATGTCACAGACATTGTTTCTTTAGTGACTGTAATTCATGGCACTTTCCAAGGGACCTAATTGTGTCACTGCGAGGTTTCTCTTTGATGTAAATAAGGTTCTCGTTGCAATGTTACTCTACTATTGCGTCAGTGACTGACAGGTACCTGTAGCTTTACAAAGAGGGAGAGAATGGATCAACACCTGAGAACAATAGCCTGGCAAAGTATTATCTGCGAGTTTCAATATGTTTATTCAAATTGCCATATAGTATATTTAGAAATTATGATACATATGGCAGTTCAGAGTGTCCACAAGTTGTGCTACCTCTGCTCGCTAGTTCCTGGTGAGCCTCCATCTCCAAATATTAATTCAGCAAACTACAATTAACCATCTTTTTCTTTCATTAACCACCACATTACTGCTGTCTGTTCCTTGTAAGGATCAATGACTCTGATGGTCTCTGAACTGGCCTGTGGTTTAGCAGAGTTTAGTAAGACATATGAAGGAAAGACTGAGGACCGAGTCAGCAAACTCTTGAACATAATCGAGCCTTCTTTGCTCTGTTTTCTTTCACTTACTCTTACTGCTCCCTCTGCTGGCTTGTGTGTGCATGGTAGCCTCAAATGAACAATATGGACAACACAATTGCCAAAACACTACAATATTCAGTTATTAACTGTATGAAGCATGCTTCACTGTATTTTTTTTTAACATTTAGCAACGTATATTCGCGGCTCTTGTGTTCTTGGCAAGTGCATCTCGCCATTTGAACAATTACATGACACCCCTGGATTGGGAGTTGTGTGGACAGGGGATCCCTCGGGTGCGAGACTTTATTTGCAAGGGGATACTGGGAGTGAGACTATGTTCCAGTTTTGCCAGAATCGTAGGGCATCCTCAGCATTTACAAATAGACCTCTGGATTTATGTTATCGACAGACGATTCTGGGATTGCTTATCAATGAATACAATTTGTCCATTGAAGTGACAGCATTTCAAAAGAATCTCTGCGAGTCTGGTAATATCTTCTGGTTCCATAGGATTTTTGTTACAGGAGACCTTGAATCTGTCAGGATTTGTTTTGTCGCGTTAAAGTTATCTATTGACAGAAACAATCGGAAATTACCGTGTTGACAAGGAGATCCTCGAATTTCAACGTTTATATAGGATCCTGCATGTGTGGCATAAGTTACATCCGAATATCCGTACTTACTGGAAGTTCCTTCGTTACTTGCACCATTTTCAGGATGCTCCTGACTAAGCAGGGCGGCACAGTGGTGCAGTGGTTAGCACTGCAGCTGCACAGCTCCAGTGACCCGGACTCCAGGTTGCGGAGTTTGTAAGTTCTACCTGTGACCGTGTGGG
This sequence comes from Heterodontus francisci, assembly GCF_036365525.1. NCBI lineage: Eukaryota > Metazoa > Chordata > Chondrichthyes > Heterodontiformes > Heterodontidae > Heterodontus > Heterodontus francisci. The sequence goes on along the minus strand of NC_090391.1, from coordinate 78,645,918 downwards.
CTTCTGCCGGATGCTCCGGTTTCCTCCAACAGAGAAAGACTTACAGGTTTGTAGGTAAATTGACCATTATAAATTGCCCCGAGTTTAGGTAGGGAATATGAGATTAATTTAGGATTAGTCTAAATGGGTGGTTGTTGATCGGCACAGACTGGGTGGGCCGAAGGGCCTGTTTCAGTGCTGTATTTCTAAATGAATAAAGTGACAGCATTTATGATTTACAGGATTGACCGGCTTCTCACAGATACCAGAGACCCACACCAAACATCTAAAACCTCCATCGTTAATAATGGGTAATTCAAGTTGTTGTGGCAACCAGTTGCTGTCAACACCCATATCTCATACTTGCTATATTGTCAGTCTGTTTGATACCTGCAAAACATAACTCAGAAGGACAAACCTATCAGATTGTGACAGGACCCGATACCGCTGCAGAAACCAGTGAGTGGATGGCAAAGTTATGAGGGTCTAGAGCCTGTTTCCAACACAGTTTGTGAATTCTTTGGTTAAATGTCCATTTCAGGACAGTTGTTGTTTTATAGCCGGGGAATGAATTCATTTCAAGGTTTTCTACTTGTGGTAACTTTATAGTGACACCGCAACTGTGCCAATTTATTGATCAGCATTCGATCTTCAGGCTCTTTTCATTCTCCAGATCTACTTTTACTCCCGGATACATCAGACTGACATAAATGTTATTTATTGAGTTACAGTGGACAGTTTATTGAAACAATCATCTACCTTCAGCTCCCATATTTGCATTGAATCATAGTCAGTTAACAAGTGACATTGATAGAGGCTACATTCCTGGTGATTGGATCACAAAGACTTAACCGTTTGCACTAACACAGCCTCACTCGCCTGACTAGATTATTGACAGTATTACTGTTTCATTAACCTATATATGAAGGTAGAGAAAACAGCCTGAAAATTTCACGAGTTCATCTATTTTACTTTCAAACCACAGGGAGAATTGATGCTCCTGCTGCACCTAACTTTGCTGATTGATTTCACCTAAGTCATTTGTCGTGACCTGTTGATATTTTGGGTTTTACATTTTGGAAAGTGTACACAGATTACCGTATCTTTGTACTGTGAGCCAGTCTTTGTAATAAGAGATCACTTTATTTGCAGTCACAAAGCTGTCACATTTTTCCAATGATCAATGTTATTGCACAAACATTCCTCCCCCGATACTTTGTCCTTCTGGATTTTATATAGCTAAGTTCAAAGTCCGAGGTGAAATGTCCAGCAGCAGTCTGTTGATATTACAGAAATCATCACAATGTCAGGCGCTTCCTCTCAGTTCAACAGGACAGCAAAACACACCGTGACTGTTCTGAGGTCCTGCTGACTGTGAGCTGCTTTTCATATGTTTCGCTAATGGAAACTCTTTGTTGATTCCAAGTGATCACCTTTTCTCAAACACATTCCGTAATGCTTACAAGGAACACATCACATCCCTCCCTGCACAGTTTAACGATGGTGAATGTTTGGAACTTCTGATTACCAGTCAGTGTGTCTTTGTGTTCTGATTCTCGAGACAGTCTCATTGAATGATCAAGTTTCCTCAATGATTTGGCAAGTTACCCTCTAAAGCTACACAGTCCTTATATGGAGTATAATTGTGCGGCATTTCTGAGAGGAACGATTCAGAAACACATTGCCGCTCTACAAGTGGGCTTATACAGAAAACGTGGGTAAGAAAAACAGTGATGGTTCTATTGCTGGTAATGGTGGTAATGGTAATCGAGGTGGCTGCCCTCGACATCAAGGCAGCAAGTTACAAAATGTATTTCTAATGGGATCACTTTCCTCATCCCCTCATAGCTCCTTTTTGCCAGCCTCTCCAACGTGATGTTTCTATTGCATGCATTTCTGTCTCTTTACATTCGATTGCAACCTCACTTCTTCATTTATCCATGACATTTCCTTCTGTAAAAAGGCAAAATCCTGCGGAGGCTGGGAAGCTGAGAAATTAACAGCAAGTTCTGGAACTACCTTGTAGGCAAGGTAGCATTTTTAGAAAGAGGAACAGAGTTAAAATTCCCGGTTGGAGAATTTTCTTCAGAACTACAAAGTGTTCTGTTGCAGCAGTATTTAAGTATGAACAGAGGCTGGGAGAAGGGGAACAGAGGAACGGAATGAAAGAACTAAAGGGAATAACTGTGAGAGGGTGGAAGGCAGTAATGATTAAATGGAGAGCGGAATGATTTCCAACGCTCACTGTCAGAAACAAATGGAGGAGTAGTTATCACATGCGTTTTAGAAGTTGACGCTGATTCCGGAAGTTTGAAACAGTATAGCAGGCCGTGGACAGAGAGGTCAGCATGGGAATGGGGCAGGGAATTATAATGGCAAGTGACCAGAAGCAAAGCATCACGTTTGCAGACTTATTGGAAGTGCTCAATAAAACAGTAGCAGAACATGTGTTTGGTTTCCTCAGTGTAAAGGACAGTTATTGTTAATACGATATTTATTTGTTCAGAGATACAACACTGAAAGAAGCACTTCGACTCACCGATTTTGTGCCGACCAACAACCAACCATTTATACTAATCCTATAGTAACTCTATATTCCCTACCATTCCCCTACGACCTACCTAAACTAGAGCAATTTACAATGGCCAATTTACCTATCAACATGCAAGTCTTTGGCTGTGCGAGGAAACCAGTGCAACAGCAGAAACCCACACGGTCACAGGGATAACATGCAAACTCCAGACAGGCAGTACCCAGAACTGAACCGGGGTCACTGAAGTTGTGAAGCTGCGGTGCTAACCACTGCACCACTGCGCAAGTGCAAGTAAACTACTGATTCACCTGGAAGGATTGCTTGCAGCCCAGACGGTTGAAAGAGAGGATGTGAAAGGGCAGGTGATGCATCCCCAGTATTTGCATGGGAAGGTGCCATTAGAAGGGGAGTGGGTGTTCTTGCTGATGGAAGAGTGAGTCAAGATGTGCATTCAGAATGCTGAAAATTGCGCCCAGCACATTATTCCCCCGTCACAATTTTCCCCTTGCAAATTTATACCCCCGTCCCCGCAAATGTATCCAACCCCCCTGCAAATTATTTCTCCCCTCCGCTAATTTCCTCCTTTCCCTACTCAAAGTTTAACCACGGCAACATTTCCCCCCAGGAAAATTCCCACACTGCAAATCCACCCCCACCCCGTAAATAGACACCCCCATCTAATTACCCCTCGTCTACCGACCCCTATATGATATCCCTCCTGTGAACAGACTCCCATCTAAATTCCCCCAGGATTAGACTCACATCTAAATACCTATCCTGTGAACAGATCCTCCATCTAAATACCTTCAGGAACAGACTTCTATCTAATTACCCCCAGGAACAGACTCACATCTGAATACCCCTCCTGTGAACAGATCCCCCCATACAAATACGGCCAGAACAGACTCCAACCTAAGGACCCCCAGGAACAGACTCCCATCTAAATACCCCTCCTGTGAACAGTGTCCCATCTAAATACCGCTCATGTACACAGACGCCCATCTAAACATTCCCAGGAACAGACTCCCACCTAAATACCCCCAGGAACAAACTCCCATCTAAAACCCACTGTGAACCGACCCCTATCTAATGCCCCTCCTGTGAACAGGCCCCCCATGTAATTAATCCCTACCCTCCCCGGCAAATGTTCCACATCTAAACACCCCATGAAAAGACTTGAGATTCTGCACTCACCCGCCCATTTTAAGCCTGGAGAATCCTCCACCTCCAATTTTAAACCTGGAGAATCCCCCCTCCCATTCTTAGCATAACTAATTGCCTGTGTGAATATTGCCCTTTATTTCTCCCCTCTGCTCCCACTGTAAACACCCCCCCTTCTAAATACCCTCCCTGTCCTGTAAAAGCCCCACTCTACTAATTCCTGTACTGTACTATCTCCCCCGTGAACATCCCCACCCCCGCCCCCCATGTAACTTCCATCCCAGTCTACAGCCGCCCCCCCCGCCCCGTGTAATTCCAACCTCCATCACTTTCCTGGGTGTGGCTCTGTCTCCTGACAATCTTTAATTCACTTTAATTCAAGGTCTGGGTAGGCCACTGGAATTCCATCAACTGGCTCCCAGCCCCCCGGCATCTTTAACTCATGTACTGCCAACGGCAGGGCCGGGCATCGAGCAATGACCAACACCCCAGGGGCTAACGGCATTCTGAGCCTTTAACGCACAGGAAGATCCCAGCCCAGACACATCCATCTCAGCAGAAAGGCGCTTCACCTGTTCTACCCATCAGCTTCACGGAATGAAACAGAGGAAGACACACAGAGACACACACACTGAATGACACAAGGACAAGAGGAGGCCATTCAGCCCTTTGAGCCTGTCCCACCCATGTTAGATCATGCCGGATCCGTCCCTTCCCTCAATGAGCCACAAGAAGACAGGCAGAGACAGTCGGGGAGCAGGTGCACAGAGAGACAAAGAAACTCTGGGCTGGACTCGGACTTGGTGCCAATGTTGCAAACCAGGGTCGAGGGGAAGAGAGTGGTTGTGAATCGCCTGCCCGTTCAGCAATTTTCCCCTATTTTTACATCAATGGGAGCAAAACTGGGGAGAGATGAAAAGCAAGATCGCGGTTCACAAACACCCTGCACAACACGAAGGCAGAAAATTCAAATCCACCCCCAGACAGAGAGATAGAGACACAGAAAACAGAATCCGGAGTTAGGACAGAACAGAGAGAGAGAGAAATAAATGGAAAGGGAGATTAAGAATGCCATGTAGGGAGTCACAAACCGGTGAGAGAGAAACTGAGAACAGAGGGTCAGCAATACCGAGAAGGGCAGAGAGAGAGAGAGAGAGGAATGGAGACATACAGAGAGAGCGAGACAGACAGAGAGACAGAGAGAGAGCTGGAGGTGTAGAGAGTGAACACAGCAGCGATGTAGATATTGAGAGACGCAGAGATGTAAAGATGTAGAAGGGCAGAGATACAAATTCAAATGTGTTTCCAGAATAGCGACGGGTGTCCCAGGGCGGTGGGGGGAAATGCAGAGATAATCTTGCAGGAAAGGAGGAGCAGAGATGGAAAGATTCAGGTATTTGGAAGTGAGTGCGTGAAGAAATGGACTGGGAGAGAGAGAAAGATAAAGATGCAGAGAGTCGCAGAAAGAGAATGAAAATGAAAACTTGTGGAGAGAGGCAGAGATAGAAAGGATGTGGAGAGATACAGAGATAAGGATTTAAAGATGTGAAGAAACAGAGCGAGGAACAAGGAGGAAGGTGCAGGGAACAGCTTGCAGCAAGAGATAGAGAGAGGAAAATCCATGGGATTACATTGACTGTTCTGGAGCAGCACTTCCCAAACTATTTGCTTCGGACGCCCCTCCATCCCCCTTCCTTGTGGTAAAAAATCCGCAGGCCCCCGAAAGCACAAAGCCAAAATACTGTGGATGCTGGAATTCTGAAATAAAAACCGTGCTGGAAATACTGAGCATTTCCAGCACTTCTTTTTTTTTTCTATCAGTCCCGCAAACACACAGTCTTGTTTTCTGTATTTAGAAATGACTTTGACAATGACACATATTTAGTTATTATTGCTTACCTCTCTGGTTTTGCCTTGATGCGGCCATTAAAACGGTTGACTCTTCTTGAAGGCGGGAGGATGCTACAGGGATAGGGAACTTTTTAGTGGCTGGAGAGGTTACAGAGACAGGGAGGGTTGAGTGGCTGCAGGAGGTTACAGAGATAGGGAGGTCTTATGGGGCTGGAGGATTTTGCAGAGCTTGGGAGACGTTGGAAGAGGTTACAGAAATTCAGAGGGCTGCAGGGGCTGGTGGATGTTACAGAGTTATGATGGTTATGGGGCTTGAAGTAGGTAGAGATCTATGAGGGTTTAAGGGCTGGTGGAGTCTACAGAGATAGGGATGTTTGTAGGGGCTGGAGGAGTTTTCAGAAGTAGTGAGGATTGTCAGGGCTACTGGAGATTACAGGGACAGTAAGGTTTGTGGAAAATTGAGGAGGTTACAGAGACAGAGAAGCCTTGTAGGGATTAGAGGATGTTCCAGCAACAGGGAGGATGTTACCAAAATAGGGATTAGCTGTAGGGACAGGAGGAGGTCAGAGACATAGGCAGGGTTAGCGGTTTCAGACGTTGCTGAAGTGATAGGGAGGGTTGCAGAGTCTGGCACAGATGACAGAGGTGGGATTATTTTTTCAAGGCTGATGAGATTACAGAAATCGAGATGGATGTAGTGTCTGGAGGAGGTTACAGAGATGAGGAGGGCTTTAGGGGGCTGGAGGATCTTACAGAAGTTGGTAGGATTGTAGGGGCTTTCGGAAGTTGCGGAGATATGAAGAGTGTAGGGGTTGGAGGAGTTTTCAGAGATATGAAGAGTTGTAGGATCTGGAGGGAATTCCAGAGCTCAGGGCCTCAGCAACATACAGAGATAGGGAGCGTTTCAGGGTTGGAGGAGATTACAGACATAGGGAGCGCTGTGTAAGTGGAAGAGATTACAGACATAGGGAGGGTTGTAGGAGTGAAGGAGTTTACAGAGATAGGAAGGGCAGTAGCGTAGGTTTTGATTAAAGATTTCTCAGATATGATAAGAATTGTGTGGACATCAGCCTTTCCCTGCTGGTGTTAGATTCAAGGGCAGACCTTTACAGTCGAAGGCAGGCCATTGATGATGGAAGATAGGAAACAGTGCATCACATTGAGAATATTGCTTGTGTGGAACTCTCTCCCATGAAATAAAAACAGGAAATGCTGGAGCTTAATGAATAATTTTTAAATTGCGGTGGATCGATTTTTTTTCTCACCATGTGGATTGAGGAATATGAACTCTGAGGTTGATTATGGAGTTCAGATTCCGATCTGCTATGATGTCACTGAATGGCAGTTCAAGCTTGAGGGCTGAATGGCCTCCAGCTAATTATATGTATACCATTAATAAGAACACTAAACTGATCAGATTAGATCCTGTTATTATGTGCAAGGAATGATAAACAATCATTTATTTTTGGATGTACTTGCAGCCTCACAGTAGATTTTTCTGCTACCTACGATTATCACATTAATGCCAACATCCTCTCCTCCTCATTTCCCCTCATTCTCTTCTCAGTAACATTTTTTTCCACGAGAAGTCGTTTCCTACTGCCACAAGACTCACACTGGATTGTGTGTGTGTGCGTGTGTGTATATGTGAGTGTTTGTGTGTGTGGATGTGAGTGTGCTTTGATTTTATTCTTTAATGGGCTGTGGGCGTGGCTAATTGCTCGTGAGAATGACATGGTGAGTTTTAATTAGTATGTGTGTGTGTTTGAGATGGTGTTTATGAAAGTGACTGCGCATTTGTACTTGTGCGTATGTCACATTGAGTGAATTGTGGGATAAATGTGTTAACCCATCTGGCTCCTAAAAATATTATTAGTTTAAAAACTTTCAGTTTTCTTTCATTCATTGGGAATGGTTAGTATTTTAATCTGGCCCATTTGAAGTCCATTTGTTGTTTTTTTTTTGTCTTTGCCCCTCACAAAGATGGCGGCCGCTGACGGACAACAAGACAGGCCACGGCCGTTATTGCTGGCGAAGAGAATCCGGGAAGAGACAGGAATGAGCCAAAATTATCCGTCTTCTCCAACAACACCAGGAGCAATTTCTGGCTTTCTGGCTGCAGCAAGCAGATTGTTTTATTTGTTTAAAATAGTTATGAAAGAAAATATGTTACGTTTCTTTCTGGCAATTCCTTAGATTCCCTCATCCAAGTGGGCCAGTCTTTACCTGAGAAAAAAAAAGACAGAGTTTGTTGGCAGGCTATTTCCCCATGGAAGGCTGTACAGCTGAGCCAGATACTGGAACTCAGTCAGTAGTAGCAACTGTGGGAGCTCCATTGCCGGGGGAAGAGCAGCTAGTTCAAGACAGAAGCAGGGGCATCATCTTCTCAAGGGGCAATTAAGGATCGGCAATTAATGCTGATGTTGTTAATGGGAAGCACATGCTGTGAATCAATCTACACAGAAAATATTTTGGAAACAAATTTATTCTTTCGTAGAGTGGTGAATGACACTGCAGTATGTACTTATGATCTGTGAGTAAGTATGTGTGGTTTATGAATGGGTTAATGTGCGATATCAATCTAATAGTGCCACTGAATGTGAGCGGGTAGGTGAATAATGTCCATATTCTCCATTGTCTCAGCTCATCTACGGTGGAAACCATCAGCCATGCCTTTTTTTATCTAAAACTTGATAAATCAAAGACTCTCCTTACTGGCCTCCCTATTTCCACTCTCCATAAAGTTCAGTACATCCAAATCCCTGCTGTCCCACCTCTTAACTCGGATTAGCTCCCGTTCACCCATCTCCCTCGTGTTTGCTGACCTATTTCCACCCTGGTACAACAACATGATTTTTTAAAAAGAAATATTCATAATTGTGTTCAAATCCTTCCATGACCTCATCCCCATCTCTGCAACCTCCTCAGGCTCTACACCCCTCCCTATGTCAGTATCCTCCACAAGCCCCAGCAATACTCCCCAACGGTATCACCTGGTGCAACCTCTATTACAGTCACTATCGCTGAAACATCCTCCAGCCTACAACCCGCCCTATCCCTGTATCCTCCTCCAGCCCATCAACTCACCCTTTCTTCGCAACCGCCTCGAGCCAGTAAAACCCCCTTACCTCGGTAAAATCCTCCAACCCTCCTGCTTGTCCAATCTCTCTAACTTCCTCAAGACACTGCAACCCTCCCTATCCCTTTAATATTTACAAACACTACAACCGTCCCTATCTTTGGTTCCATTTTGTAACCTTCACCCTGCCGAGCTATGTCACCTCCTCCAGCCACTACCACTCTCCGAGATTCTGCACTCCGATCATTATGACACCTTGAGTATTTCCCAATAACGCTCCCAACAACACCACAGTCTGACTCGGTGATAGAGAGAGAGAGAGAGAAAGAGAGAGGGGGTGGGGGGGGGTTGGTTTGGGGAGAGATATGGAGCAGTGACCAGGTTGGGGGGAATGTAAGGGAGTCGGAATCAATAGCGTGTCTACTAAATAAGAACAAATAATATTCATAATAATGACTGATGCAAAAAGCCTTCCACCATCTGCAGCATTTTGCTGATCTCCGACTAAGTTTTATTTTCTGAGTAGCACTGATGAACTGTGAATGGAACCAGTGGTGATTGAGGGGCGACTGTGATTGCTATTTCCCTTCATATTCTACAGAGTGAACTCTGACTCTCTATCTTTCCCCTTTTCTATCCGGTGCTCTGAAGGTCAATTCTTGACCACCAGCACACTGTTATTTGTGATGTGCAGCCATCCACCTCACCAAACCCGGTCAGTGTATTTCTGGTATCCAACTGTTCACTTCTGGCACACTGCCCAGCTGCCCTTTGGTGTGTGTGACAACCCCAACACCAGTGGTTTTTCAGTCATCGTGCTGTTTGTCATATCTTCTCTACTGCTGCACTGCTCTTTGGCGAGTGTCTCTTCATGACCCCAACCCACCAATGTATTGTGGGTCAACCCGCTGTCAGTCACCTCTGGCCCATTGTGGATAAATATTACATTCAGGTACTGGAAATACTGGGATCCGCCTCTGGGCTGCTCTCAGTTGTATTGTTTATTCATTAGTTGAATAATTGACGTAACTGGATATTTCAACGCGCTCTTGAACTGCTCTCTGAACTTGGACTGAGTCACCCCATAAATAAATGTATTTGTGCAGCAACTTAAAATCTGCAACATCCATCCGACTTGTTGAAATATATATTCAGAACTGTTGTAATCCCTGGGATCAGATACTGTGATGGTATAATATAAGAAATGTACAACATGCAACAACCAGAGAAGTTTGAAGCTGCCTGAGATGGTGAAGAGGAAAATCATAGACTTCCTTCTGCTCTCCATCTCTGGGTCACTGCCATTCTCTCTCTTGTTTTGACCCCTCAGTCCCTTACGGACTCGACTGGCCATTAAAATGTGTCTGACTGTCAGAGCGTTGAGCAACAGAATTAAAGCGAATGGGAGCAGTGGGGTTAAAAGGTTTTTAAACCAGTCAAATCCCCCCATCCATTATCAGTATAATAGCTTGCTTTTATAACACAAAACCACGGTACATTGTCCATAATCCATATAGGTTCAAGGATAAAGTAGTAGGGGATGTTTTTTTAAACAGAGCAAAATACATGTTGTTTCTAGAACCACAGCCGCAGTTTTCTCGGTGCAATATTTTGTTTTCAGCTTCTGGCAACAAATGGCCACACATCTATCAAAGGTGAAAGTGACGGTGAACCAGACAGAACAATCTGTGTCTGCACAGACCAGGACAATGTTAACACTGCACACAGGGGTATTTTTCAGGAAGGAAACTGGGAAATAATAAGTACTGATCCACAACAGTATGACATTAGTGATAATGACCAGTAGATCTGCCGTTGCCATAGCCAAACAGGTAACAAGTGGTGTAGGTGGAGAGGCCGCATTTTACCCGAGCCAGGATCACAATCGCCACTAAATTAACTGGAGGAAAGAGAGGGGAATAATGACTGGAAATTAATGATCAACATTTTACAGACAGTAAGGGCAGGATTTTATCATCTCAGATAGGTGAGTTGCTGGCGTGTCAGAGGTTAAGATTTTATAAATCTCAAATCCGAGCACAACCCACCTCTGACCCGTCCATTTCTGGTTTTAATGGAGCTGTGACAGGGTAGGGCAGACCCACGCTCCAAGGAGGATGGTAGGTAATTGGAATATTTTACTGATGCTTGAAATGTCTGATTTTATGTGTTTGACAGGTTTAAATCTGGCCGGCCTGCTTTCCCTGTTATCATAGGGAACATTTGCATGTGGCGTCCCATGTGCAACGAAAGCCGGGTTTGGCCATTCGAACCATCCCCCACCCGAACTGGACCCCGAACATCGAGATTAGACCCCACACCCGGAATTAGACCCGCCCTTCCGGGATCAGAATTCCCTCCAGGATTGGACCCCTCTCCCTTGATCAGACCATACGTTGTCTCCTGGATAACATATTCTCCAGGACCCATCCTTCCCTGGCCTGAGATCACACTTCAGGATAGGAGCCCCCTCCCTGCTTTCAGGATTGGCAACCCAGTGATCGGACATTTCAAGTCTCTCTCCCGCTCTAGAGTTAGCCTTTGTAAACCCCAATGTCAGGCAGTTCCTCCCATACCCCGGGGTCCGTATGTGGACAGCCCTGGTCCTAAGATCTGGTCGACACTCCTCCCTGCCCAATTGGAAACAAAGCCTGTTAGTGTGACATCTAGGTGGGGTACCTGTCAAGGATTAAAAAATTAGTGTATGCAGGTAAAACTCTGGAACACCTATCCTCACACATGTCACTCACCCGTTAATACCCAGACCAAAGTAAAAACAAAATAATGACACTGCTGTAAATCTGATTGAAAATAGGACAATGTTGAAGAGGAAAATGTGTTGTAGTGCTATTGCTACTAAGCTAGTAATCAAGAGGACCAGACTAATGTCCCGGGGACACAGATGCAAATCCCACCATGGGAGTTGGTGGAATTCAAATTCAATTTAATTCATAAAGTCAGCAAATCAACAAAAAGCAGGAATTCAAAGTTAGTCTCAGTAATGGTGATACGAGCATTTTTATTGTCAAAAATTATCTGCTTCACTCATGTCCTTCAGGGAAGGAAATCTGCCATCCTTACTTGATATGGACTACATGTGACTCCAGTCCAAGCGCAATGTGGTTGACTCTTAGCTGCCCTCTGAACTGGTCTGGCAAATAACTCCGTTGTCGAGGGAAATAAGGCATGACCAACCAATACTGGCCTTTCCAGCAGCACACACATCCAGTGGAAGAATTAAATAAAACACTTAGCAGGGCAGACAACATCTGTGGATATAGGAAGGGAGTTCACGATTCAATCTGATAGGTTTTCTCCAGTACTGGACGATATTAGAGATTAACAGTTTTTAAGCAATGTGGAAAGTCGTGTATGGGAGAGGAAAGAATAACGGGGAAGGTCTGTGATCAGTTGGAGGGCAGGAATGATGCAAAGACGAACAAAATTATGGCGAATGGGACAAAGAAAAGGGAGAAGATTAAAAGTGGATGGTTTAAATGGTTACAGCAGATTACAGAAGGAAGGGGGAACCTGGACAATCTGGCAAAGACGAGCCTGGAAAAGTGACACAGAATGGTGGGTAAACCCACCTGCTGTTTATTAATAGAGAATCCCTACACCACCTCCACTCTGACTGACTCGGGTGTAACCATCCCCCAGTAACAGCACAGGTATCCGAGAAAGTGGAAGCAATGTTTATTATCTGAATATTTTAATCTCCGTGTTGAACCCGAGATGCCATAAAACACCGATACGAAATTGATCTGCAATGGAAGAGGATAGGGGGTCAGCGGTAGAGAGGTCAGAGTGGAGTAGGATGTAGAATTAAAGTGATAAGTGACTGGAAGCTCAGGGTTACATTTTGCAGACTGAACGGAGGAGTCATGCAATGCAATCACCCAATCTGCGTTTGCTCCTGTCCCAATGTCCAGCAGATGTCACCATGCGTACTGAATACTATTACTAAACGGTAAATAGTACAGCAAATTGTTTCACCGGGAAGGATTGTTTGGCGCCTTGGATACAGGGAAGGGAGGAGTTGAAAAGGGAGTTGTTGCCTCTCCTGCCCTTGCATGTGAATATGACCTGGAAAATTATCAGATTTTGGGGGTAATTGAGGAGTACAGGGAACAGGGTGGTAGAAGAGGAGCCAAATATTTGTATAGTGCTGGATTTACCCGGACATGGTGGAAATGTTGGAGGATGGTGAGTTCATTGTGGAGGCGAGTGGGGTGGAAAGTGAGGGCAAGGGGAACATTATGATAGATTTGGCTGGGAGGGGAATGGGTGAAGGCAGTTATACGGAAAATAGGATAGACACGATGAAAGATCCTGTTAACCACAGTGGAGGGTAATCCTTGGATGACGAATAATGACGATATTTCTGAAGCACTCGTTTGAACGGTAGCATCATCGGAACAGATGGAATAGAGTTGGAGAAACTGGGAGAATGGCACAGAGTCATTCTCGGAAGTGGGGTGGGAGGAAAGGTAATCAAGGTAACTGTGGGAGTTAGTGGGATTATAGTAGATATTCGTGGATAGCCAATCCATGAAATAGAGGCAGTATGGTCGAGGAAGGAAAGGGAAGTGTCAGAGACGGCCATGAGAAGCCCAGGGACGGATGGGATTGAGAGAAAAAGTTGATGAAATATTCCAGTTCAAGGAAAAAGAAGTAAAAAGCACCAGCACAGTCAGCAAACTATCTGAAAAAGATGTGAAGGAAGGCAACAAAGAATAGTACCCTTATTCTAAGCAAATGAATCAGAGCTTAACCGATACAGTCTTCCAGATACATTATTGGAGTGTGCAATATACCATTGTTTACACCCGAGGTTCATACACCTATAACTTACAACAGGGTTCCTGCACAGGGGTCAGGATCACAAAACGGGGTTGGGTTTGATTCCCAGGCAGAGTCACTGACAACGAATGGAATTCCAGTGGAAATGGTGAGCGAATGACACAAAGCCAATCAATTGCAAATGGGACCCTCAGAATGTACCAGCAAAAAATTGTGGAATGGTACTAGGTGGGAATCGGGCTCATTGTGCTGGAGCCTGTTCTCCTTCCGAAGTCGGGTTTTCTTGTGGGGGCTTGGAGAATCACCGCAGAATCATTTACCACAGAGCCTGACACCACGATTGCAGGTTCTGGTTCTACTTGGAGCTGAATAGGCCAAATTATGTCTTCACGCCTAGAGGCCACCAACGGAGGGCCTTGAGTGGCCTATTAACGGGGCAACAGCTTCACAGGACTGGAACGAATATTCTCACAGGGAGATTGGACAGCGTTGCTGGGGGGTGGGGTGGGGGGCGGCGGTGGTTAAACAATCTTGTCAGTGGAATGGGAACCGGAGGCAGAGCTCAAATTGGAAGGATGTAGAGCTTAAAACAGGAGGAAGAAATGTAGACAGCAGTATTAGAAGGTAGGCGAAATAAAGGCAAGCCTCAACTAGGTTTAGAATGCAGAATAATATTAAAAAGACAAGGTTAAGGGCACTCTACCTGGATGCACGCAGCATTCGAAACAAGGTAGGTTATTTAAAGGCCCAGATAGAGGTAAATGGGTATGATCTCATTGTCATTACAGAAACGTGGCTATAGGGTCCCCAAGACTGGGAACTGAAGATTCAAAGAGATTCAACAATTAGAATGGAAAGGAAAGCAGGAAAAGGAGTTGGTTTTGTGCTCATAATAAGGGATTGGATTAGTATATTAGTAAGGGACGGTCACAAATCGTAAGAGCAAAATGTGGTGTTTAGGTGGAGCTACGAAACAGCAAGGGGCAGTAAACATTGGTAGCAGTTGCTTATAGGCCAACAGCAGTAGTGACAGTGTGGTGCATGGTATTAATCATGAAATTAGAAACATGTAGCATGGATAATACAGCGATTATGGGTGACTTCAATCTCCAGATAGACAGGGTAAATCTAATGAGCACTAATGCTGTGGAGGACTTGTCGTTGGAGTGTTAGGAATGGTTTTCGACAGCAATATGTTGAGGAACAGACTAGAGAACAGGCTATTTTAGATCTAGTATTAGGTAACGAGAAAGGGTTAATTAATAATCTTGTTGGTAAAGATGCTTTCGGGATGAGTGACCATATATGATAGAATTTTACGTTATGTTTGAAAGTGAGGTAATTCAACCTGTTAATTTTGAGCAATGGAAATTATGAAGGCATGAGGGGCAAAATAGCTGCGGTGGATTGGGAAAATACATTAAAAAGTCTGACACTACAGACGCAACGAATAGTCTTCAAATAAATATTTCATTGTTTACAGCAACTGTACATTCCTTCAAGATACAAAAAACCCAAAAGTAAAGGCAGTAAACAGCGGCTAACAAAGGAAGTTACGGGTTGTATAAGATTAAACTAAAATGCCTATAAAGTTGCCAGAAACAGTAGTAAACCAGCGGAATGGGAAGATTTGAGAATACATAAAAGCAGGACCAAAAACTGATAAAGAGAGACAGAAAAGAATATGAATGTATAATCAAAAAACAAACAAAATAACGAACTTCAAAAGCTTCTATATGTCCACAAAAAGGAAATGTTTGGCTCAGTCAAATGCGGATCCATTACAGGCAGTGTCAGCAAAATTTATAATTGGAACAAATAAATTGCAGAGAAGCTAGATGATTTCTTTGTGCCTTTCTTCACTGAGGAAGATACAAGAACTCTCCCAAAATTAGAGATCCAAGGGACTCGGGAGAAAGAGGAGATGACAGAAATTATTGCGAGGATGAAGGCTGTATTGGAGAAATGAATGGGGCTAAAGGTTCCTGCAGATTTGAAGGTAGCAAATGTCACACCACGATTTTCGAAGGGAGGGAAAGAGAAAGCAGGGAACTGCAGACGTGTTAGCCTTACATCAGTAGTAGGGAAAATATAAAAATCTATTCTACAGGATGTGAAAACTGGACACTTGAATAATAATGATCTGTATGGGCATAGTCAACATGGTTTCATTAAAGGGAAATCACGTTTGACGAACCTGTTGGAGCTTTTTGAACATTTTACCAGCAAAATTGAGAAAGGGGAGTCGGTGGACCTGGTATACTTGGATTTTCCAAAGGCTATTGAAAACGTCACCCACAGCAGATTGATAGCAAAGTTAAAGCACGTGGGATAGGAGGCAATATACTGACATGGATTAAGAATTGTTTAGCAGGCTGAAAACAGAGAATAGGAACAAACGTGTCATTGGCATTGGCAGGCTCCCATTGGCAGGCTGCAAATAGTGACGTGCCACAGGGATCAGTACTCAGGCCCCAGCTGTTCACAATAAATGTCAATAATTAGCATGTAGGGGCCAAAATGCAATATTTTCATAGTTGGCAGAATACACAAAACTAGGTGTGAATGTGTTTTCTGAGGAATATGCAAATTGGCTTCAAGGGGATTTAATCAGACCTACTGAGTGGGCAAGAAAGTGGCAGATATAATACAATGTGGCAAATTGTGAGGTTATCCATTGTGGCCGGAGCAGCAGATATGCAGAGTATACCTTAAATGGCAAGAGATTAGGAAGTGTAGACGGACAAAGGGACCTCCATATCTTTGTCAATAAGTCACTGAAAGCTAACATGCAGGTGCAGCACGCAATTAAGAAGGCTAACGGTATGTTAGTCTTTATCACAAGAGGATTTGAGTGCAGGAATATTGAAGTCTTGCTTCAATTGTATAGAACCTTGGTTAGACAGCACCAAGATTATTGTGTGCAGTTTTGGTTCCCTTACCCTGGGAAGGATCTTATTGCCAAAGAGGGAGTGCAACGAAGGTTCATCAGACTTGTTCCCAGGATGGCGGGAATGTTCTATGAAGAGTAATTGCGGAAACTGGGCGACTATTCTCTCATGTTTCGAAGAATGAAAGGTGATTTCATTCAAATCGAAAAAATACATAAAGGGACAGATAGGGTGTTTGCAAGCAAGATTGTTCCCCTGGGTGGGGAGTCTAGAACCAGTAGACACAATTTCAAAATAAGAAGGAAATCATTTAGGACAGAGACGAGGAGAAATTCCTTTACTCAGAAGGCTGTGAATCTTTGGAATTCCCTGCCTCAGAGGGCTGTGGAAGCTTAGTCATTGAGCAGGTTTAAAGCAGAGATTGTGGGATTTCTAAATACAAAGGACATAAGGAGATATCGGGATAGTGTGGGGAAAAGGCATTGAAGTGAATGATCGTACTGAAGGGTGGAGAAGGCTCGAAGGGCTTACTGGCCTACTGCTGCTCTTCTGTTCCTAGTACCTGTAGTGGCCACTGCTCCCGGTGGTGCTGCCATTACTGCTGAGCTGCCGGCCCTGTGATTGTGTAACCCACGGCCCTATAAAGCCTTTAATGGGATGGGGATCCCGTCTCGTTAAACTTTCACCCGAAAAGACAGGAGGGTCGGTCCTGGGCGCGGCGACAGGGGAGGGGGTGGGGTGAGGGGTGACATTTCAGGCCGACTCCGGAAATCCTGCCTCCTGCACATGACCCAGCCCATCGCATCTGTCAGGAATGATTCCATCTACTGAGTTTAAGTACAGCTCGCATTTACTGGGCTTTGGAGCAGATAGGACAAACTGACAAGGACAATCGTGTAAATGGATTTCTGGAACACATCTGCTAACTCAGAAGATATGAAGTCTCATGTGTTTTGGGACTTTCAGGGCAACATGAGCCAGTGAATGAGGATTCAGAGCCTCAAGAAGGGGAAGAGAGGTCTCTGAGGGAAAGCAATAACTGTCCAATAAAAGTGAATACATTCCAATAAAATAAATCTCACAATATTTAAGGCAGAAAGTGGGAAATATTTGATAAAGTAACAAAGAGTGGGAAAAGTCTATGGTTCAGATTCCTTGTGCCCGCACATACTAAAAAGATAGGGAAGAAGCACAAGAGGCATTATTATCGGTTCATTAATAATCATCAGGTAAGGAAACAGTCTCAGACGGCTGACGGACAGTTAATGTGGTTGTTGTATTTTACACGTAATGCCGGACATGTTCGAATAACTATATATCAGTTAGCGTCAGCGGCAAAGAAGTTACTGGAATCCCCTTTCTGAGATGTGACGGATAAATACCTGGAAACACAGAATATAATGAAGCATATTCATCAGATATTCCAAAACGAAGGTCATACTTGACCAACCATATTGGATTTTTAAATAATGTCGGAAAGATTAGATGCATGTAATAGAGTTGATGTAATTGCCATTAATTTTCCAAAGGTCTTCAATAAGGGACCATGTATCAGACTGATGACTAATCTCAGAGCAAGTGAAATTAGGGGACAAGTAGCAGAATGGACAACAATCTGACTACAAAAACAGAAAAACAGGGAATAAGGGTTAAAGATATTTTGTTGGATTGGCAGAAGTTGGGAAGTGGTTATCCACAAAGGTCAGCGCTGCGAATACTGTCCTTCACCACTTAAATAAACCAAATGGATGTGGGAAGCAGAAGCACAATTTCACAATTTGCAGCCAAGTCCAAATACAGAGGACAGTTGATACCGAGTAAGGATACAACGAAATATCTGAAAACGTTATTAATAATGCTTGATAAGGGCATTTAAATGCGATATTATTTTGAGGAGTGCTAAGTGTGAGCAGTTGAATTTTGTTCTGAAAATTAAGCATCTCAAATAATGCTTGGATGACAAGAGTCTTTGAAGACAAGACGACAAGGGGAAAAGGGGTTCAGGGGACGGATTCTCAAATCATTTAAAGTAGCAACACATGTTAACAGGCCCGGAAAATACAAAACAATCACAGGAGTTCAATTCCAGAGGATTGGATTTGAAAAACAAAAACAAAGAGCTGATCTTATACTAAAATAGAACCATGGTTTTACAAAACTTGGCGTACTGTGTGTAGTTCTAGTCTCTATGTTACAAAAAGGATACTGATGCACTAGAGATGGTGCAATTATTTTTAATCAGATGATACCAGAGCTGAGAGAAGTGTACTGTTTATTTCACCATTCATATTTACTAAGTTATTATTTACCTCACTTGGTCTGATCTCTGTATTATGAAAATCGGATATGTATGTTCATTAGCTGTCGGTATCTCGTCACAGGGACAAAACTCACTGAGCCAAGGGCAGAGATTGGTACAGGTTACATCTGGTGAGATTCTGAAGCTGAGACATGAACTCATCCGTCAAAGATGAATCTGTTACAGCAGTGGACGATTCAACAAACACAGCCCAATATTTATCCTGTGCCATTCATAGGTAATTGGTTTCAGCACACGTGACCCACAGCTTCGCAGGACTATGTTGGGTGAAGGGATTAATCAGCAATAAAATAAATAGTGTTCACATTAACTGTACTCAGCTTAAGAATAAGTAATTATTACAGTATTGGAATACTGTATCAGTGCTGTCCTGCGGTTTAATTGTCGGTGAATAGTTAGCATCTGTTTCAGTAGGAACAGTTCAAAAGGAAACACAGAAATATCAATACATTTATATTTATATATGGATTTGCAAACCTCAGTAAACATCTTCCGCTTGGCAATCCATTCGTCAGACCCAAAGGCATCTCAATAGAGAAATCTTTTATGTGAAGCAAAGATTTCAAAACAGAAATCGGATTGGACAATTGCAGTCATTACAGTAAAACATGCTCACTGGGATCAGGTGTCCCACTCCCGTTCATGACCAACACTCCGCACAATTCCACATTAGTACATGACCACTTGAGTCAGATGTTTCGCTCCAGTTAGTGACCCACACTCAGTACAATTCTACAGTGACAGATGGTCCCAGTAATACCTTCTTTTAAAGATTTGGCTTCAATGATATCTAAGTTAACTTTACACGATTTTCCACTAAATACAATAACTCGATAATTCAGAGATTCTATCAGTTACAATCAGAGGTTTATTATCAGTTAAGGGAATACAATAAAACCGCAGCGAAAATGCAGGATATTTGACATAAGAAAATGATATCAGTGATCTGTTGTCTGTATATCGCTGCCCACTATATCAGCAAGTAACATTCTTTATCAGAGAATAAATAGAGACCAGCTCACACACAGTTTTACACAACTTCAATGGTTATAACCACTTACCAGGAACACCAATGCTGGCAAGGATCAGGTAATATATTTTCCTGATACTGCTCAGTGTTTCAAGCATTTTCTGTATGGAATGATCTGTCCCTTTGTACTGTAGGCAATCTCTCTATATTAAACTCTGAGGTGATACATTCCCAGAGCCTATAATTTATACCCTGTGGGATCTCCACGGGGAAATTGAAATTGCATTTTTAAAGAATTTGAACAAACAGATTACAACATCGAGTTCTGTCCCCATTGTAACAAAATACATATGTTTCTGAAGTTGAACTGGAAAACTGCTAAGAATGGACTATTCTAATCACATCAATTAACTCATGGAAATTAAAGCCTGATTCTCCGAGCAATAAGGTGGCTCTTTCAAACATCATCTATCTTATCTGTAGTCTCATGTTGTTTCAGTGCTGTCCTTCACTCGACTGTGACCATTCAGCAATTTAACTCCAAATGTGTGGATGTTTGCTTCAGGGCTGCTCTACTTCACTGTGGATTCTGGCTGTCCCCGTTAATTTTGGTAATTCAGTAATTAAATCCCAAATGTGGAGTGTCTCTCTCAAGGCTACTCATTTTCGTTTTGTGGGATATGGCTGCTTCTTTAACTGTGAACTTTCAATTAAGTGATTAATATAGATATTTGTGACTATGCATTGCAGAATTGAACTAATGCAACATCTCATCCTTCATTACCAATACTACCCCCGATCCTTTTCCTTTTTCCTATCCTTCCTAAATGGTGAATGCCCTTGACATTTCAGTTCCCAGCTTTGGTCAGCTGCAGCCACGTGTCCGTTAAAGATAATTCTTGTTTACTAATGTTCCATCAATTCATCGGTTATACCTTAATGCGAATGCTACATGCAGTCGATAGAGTGACTTAAATTTGGCCTTTTATAACTTGTTTCCCGGTATTTTGACCCGATTTGATGCTGGCCTTTGTTTCTGCTGTCTTCCAGGTTATTGGTCACGGTCCTGCTTGTCGAGTTTCCACCTGCCCAGAACGAGTACGGATGCCTCAAGAATCTAAAGTCCTCCCACTTGCACCATCTTTCCAGCCACGCCTTCATTTACACCACACTCCTATTTCTGTACACACCAGCATGTGTCACCGGGAGTAATCATGAACCTACTCCTTTTGAAGTCTTGCTTTTTAATCTATTTCCTATCTCTCTAAAATCTGTTTCCACGTCTTAATTACTCTTTCTACCTGTCTTTAGTGGAGTTGTGGTCCATGAGCTCTAGATATTCACCCACCCTGCAGTTGCACAGTGATATCCTTGACCCTCTCACCAGGGAGGCAACATACCGTCCTGGAGTCACGTCAATGGTCGCAGACATGCCTGTCTGTTCACCTAACTATTGAACGGCCCACCACCTTCACTTTTTCACTCCTCTTCCTCCTGCCCTGTGCAGCTGAGCTGTCCGTGGTTTAACGGACTTGGCTGTAGTTGCACAACCGTGAGGAACCATCATCTTCACTTGTTTGCAAAGAGGAAAATCTATTAGTGAGCGAGATCGACTCAGCGAAAACCTGGGCTACCTGCCTGGTCCTCTTCGTCTCTCTGATGGTGACCCATCCCCTCTCTGCCTGCACTCTCCTCACATACCGTGTGAACACTTCTCTTAACATGCTATCTAAATAGTGCTGAGCCTCGTGGATGTGGCACAGTGACTCCTCAATCCCACAACTTCGAAACCCAGGATATCAGCTATCTGTAGCTGGTAACACTTGCTGAACATGTGGTCATCTATGCAACTGGAAGCGTTCAGAAACAATATCCACCATTTTTAACATGCAGCATGCTTTTCCACTGTGGGAGCCGTCAGATCCTGATGATTGGGACACCAGCAGATGGAGATGTTGAGGGATGGACAGTAACTGCATTGAGACAGGGACACCAGCAGATGGAGATGGTGAGAGGACAGTAACTGCAGCGAGACAGGGACACCAGCAGATGGAGATGGTGAGAGGGGACAGTAACTGCATTGAGACAGGGACACCGGCAGATGGAGATGGTGAGAGAAGGACAGTAACTGCAGTGAGACAGGGACACCAGTAGATGGAGATGGTGAGCGGGGGGCCAGTAACTGCAGTGAGACAGGGACACCAACAGATGGAGATGGTGAGCTATTGCTGATGGAAGATTCAGTGTTCCTGAGAGTCTGAAAGTTTCAAAATGTTTGAGGAATTTACTTTCTGTAAACTTGAGATGCTGAATAAAATAATTTCAATATGATTGTTGTTAAATGGCTATTTTCCTACTATGTAAACACCTGTAACATTAAACTGGTGCCTGTTTGGAAAATTATTTTGAGTGATTAAAGATAATGCATAAACCACACAACAGCATTAAAAAAAACTCAACAATCATTACAAATAAAAACTCTCTAAATAAGTTGTGTTGGATTCTTCATCACTAACATTATGACATCTCTCTCACTCACTCTCAATTCTTTCTTTATGCTGGTATTTTCTGTACAATAACTCAAAGAAATTGAAGTTTTGATCCGATTTTCTTCTGTAAGTTAATATTGAATCTGCTTTCAGAAACCTGCCAAAATGTAAATTCCAGATCAGAGCAACTCTCTGCCTATTTATTTCTCCCCTCTGCTAGTGTAAAGAGTCTCTCCTCATGTCTCCAAACTGAGGGAAAGAATTTGAATACAATTAATTTCTCCAGGGCAGCAGCTGCAGAGGGACAGGAACCTCCTGAATGTGGACATGTGATGAACAAAGTGAAATTGAAATTCTGAATAAAAACTGCCTGTTTATACTGCAGTCAAACTGGCCTCTCCAACAAAATCTCACTGCCAGAATTTCAACAGAACTGCAGTGAGTCATTTTCTGAACGTTCTGTTAGCTGGAGGTGAATAGTGAAAGACGTTTAATGCAATTATTGCTAAATAGTCATTATCCAAACCGGCCCCTTCAGGTTTTAATTTACAGCAGATTTTCTGCTCTTTTGAAGAGGTTTTTGGGAGAGAGAGAGAGAGAGACAGACAGACAGACAGACAGACAGGTTTCTGTCTGGAATGGTCCATTTGGGATATCGCTGGAATATACCTCTTTCCCCCTTTTCCTGTTTACACCGAGACTCACCTTGGACTGTCGCATACCTGGGAGGCAGTGTACAGATGGAGAAAGCTGAGAGATGGTTGGATGAGCTGTATTTTGGATGGACTGGCTGTTTTGAGTGACAGATTCTGGGATATATTAGGACCTCATCAGCCTCAATTCTTTCTTTCCATGCAGCTGGTTTGTGAATGTGAGTTCCTGTGTCTCAGTCTCTGTGTCCAGGTGAATTGCAAGCTAATTACAATGTGTGTGTGTGTGTGTGTGTGTGTGTGTGTGTGTGTGTGTGTGTGTGTGTGTGTGTGTGTGTGTGTGTGTGTGTGTGTGTGTGTGAGAGTGTGTGTGTGTGTGTGAGAGAGAGAGAGAGAGAGAGAGATAGAGAGAAAAAGAGCGAGAGAGAGAGAGGGAGAGAGTCCAGTCTGAATCCCGCTTTCTCTGTCCCAGTCCTGACCCTTTTCTCCAATTCCCACCCCATTGCCTCTTTCCAGGATCTTTTCCCCATGGACGAGCTGTTCGAGGGAAAGTGCTGGAGTCCAATGATGGAGCGCAGACCGTGTGGGATAGTAAGTATCACATCTTTATAATCTCTCTCTGCCTTTCTCCCACCTTCTGACTCAGTCTCTCTCACTCAATCTCTTTCTCTCTCTCAACCAGTCTCTCTCTCCCAATCTCTCTCCCTCAATCGCTTTCTCAATCTCTCTCTCAAGCTTTCTCTATCTCTGTGTGTCTAATTGTCTCTATCTCTCTCTCTGTTTCTCTCTATGTCCCTCTCTCTCTCTGTTTTTCTCTCTGTCTCTGTTTCTCTCACTCCCTGTTCCTCAATGTCTCTCTCTCTATCTCTCTATCCTTGCTTCTCTCTCCCTGTATTTCTCTCTCTCTCTGTTTTTTTCTTTCTCTATCTATTTCCCTCTCTCTCTCTCTGTTGTTATCTCTCTCGTGTGCGCTCTCACTCTCTCTGTTACTCAAACTCTCTCTCCCTCACTTTGTGTTTCTCTCTCTGTTTCTCTCCCTCTCTATTTCAATGTCTCCCTGTTTCTTTTCTCTCTCTCTATTTCATTTTCTCTGTTTCTCTCTCTCCCTCTGTTCCTCAATCTCTCGCTCCCTCAATGTGGTTCTCTTTCTCTCTGTGTTTCTCTCTCTCTCTGTTCCTCAATCTCTCTCTCTCTCTCGCTCTCTCTCTCTCCGTTTCTCTCTCAGTTTCTCAATGTATTATTTTCTCTCTCTCTCTCTCTGTTTCTCTCTCTCTCTTCCTCTGTTTCTCTCTCTCCCTCACTTTGTGGTTCTCTCAGAGTGATTGTGCGTCTTTCTGTCACAATGGTTTTCTCTGTGCTTCTCTCTCTCTCTCTCTCTCTTTCGCTTTCTCTCTCTCTCTATCTCTCTCTCTCTCCGTCTTTTCTCTATTCCCCTGCATTTCTGTTTTTTGTCTATTTCTGACTTTGTCTTTTCTCTATTTCTCTGACTTTCTGTATTTTCTCCCTGTTTCTTTGTCTCTTTCTGTCGTTTCTCTCTTTCTTTTTCTCCCTCTTTCTTTGTCTCTGTCTGCCGTTTCTCTATTTCTCTGACTTTCTGTCTTTTCTCAATTTCTGACATTCTGTGTTTTCTCTATTTCTGGCTTTATCTTTTCTCTGTTTGTCTGACTTTCACCCTCTTTTCTGTTTTTCTGTCTCATTCTGTCTTTTCTCTCTTTCTTTGTTTCTTTCAGTCCTTTCGGTTTCTTCAACTCTATTTCAGACTTTCATTTACTCTTTCTTTTCCTAACGCTACCCCTTCCCCGCAATTTATCACCCCCGCAATTATATGACCCTCCGCAATTTATATCTCCCCCGCAATTTTTATATCCCCCGCAATTTACATCCCCCACAATCTTTATATCCCCCAGCAATTTATACCCCCCGCAATTTATACCCCCCACAATGTATATCCCCCTGTAATTTATTCATCCCCGTGAATAGCACCCCCCCACCCACCATGTAAATACACATGGTCTACAGACCCCTATCTGATATCCCCATGTTAACCGACCCCCAGCTAATACCCTTCCTTTGAACAGGCTGCCATCTAAATACACCTCCTGTGAACTGACCCCCATCCAATACGCTTGATGTGAACAGGCTTCCATCTAAATACCTCCAGGAACAGGCGCCCATCTAAACACCCCTCCTGTGAACAGACTCCCACCTAAATATCCCCAGGAACAGGCTTCTACCTAAATACCCCCTGTTTCTTTCAATTATTTATTTTAAAGTAAGTTTTTCCTCAATACCCAGCAACCACCTGGACGGTATTTCCATTAACTGTTTTTGAAAATTATGTATGTTCATTTCCCTTTAAACTCATGTCAATTTCCTTTTGAGTGCTTGGAATAGCAACTCATATTAATTTATTTATTATAGATTTAAATGTCATAAACAATTATTTCCATGTTTCGTGGTTTCCGATGAATTTGTCAGAGACAGTAATTTCGATTTAGAGATACAGCACTGAAACAGGCCCTTCGGCCCACCAAGTCTGTGCTGACCATTAACCACCCATTTATACTAATTCTACAGTAATCCCATATTCCTACCACATCCTCACCTGTCCTTATGTTCCCCTACCACCTACCTGCACTGGTGGCAATTTATAATGGCCGATTCACCTATCAACCTGCAGGTCTTTTGGCTGTGGGAGGAAACCGGAGCACCCGGAGAAAACCCACGCAGACCTTGCAAACTCCACACAGGCAGTAGCCAGAATTGAAGCCGGGTCGCTGGAGCTGTGAGGCTGCGGTGCTAACCCAGCGCCACTGTGTCGAAAGTTGCTGCAGAAGCTGACTGCAAATAATTACAAAGACTTTCTCTCGAAAGATAATAAATAGAAATAAATATACGAAGGAATTAATGCCAGTTCCTGACTTTATAAAAAAGAAGGCCAAACATTCAGATCAAAATATCACCATGCTGTCATAAATGTTGCAAAAGTCTTAAAGTGCTAGAGTTGATTAATCTCTGTGACCATCTGGTCCACTTATTTAGAGAAACAAAGAACACAAGGTCCATTCGGCTTGGAGCGAAATTAGTTCATTCAATCCAGGGTATATGTGATAATTTAGAAAGAGGAATTATCACAAAATCCAATATATTTATATGTATAATTTTATATATATATATAGATACAAAATACCATACAGCAAATTGTTACGTTGCGAGCGGAAAGGGTTAACTCTACCAGTTTTAAAGTGGTGAAACAAAAGTTCTCCGGATGTAATGACATCCCACCTCTCTTGTTAAAAGCAAAGGACAAGGAAACACATATTCAACCAATTCAAACTACTTTTGAACGAGGTAGAATCCTTAAGGGAAAACATGCTTTTTCCTTGAAAAAGCCACTCTGAGTCATCCTTGACCTGAGCACCACGGAGGCATCACGCAATCCTGGAGCCTCGTTTGCGGCCACAGAAACGTCTGTTTGCTCGCCATACAATTGAATCTCCTATCACGATGGATCTCCCAGTCTTTTCCTGCCCTGCTGCACAGCAGAGCCATCCGTTGTGCCACAAACCTGGCTGTTGCTGCTTTCCCCTGAGAGGCCATCCCCCAACAATATCCAAAGTGGTTTATCAGTTTGGGAGGGGGATGGCCACAAGAGACTCCTGCACTACCTGCAGGCGCCGACTACTACTGCTGGACAGCCATCCCTTTTCTGCCCGTGCAGCCATTACCAGCGGCGTGACCACCTCACTAAACATGCTATCCATGGTGTCCTCAGCACCGTGGTCATCACTGGATACAGGGGTGCGGTGCTTGAGGATTGGAGAATTGCTAACGTTCTGCCTCTGATTAAAATGGGAGCGAAGGATAGACTGAATATTTACAGGCCATCCAGTAGAAACTCAGCAGTGGTAAAATTATTGGAATCTATTCAGAGAGACAGGATAAACTGTCAGTTAGAAAGGCACAGGTTAATCAAGGATATTCAGGATGGATTTGTTCAAGGAAGATCTTGCTTGACCAACTTGATCACATTTTTTGAGCAATAACAAGGAAGATAGATGAGGGCAGAGTAGCTGATGTGGTCAACATAGAATTCAGCAAGGGTTTTTGCATGGCAGACTGGATAAAAAAAATCCCCATGGGATTCAGGGAAATGCTGCAAGGTGGATACAAAATTGCCTTGGTGCCAGGAAACAAAGGGTAATTTTTGACGGGTGTTTTAATGAATGGAGGCTGTTTACAGTGGTGTTCCGCAGGACTCAGTACTGGGTCCCCTGTTTTTTGTGGTATATAATAACGATTTGGACTTAATGTAGAGGGCATGATCAAGACGTTTGCAGAGCAGACGAAGATTGACTGTTTGGTAGATAGCAAGGAGCATATCTGGAGGCTGCAGGTAGATTCTGATGGTCTGGTCAGATGGGGGGACAAATGGAATTCCAGCCAGAGAAGTGCGAGGTGATGCATTTTGGGACGTCATACAAGGGAAAGGAGTACATAATAAATGAGAAAATACTGAGAAGTGTACAGGAAGTGAAGGATCGTGGAGTCAATGTCCACAGATCCCTGAAGGTAGCAGGCAGGTCGATAGATGGTTCAGAAGGCAGACATAATCCTTTCCTTTATTAGCTATGAAAGAGAATAGAAGAGGAGGGAAGTTATGCTGGAACTGTATAACTCATTGGTTAAGCCATAACTTGAGTACTGTGTGCAGTTCCAGTCACCTCATGACTGAAAGAATCTAATTGCACTAGAGAGGGTACAGAGGAGATTTACGAGTATGTTGCCAGGACTGGAAAAATGCACGTAGGAGGAAAGATTGGATATGCTGTGGTTATTCTCCTTTGAACAGAGAATGCTGAGTGGAGTTTTGACTGAATTGTACAAAACCTTGAGGAGCCTGGATCGAGTGGAGATGAAGGATGTATTTGCCTTAGCAGAGAAGTCAGTGACGAGGGGGCATAGCTTTAAACTTATTGCTAGAAAAATGGAAGGGAGATGAGGAAAATCTTTTTTCATCCAGAGGTGGGTAGGGATCTGGACCTCACTGCCTGAAAGGGTAGTTGAGGCAGACTCTCAACTCATTGAAAAGGAGCCTGGATATGCACATCAGATACCACAATCTGAAGGGCTAAGAACTAAATGTTGGAAGGTGGGATTGGAATAGGTGGATCCTTTTCTGGCTGGCACAGACACTATGGGTCAATGTGGCCTCTTACTGTACCTTAAACATTTTATGTTTCTATGATTCGATGGTTCTTGGAAGCTTAAAATACTAAATTATTCCTCTTTTCTGCTGATATTCACCCCATGTTGCTGAGCAATCTTTTACCTCGTAATTCAAATAACATCTTATTCACATGTCTTGCGGATCTGTGTCTGGTTGCTCCCCTTATGTATTCCCTTTCTTGAATGAAAAACGTTGGTCAGCCTAATCAGAGCAAGATTCCAGTCAACTTCATAACCAGTTATAAAAGCAAAATACTGCGGATGCTGGAAATCTGAAATAAAAACAAGAAATGCTGGATCCTCTCAGCAGGTCTGGCAGCATCTGTGGAAAGAAAAGCAGAGTTAACGTTTCGGGTCAGTGACCCTTCTTCGGAACTGACTGGTAGTTGAGGCAGAGACTCTCAACTCATTGAAAATGAGTCTGGATATGCACATCAGATACCACAATCTGCACGGCTATGGGCTAAATGTTGGAAGGTGGGATTGGAACGACATCATTTCCGATGAAGGGTCACTGACCCGAAACGTTAACTCTGCTTCTCATTCCACAGATGCTGTCAGACTTGCTGAGTGGTTCCAGCATTTCCTGTTTTCACAACCAGTTATTTCGTTTTAGCCCTTTTCAACGTCTGGCCACAAGTTGCACCTTGTGTATTTTGGGGTTTTTAGCCTTAGAAAACGTTTATTTAAACATTTTCTGTTCTGAAGTTTACAATTTATTACAATGGGGTCCTCAGTTGTGCCTGATCTAATAAGTTACAAATAACGGTTACTTATGGATCCAGTATAATTCATTGAACAAGATGCTATAAATACTTAACAAAAAAGCTCTGAAGACAACGTGGAAGTTTCTTATCCTTCGAGGCCAGGATTCCTAGAATGTTCTCTGCACAGGCCGTCCCTTTGTTCTCCTGTCTCTGAATGGGCATTACGTTGAACTGTGTTTCAAAATAATTGCACCACAGACACCATTGTACACTGTACCAGCAAAGACTTTGGGTTTCCATCTTTTGGGCTTCCGATTCCTTCTTCTGAAATCCTTTGAATTCCCTCTTGCACGAGATTAACATAAGGTTCATCTGCTGTCTCGGCACCACTGTAATTAGAGTGATGTACACTGACAGCATGTCCATCGCTTATTTCCTCGGCTCCCAGAGTTAACATTTCATTGTGTGAACAAATAATACATCCTTGTAGATACAAAGCAGTTGTACATCAATGTTTCAGCTTCTTATCAACCATGTCAACTATCGTAAACAATTCACCTCAACATTCCCAAGATGTCAAAGCAATTAAGAACAAATGTTTCGAGTGGAATATCAGGAAGATAATGCATTTTTTTCAAAATAGATCTTTGCTTCTACAGCTTTAGTTAATTGATCAAGTTAGTTTAACATATTTATTAAACGGCATGGTTCTTGTTTAATGATAGGTGTCATATCCAGTTCAAGCTTCTTTCACATCAGTTCCTTTAGGGAGCGTAATCACTCTCGCCTGACCCCTTTACGAAGGTCCTCTCTTTCCATTTTCTCACTGCTCTTCCGCTTTTTTGATTCCTGATAACGTACCTCCGGTCCTCCCAGTGTCTCCTTTCGCCGCCCACTACACCCCCCCCCGAACCTCCCCAACCACCCCCACCCCCATCCACCCCGACCCGCTGCTCTACGCTCTGTCTGAATCCTGCTGCATATTTATTATTGGTCCTCTGAAAGTAACTTCTTGCGCTTCTCCCAATACTACTTGGCAGGACCGACTACTCCTGCTCATTTACTTCAGGTCCTCTGAATATCACTGCTTGTCCTTTATCCACTGGTCTTTGGTGTATCAGATAGGCGCTGCTAATTTCCTTCCGCTCCTCCTATTCTCGACGCCGTCTTCAGCTCTACTGTTTGTATTCACTCCTGCAGGCCATTTTCTTCTGGACCTTCAGTGGTCACCTCTTGTCCATTAACCATTTGTCTTTAAGCTAGTCTCAGTTGCTCTGTTTATTAATTAATTTAATAACTGATGTAACCTCATATTTCACTGCATTTTTTAACTGCTCTCTGAACTCGGACTGAGTGACCACATAAATAAATGTGTTTGTACAGCAACTTAAATTCCGCGGCATATATGCGACATCTTCAAATATATCAAAAGATTCAGCATCTACGAGATCACCAGCATCAAAGATATATAAAATATACACCAGCCACAGAAATATGAAACTGCCAGATATGCTGAAGAGTAAAATCATAGACTTCCTTCTTCTCTCCATTTCAGAATCACTGTGATTATCTTTCTTGCTCTGACTCCTCAGTTTCTGACGAACTCGATTGGTCACTAAAATGTGTCTGAACGTCAGAGCGTTCAGCAACAGAATTAAAATGAATGGTAATAATGGTGTTAAAACTTTTTCAAACATTCTAAATCCAATCCATCGAGGGTCAGTAAAATAGCTTGGCTTATTAGAACAGCACCATCCTACATTGTCGGCTACCCATTTCGGTTTATATCTAAAGTAGGTGGGAATATTTTTCAGACAGAACAGAATGCCAGTTGTTGATAGAACCACAGTCGCAGTTTTCCTGGTGCAATATTTTGATTTCAGCTTCGGGCAACAAATGGCGACAAATCGATCAAATGTGAAAGCGATGGTGAACCAGACGGAACAATCGATGGCTACACGGGTCAGGACATAACGAGAGCGACACACAGAGGTGAGGTCCAGGAAATTTAATGGCAAATAAAGGTTATTGATTTTCCGGAGTATGATCTCAGTGATAATGACCAGTAGATCCGTCGTTGGCATGGCCACCAGGTAGTGGGTGGTGCAGGTCGAGAGTCCGCAATTTCCCTTGGACAGGATCACAATTGAGACTAAATTAACTGTAAAGGAGAGAAGGGAGAAGTGGCTGTAAATTACGGAAAAAAAACATTCTCCGTTTCACACCCAGGCAGGAAGGATTTTAGCACCAAAACCGTTTGGGTTCCGATCGGGTCAGATCGGGTCCATGACCCCAACCTGCCTCCAACCCCAGCACGTCCAGATTTAACAAACCCTGGACGGAAAGGTCCAGCACCCCGCTCACCGGACGCTGATCAACCAGTTAAATGTAGCAATGAGGAGCCAAAAAACGAGTAGACTGGAGAACTTATTAGTAGGGGGATCGAGTTTCGGAGCCACGAGGTCATGATGCAGCTGTACAAAACTCTGGTGAGGCCGCACCTTGAGTATTGCGTGCAGTTCTGGTCACCGCATTATAGGAAGGATGTGGAAGCTTTAGAAAGGGTGCAGAGGAGATTTACTAGGATGTTGCCTGGTATGGAAGGAAGGTCTTACGAGGAAAGGCTGAGGGACTTGGGGTTGTTTTCGTTAGAGAGAAGGAGGAGGAGAGGTGACTTAATAGAGACATACAAGATAATCAGAGGGTTAGATAGGGTGGATAGTGAGAGTCTTTTTCCTCGGATGATGATGGCAAACACGACGGGACATAGCTTTAAGTTGAGGGGTGAAAGATATAGCACAGATGTCAGAGGTAGTTTCTTTACGCAGAGAGTAGTAGGGGCGTGGAACGCCCTGCCTGCAACAGTAGTAGACTCGCCACCTTTCAGGGCATTTAAGTGGTCATTGGATAGACATATGGATGTAAATGGAATAGTGTAGGTCAGATGATCGGCGCAACATCGAGGGCCGAAGGGCCTGTACTGCGCTGTAATATTCTAATTCTAATTCTAATTCTAACTGTACCGAGTCTCCAACCACTCCCAATGCAGGATCCCATCCCGGACTCGAATTACTCCCTAGGGTCGGAGAAATTCCTCCCTGAATCGAACTCGTACCTCGGATCGGAGGCACCCATACGTCTTGGACCACTCTCTCTGATATATAAATGAGTTAAAGTGAAAAGGGAGTTTCATGAGTCAATGCAAATGTGATGAAAGCACGGGCTTTCATTTCTACAGGAATATCATTAAAAGAAAAATGTTATAATAACCTATTATAAAGGTGGTGATTGAACACATAAATAATGTGTGCTCTTCTGGTCCACACATGATAAAAATATACAGAGAAACCAGCAGGTTCACATATTCTTCACAAAAATAATACCTTAAATGAAAGATTATAGTTACTGGGATATGTCGTGGCTCCATCTGTCGTTCAGAGAAGGATGTGTGTTGAACTAATAGAGGACTTTAAAATTATGTGGGGGTTAGAGAGGGAAAACGCAGACCTGATATTTCCACCTTTGCTGGCGACCAGTTCTCCATTTCCTGAAAATAGGACGATCATCAATAAATGCACGATGGAATTCAAGAGAGACCTATTTACTCAGAGTGCTGAGAACATGGAATTGAGACCTCTTGGAGTAGTTGCAATGGGAAAAAAATAAGAAGAAGCGAGGTTAGTACATGATGGAGCCTGGATTGAAAGGATATGCTGATAGGATAAATGAGCTGAAATGAAGAGAGGCTCGTGCAGAGCAGGAAGACAGTCCGAATGTAGTTGTGCCGAATGCCCAGTTTCTGTGCTGTAAAATCAGCAACTTGTCGATTAACATGTCATCGTCATCAGTGTTTTTTTTCGTAAGATTGAAGAGGATTATTTATTATTGCAGTGCACTTATGACCAAACGCTTCTCAGGACCGTGATCTGTAAGGAAATTAATCAGCACCTAATAGTGCTGTCAACAACTCTACTTAGAGTAAGAATAAGATGGCAACCCGCAGATTCCTAACGTCAGAGAAGCCTCTAAGTGATGTTCGTCTATGCTTTGGATGCTCTCTTTAACCGTGCAATTCCGTTCAACAATTGCAGATACTCCAGAAAATACATGGTCTCTAGAGGTACGTGGTCCACACCAATTAGTCAGACACAATAAAGGCAATTCTAGAGTGACAGAGACTCCCAGTTATACATGATCACTGAGGTCAGGTGCTCCACTCCAGTTAGTTCACACACACTGTATAATTCTTCATTAGCAGATAATTCTAGTAATCCTTCCCCTCTGAGATTTTCCTGCTTTGAGCTGTGATTCTACAGAACACAAAATTCCACATAATTCAATAACTTTACAATGCAGAGTGTCTTGAGCTGGAAACAGTTGAGACAACAGATTAAAATTGCACCAGTAATTCAGGAAATCAATGCAATTATATTATTGAATGTGTGTCTGTGTAACTGTAATCATTCGATCTCATGTACTATGATTATTCCCATGGTAATGGAAGAAACCAGTTCATACACAGATTTGCAAAACTTCATTGGTTAAAGAAACTTACCAGGAACGCCAATTATAGCAAGGATCACATAGAATATGTTCCTGACCCATTGAATTGGTCCGTGCATTTTCTGCTTGGAGTGATCAGTCTGTTCATGCTGCAGGTAATATCTCTGAAATGAATTCCGACGTGACACATTCCCAGTGCATTACCTTTATACACGCCCGGAGCTCCATGGGAATACTGAGGTTGCAAAATTATTCAAATAGTTTTTCTTAATCATTGAACAAACAGATTACGACAGCTGCGTTAATTCCCTGTTGATGGAATATATTTTGCACTAAGATTGACTTGGACCAAGCCCCACCCGTACTGGACAAATCTGATCACAATAAGCAACTAATCGTAACTAGAAGCTGTGTTAAACAGAAATCAAGGAAGTCCTGCAAAAATCATGAGTCCCATCTTTCGATCTCAAGTAGTTTTCGTGATGGCCTTAACTCAGCATGATTATTCAGAAATTAAATTCCTAACGTCAGAGAAGCCCCTAACGGATGTTCGTCTATAATTTGGATGCTCTCTTTAACTGTGCAATTCCGTTCAACAATTCATATATTCAAAGAAAAAGGAGTATTGAATGGTTGCAACACAGCAGTTGGCCATTTGGTCTGTCTTGTCTGTGTCGGCTCTCTGCACGGTCAGCTCAGCAAATCTGATTCCCACATCTCCTCATCACTAACCTGCATTGTTTTTCTCTTCAGTTGTTTATTCAGTTCGCTTCTGATGGAATCTGTCTTCACCACACTCTCAGGCAGCTCATTTCATATCCTAAACACGTGCATACGTTTTCCCTCATGTCGCCATTGATTCTATTGCCAATCCCGTAAACCTGTGTCCTTTGGTTTTCGCCAGGTTTGCCAATGAGAGCAGTTTCTCTCTATCTACTCTGTTTAAACAGACCATGGTTTGGAACAACTGTATCAAACTCTCTCTCAATTTCCTCTTTAAGGAGAACAACCCCGATTCTTTAATCTGTCGGCATTAACATCTGTCACCCCTGGAATTTTCTTTTGAACATTTTCTACACCCGCTCTAAAGTCTACAAATTGTTCCTCAAAGTGTGGTGCCTCGAACCCGACACAATGGCAGGATTTTCAAAATTGTTCTCTCCCTCACACGATCCGAGCTACTCCGTTTCCCTTTTCAACTTCTTTATCCGATACATCGATGATTGTGGCTGTGTCAAACCCTTGTTCACATCGAGCACGAAAATGTAATCAAATTTGCATTTAAATATCTGTACCTTCCTCGCCTGAAAATGACTCCTCACTTCTCCTCCACGAATTCCCTCCCTCAATATAAGTGGACAGACTTTGCATCAATATTTACAATGCCAACAACTTCCACAGTTATCTTGACTCATCGCATCTATGCTGTTTCTTCATCCAGTCATTCCCACTCCCCCCCCATTCAATCCCCATAGCCCTGCAAGTTTATTTCTTTCACGTTGCCGTAAAATTTCAATTTGAAGTCATTGATTGGATCTGTTTTCATCACCCTTGTGGGCAGCAGGATCCCGATCATTACCACCCGCTGTGTAAAAAAAACTTCCTTATCATATTTAGCCTGTATCTCTTGCTCAAAGCCTTCAATCTGTGTCCTCTCGTCCTTGTACCACGAGTTGCTGGGAAAGGTTTTTCGTTCTCTAACTTATCTAAACCTGTCATTACCGTGTACGCTTCCATTAAATGTCCCCTCAACTTCCTTTGTTCGAAGGAGAGCAGCCCAGCTTTTCCAACCTAACCTTATAACTAAAATCCTCCCTCCTCTGGTAAATCTCCTCTGCATCATCTCAAAAACCGTCACATTCTTACTAAAGTGTAGTGATTATAATTGGACACAACACTTCAGTTGGAACCTAAAAAAGAGCTTTATACATGTTCAGCAAAACATCCCTACTTTTGTACTCAATGCCTTTGTTTATGAAGCCCAACATCCCATATGCTTTACTAATCACTCTCTCAATATGTTCTGCACCTTCAAAGATCGATGCAGATGCACCCCCAGGTCTTTATTTCCCCCCACAATCATTAGAACTGTGTCATTAAGTACATATTGACTCTCCCTATTCCATCTGCCAAAATGCATCAACCAACACTTGTCTGTATTGTATTCCATCTGTCACCAGTCTGCCCATTCTGCTAGCCTATCTATGTCCTGCTGTAGGTGGTTCATATCACCCTCTCTATTTACCACCTCTCCAAGTTTGGCGTCATCTGGAGATTTTGAGATTCTACTCTGTATTCTAAGATCCAAAGAATTTATATAGATCAAAACAGGAAAGCATTGCTGCCCCTCTGACCCTTGGGAAACACCACTGCCTACCCCCCTCCAGTCTGAAAAACAATCATTTAGTATGATTCGGTGTTTACTGCCCTGAAGCCAATATTTGATTCAATTGAACACTGACCCTCCTATTCCGTGAACCTCTATTTTGTTCACCAACCTTTATGTGGTGCGTTATTAAAAGCTTTCTTCAAATCCAAACAAAACAACATCCAACACATTCCCTTCATCAACCTTCTCTGTTATTTAATCCAAAAAGTAATTAGGTTAGTCAAGTAAAATCTGCATTTTACAGATTTGTTTCGGCCATCCTTAGTACTTCGAACCTCTCCAAGTGTGTGTAGATATTTCCTCTGATTATTGTTTCTAAAACCTTACCCATCACTGATGTTAAACTAACTGGCCTGTAGTTGCGAGGACTGTCTTTACACACTGTCTTGAAAGCATTTGGCACTTTTCAATCCTCTGGCAACCCCCTCCCCGCCGCCCCCCACCCCAGATGCAGGGAAGGATTGAAGATTATAGTAAGCCCTTCCATTACCACAATGCCCGCTTCCAATGGCAGCCTGGGAATCTAGTCATTTAGATCAGGTGTCTTATCGACCCTAAGCTTAGCCAACCTTTGTGGCACCTCTCCCTCTCAATGTTTATCCTATCCATTGCTTCTAATCTCCCTGTTTCTGCAGACATTTTGTCAGTTTCCACTTCGTGAGTGAACACTGATATTATGTATTGATTAGGAAATCTAAGTATATATTATGTATGTGTATACTTCAGGGTAGACCACAGAAAACTTAGTTCTTGCACGATAAATACACATATGACTGCTTTCATAATCTTCACAAAGAATCAGAGCTGGTAGTTCATGCATCCGTAATCGACTGGTGTAACTGCAATATCCTTCTGTTAAAGACTGGTTTAATGAAATGTTTATCACGGCTTCTTCAGTAATGCTTTGGTCTAATCTTACCTTCCAGTCACATCAGTCCTCTGTTGTACCTTCCACTGCTGTCGGTACTGTGCAGCTGTGATGTGAACTTCACCTTGAACAGACTCCTCTGACTCACTATCCTTCCCACGTGGGATGATAATCTCTGAGTTGCTGCGTGCTGATGACTGAGGGGGAGACGGTACATATTGTTGTTGCTGGTCGGGCTTGCCATTCTCTGAAGGGCCTAACCAGTGAAATCAGAAAAAAGGATGAACGAATGGAAAACATTGGGCAGGTTCTAGAGCTTGTCCCTTCTGGGAGTGGTGAGGCATCCAAAACTCGGGTAGCTTCCTGAAAGAGATTCGCTAGCAGAATAAATAGAAGAGAAGAGAGCCAATCACAATTCAGATGAGTTTGGACGGTCATGTACTTCATTGTCGATGTGTTATCTTTGGAGAGGTGTTGAGTTGATGAGTCACAGGTCAATGTGTAAGTTCGAGTTGTGGCGTGGGTCAGTTTGTATGAACTAATTGAGTTTGTACGCAAGGAGGTCAATTTATGAAAACTATAAGTTTATGGTTAGCGGGCCACTAGTTGGTTTATGGTTCATTCTCTGGCTGTTGTTTGCATTTCTTGTCTTGATCTTGAAGAAATGCAGAAACACTGGACGGGTGTACTGTTCCAAGTTGAGAAAGCACATATTGCATCAGTTGGAGCCATTGGCGCAGTTTATGCAGGAGGATCTGAAAGTTCATGTCGGCATTATGGTGTAAGTATAACCAATGTCTGCCCAGTATTCAAAAGAGAATGAGGATATCACTGTGTAAATGTAGCCTGCACAGTGTAGAATTCCACAACAGAGGTAAAAACCAGGACTTATCAATGGAGGGAGATATTAATGTATCAAATCACGTATTTCAGTCTTCAGCATTCATCATCTCTATAACTGTAATTATTGATTTTTTTATGCACAGGTCGAGGGACATATGACTGCTTTAGTGCAGCCGATGAACTGTGCAATATTGACCAGCAGAGGGAGGCATTATTATAATCATGGTTCAGTACAGAATCCGCAAGCAGATGTGGACATTATTGAATCAATGTAAACATTGCGCTGTGCAGTTTTCACCAGTGTGGCAGTTAGTTAACTTATATCCGGGAAAGTTAGAATTTCTGTCTGCATTACATCTGGTTAAACTTATTTTCATGTATATCTTTAGATATCTATGAAAGATGAAAATCTTTCGCTGAACATGTTTATTTAGTGACTGTCATGAATGTCAATTTTCATGGGGCCCAATCGAATTTCTTTGCGATGAATCAGAGTTTCATTGTTATGTTATTCTCCCCAAACGTCATCAGCTTGGGGACAGAGAAGTATC
The DNA here is from genome assembly GCF_036365525.1 of Heterodontus francisci. Classification (NCBI taxonomy): domain Eukaryota; kingdom Metazoa; phylum Chordata; class Chondrichthyes; order Heterodontiformes; family Heterodontidae; genus Heterodontus; species Heterodontus francisci. Next base: position 78,608,102 of record NC_090391.1, on the reverse strand, counting down.
AGCCGCTCTATTGGGAGGGAAAGAATGGATCAACGTCTGAGAAGATTAGTTTGGAAGAGTATGATCTGCAAGCTTCAATATGTATCGTCAAACGACCATATGCCATCTTTTGAAATTAGGATATATATTACAGTTCTGGGTTGTACTATATCAGACTCGCTGATGCTGGTGTTCCTGGTGAGTTTCGATGTACAAATATTGATGCCTCTAAATTTTCATCGAAATATAGACGGTTCTGGATTGTGTATCGATATTTCCGGGTATTCCATGGAATTGACAGTATTTGATCAGGATCTCTGCGAGTCTGGATGTATCTTCGAGGGAGGGGTGGGGGGAATGTGAATATCAAAGAATTTACAGATCAAGCATCTGACTGCATCTGTCGAACCCATTTCCCACACTTATGCCGTCACCCCTAGTTTTCCAGCTACCAGGAAAATAATCACATTAAACACTTTATTTGCCACCTGCGCCCCCCTCCACCACCAGAATAAAGGATACCAAGCCTTAAACAACAAAACTAATTATTTTTAATAAACTAAATCTTAAACAATAATGAAACAAATCTATAGATGAAAAGATTTTATAACTTCTTAGTCTTCCTAATTCTAATGCACGCACACATATATATTCAAACACCAGTTCACCGGGGAAAAAGGCTTTTCTCTTTCCAACTGTTGCTTGAGAATAATAAAATAAATGGGTCATACAATTCTGGTCGGATATTCCCGGGTTGGTGAGGTGTTCCAGAGTCCAATCGTGGGATGCCACTTGAAATGTCTCCAGGCAGTTTTAATGGACAGTCTGTGATGGTTTGGGGTTCAATGCAATTCGTCTGCAGCAGGCGTCACACAGATCTTTCAGCAAAGGGTGCAGCAACAGGCCTACCTGGATTTTGAAGTAGCTGTCTAGCAATATAAGCTTTCTTGAGCTTTCTGCGTTTCCTAAAATATAAGAGGCAACAGGCATCACTCTTGAGGCAGAGATTTTTCAGAGACTGGAGGGAATATAATTCTGTTCCTTTAACAATGCAGGGCTTCCTTTCTGCAAAGTAGTTTTCCACCACAGAAAGTAGCAACTCCTCTTTTCCTAGGTCGTTTCTCTCTCCAGGGCTCTTTTCCCCTCTCCAAGCAGACCACAACCACACCGCAAATGTAGTTTTTTTTTCCCCAAGAGAGGCAATTATTTTTTTTTCAGATAATAGCTCTGTTCCATCATCTGCAAACATAGATCCCTGCCAGCTCACTGCAATACTGCTCAGCTCACTGATCTCTCACAGGGCAAAGTGAAACTAAAACCCAAACAATAAGTAATGTGGCGTTCATAAATCTTCCTGTCATTTCCCAATCGAGATGCTTGGCATCAGGTGCCGGCAGTCTGAACTCAGTTCCAACACCAAGTTTCAGCATTCAATTTTCACAGAAAATCCGTTTGCTCAAACTTTTAAAAGCTCACAGAATTGTTAGCTTTCAATACAGAAAAATAAAGGTCTTGTGACAATACAATATTTGCTGCTTGCCCACTTTACTTCACCGCCCTGCTCTCACGCCCAAATATGTGTCCTTGGCCTCCTGCAAAGTTCCAGTGAAGCTCAACACAAACTCGAAGAAAGCACCTCGTCTTCTGATTAGGCACACTGCAGCCTTCTGGGCTCAACATCGAGTTCAACAATCTCAGCTCATGACTGCCATTAGTTTTTTTTTAAAAACATTTATTTGATTTCATTTTATTTTTAACCATGTGTCAGTTTTGCATGTTTTGGCTTTTGGACAGAGCTTATCATTACACTGCAATTAACACCCTCTCTGGAGTAATACTATATCTTTCTACGACAACTCTTGGCACTCCATTTTCCTTTTATTCCATGTTATCTCTATTATTTCATACATCTGGAATTAAAAGTTCGGGTAATGGTGACCATGAACCGATTGTCGATTGTTGAAAAAAAAACACATCTGGTTCACTCAAGTCCTTTACAAAAGTCCGTTCCTTCAATGTCGCTGGGTTAAAATTCTAGCTCACTTTTCCTTACAGCACTGTGGGTGCACCTACACCCCTTGAACTGCAGCAGTTAAATAAGGTAACTCACACCATCTCAAAAGCAATCAAGGATGGTCAATAAATGCTGGCCGCGCCAGGGACGCCCACTCACCTTGAATGAATAATAAAAAAATAGTGTTCCTGCACTCCATCTGATCAGACATCCTAACTTTTTTTTCTTCTTGACCCTTCTTTCACTTTCTAAAAATAAACTATTACGTTTCTAATATTTTCCAGTTCTGGTGAAAGGTCACAGACCTGAAATGCTAACTTTGTCTGCATAGATGCTGTCAGATCTGCTGAGTATTTCCAGCACTTTCTGATTTCAGGTCAGTGTTTATTAGGTTGCCTGCGTGTCACATTATTAACAGGGATCCCAGAAAATGACAGTGTTGGCAGAGAGATCCTCAGATCTCTACTTTTGTACTGCATTCTCTTAAGTATTTGAGAAATTCTGAGGAGATCTTGCATGTGTAACATAATTTACATAGGTTCTTTGCTGAGTATTAATGTTTGCTGCAAGTGTCTGATTACATTTGTGTATGGTTAAAAAAATGGCTCTGTAGTAAATTGTGAATATTACAATAGCAGACTTCAGGAGGACATACACAGTCTGCTGAATTGGGCAGATCCATGGTAGATGCAATTTATTGTGGTCAAGTCAGAAGTGATGCTGGAAACATATCATACTGGTATAATATAAATGGCACCATTTTCAGGAAATGCAACAGAGGGATCCGGGGAATGCATGTCCATAGAAGTTTGAGGATTGCAAGGCAAGTAGAGAAGCTGATTGAGAAAGTGTATGGGATACTTGTTCTGAAAATAGAGGTTTTAAATATAAAGTAAATCAAGCTAAGCCTTTACAAATCAATTGTTATGACTCAGCCGCCGTCTTGTGTGCAATTCGGGGAAGAATACCTCGCAAGAATGTCAAAGCCCTGCAGAATGTACAGAGGAGGATTGTCAGGAAGACACCATGGGCGACGAAATCCATTTACGTGGAGAGAATGGAGGAGCCTGATTTTTTCTCATTAGAGCAGAGCATGTTCAGGGGGATCTAACAGAGTTCAAAATGATGAAAGTTATGATAGAGTAAGAATGGGGAATGGTCAGCAGAGATCATGGCAGGGATTTTACTGGCCTCAAGAGGCGTGAATGGAAGCCAGGAAGGAAGTGGGGAGGCGCGATCATGGAGAAAAGTAGCGGGTGGCAGCGGATGTGGCAGAATGTAGATCCCATCGCCTCCCATCGTGCATTGATCCCGGGGGTGGGATAGGCCGACAACAGCCTTCGCGCCTGGAGGCAGACTGAGAATCTTAAGTGGCCTATTAATGGCTAATTATGGGATCATTCCATCGCCGCTGGGATCTTACTCGTGACAGATTCTTCCATCACGTGGAGAGGACACCTTGTAAAACGAAGCGTTCTCTCTGCGGCCTTGTGGATGGGGTGGGGAGTTGCCTCCTTCCGGGCCAATTTCTGGCCCACAGGGCACCCCCACCAGGACCCAATGCATTTCCTGGGACTTCCCTTCTCCTGGTGCACAGGAACACCGCCCAATCCCTCTCACCGGGGCCTTATGGACTTTCTCCAGTGACCACGCCTCACCACCTCTTTTCCGGGCTTCCAGCGCAGGGTCAGGGTCCGAGGTCCTCTGTCGAACTGGCAGAATAACTAGAGCGGTAATGAAGAGACATTTCTTCACACAGAGGCTTGTTAAGATATGGAAAACACGACCCGAAAGAGCGATGAAATCAGATTCCAGAGGAACTTTTTAAAGGCAATTGAATAAGTACTTGAAGTGGACAAATTTGCACGATTATGAGAAAAAGCTACGTATTTGGCAATAAGTTAGACAGCTCTTTCAAAGGGACGACTCTGACTAAGGAAGCCACATAGACTTTCCTGTGCATCTATGATTCTATGATCTGGAAGCCAGATCAGTGACTCGTTTACTTTACATACTGTCACACGGCATTGTCATCGCGGCATAAGCTGGTAGTTGGAACCTGGGTTCATTGTATCCATGAATGGTCACATTTCTTCTCATTGGTGCATTTTACCAGACTGTAACTCACGGTGCAACAAGTCAAACTCTATTGGTTATTTGGAAGGGAACATTGGTTTCTGTAGATACTGCTGTAAAAAATTAACTTCCACAACAGCCGGAGATTCAGAAGGTGCTGGAGAGCGTTCGGTTATTCTCAACCCTGTACACAACTCCAGAACCATGCTGCGGTCCTTGTGATCCTATTTCTACTGCAGCTTTTGAACTGTTAGTTATGGATTATTGAATCCATTATTTATTGATACACTGAATATTAATGAAATATGTACATAATTAATCTAATTATCACCTTTACTACAGAACACATTCAGATGATGGAGAAAGTAAATAATGCTTTGTACAGTTTCATTATCTTGTGTAGAGTGTAATGAAATATCAGAACTTGTTTATTGCCTTCTACCTGACGCTCGTACAGGCAGAGCAGACTGGAGTTGAAAGTGTAATGAAACTATTTAATCTGAGACTGTTAGAAAAAAAGTCACTTCGCTGTTAGAATAGAATCTGTCAATGTCTGGGATCAATTTACAGAAAGTGGATCGGTTTTATTTGCAGTTATCATTCATTGAGATGGTATGAAATGGATACTGAAACGGTTTATATAATTTGTAGAAGTTTCATTTGATACATGTTTCGGATTGTTTGTCTCCATTTTACAATTAATCAAGTACAAATAGGAATAAACCTCCAATTATATAAAAAAGCCTTGCGTTTATGTAGCGCACTTCTCGACGTCAGGGCGTCCCAAAGAGCTTTACTGTCAATTCAGTACTGCTTTGTCGTGTTGTCCAAACTGTAATGTAGGAAACAGGGCAGCCAATTTGAACACAGCAAACTTCGACAAACAGCAATGTGATAATGACCAGAATAAGATATATTTGTGTATGATGTTGGTTGAGGGATCAACATCGGCCAGAACATTATTGATAAGCCTCCTGCCCTTCTTTCAAGTAGTGCACCTCAGAGGGCAGAGGGAGACTCGGTTCAATTTTTCTTCTGATTGGCAGCCCAGATTTTGTGCTCAGGTCTCTGGGATTAGACTTGAACCAACATCTTCTGATTCAGAGGTGAGACTGCTACCAACTAAGCAACTGCTGACAGCAATACTGTTTTGGTGACATTAAAGGAGATGGAACATTTTACATCTAATTAACGGGTATTTTAAATTCCCAGTTGAATTTGTGTTGAACACAAAGACCGCGACAGTTTGTTTCATTTTCCCCCTGCATTTCTTCTGCTGAAACAGCCAGTTGGAATTGATATTCTAATCTGATTATTTAAAGCGAGTCTGATAGAAGTAGAGTGTCGTCTTTGAATAGAGTGCATCAGAGACTGAGTGGAGAACACCTGTCAAAACCGCATCTACTGCCGACTGAACCTCCACACACATTTCTGTCACAAATATTTCTCAATACAAGTGTTTTCTGCTCGCCTAGTGATATAGTTCACGAATCTAAATATTTTAAAATAATTTGTTCATGTTGAAGTGTTATATTAAATCTATAATAACATCTCAACTGGAGCTGGAACCAATATTTTCTCAATTCGTTTTAATTATTAGTATAAATATCAAGTGCACTCTGCAAAATATTATGCTACTCAAAGTTCCTAAATCGTTGGTGAATTTGCTCTGTATTATTGATCAATTGGTGACGATCTTCAGAATTAGTATCTTTTATATTACATTCATTATTCTATTTCCACCATTTATCTGTACAGTGCCCAAAGATAGTTAAGTTTTCCCAATCACATATTTTTACACAGTGTCATGTAGTGTGTAATGAGTTAGTGATATTGTTCTTTAGAATTCTTCCAACGGCTCGATGTTTGTTATTTTATTCCATTGATGATTCCATTCTGTTTCTTACTATTTCCCGTGTGTGTTTGGTTACATTTATTAATCTCTGTCTACATAAAAAAAAAACTTTATTGGTTTACTGACAGGGCAACTTAGTCCCAGTGTTATCAGATACTTTACATATTTGACAAATTATATTTCCGTGAATATTACATAATTGTACACTAAAATCATATTTTGTGTATTATTTAAAGAACCTTTTATTCAAGCCAAAAGAAAAAACAGAAAAAGATGAACATGACTCCATGTATCCTTTTCTCCAATCGCTAGTTGCTCAGAATAATTTGCATAGAGAAGGCATGCTTTATGACGAAATACAATGTTATTAGATTAGATTAGAGATACAGCACTGAAACAGGCCCTTCGGCCCACCGAGTCTGTGCCGAACATCAACCACCCATTTATACTAATCCTACACTCATCCCATATTCCTACCAAACATCCCCACCTGTCCCTATATTTCCCTACCACCTACCTATACTAGTGACAATTTATAATGGCCAATTTACCTATCAACCTGCAAGTCTTTTGGCTTGTGGGAGGAAACCGGAGCACCCGGAGAAAACCCACGCAGACACAGGGAGAACTTGCAAACTCCACACAGGCAGTACCCAGAATCGAACCCGGGTCCCTGGAGCTGTGAGGCTGCGGTGCTAACCACTGCGCCGCCCTTATTCATTGCTATCATATGAAGCGAATATTGAAATTGTTTATCTCATTTGTAGAATTCACATTGAATACAGAGTTTGGGCTGTTGGTTTGATTTTAAATTCCATCAATATAAAGTAGTGTACAATTATCCATTATTTCGCTATCAGAAAACATTGTATTTATAATATCTTCCATCTGATTAACACGTCCTCTAAATTCCCAGGTGGGGCATGTGTGCAACTTTGATTTAAATCCAATATTTTAAACAAATACCGAGGCAATTTGGTTTATTTGGTCCTCTGTGCCTCTTGTGCCAACACAGCTGGCTGGAGTTGAAATTCTAAGCAGATTAATTACACACAGCAATCGAGAATTAGAGCATGATAGCAGTGAGAATCGATGCTCTCGGGGTCTGGACTCTCAGGTAACATATGGGTTTCAGAACAGCAGTCAAAGCTAAATCTGCTGCTGACTGAATCCACACGGGCATTTGTGTACAAGGTATTTCACAGTAGAAATGCTGCTTGATCCTGCGTGCTATGCTGAATGGATCCAAAATAATGTATATAGTTTGTTCCACGGTAGAATCTTGCACATGATCTATAAATATTGTAGAATATATTAACTAGAGGCAGAATCATTAGTATTTCAATTAGCATTAATTATTAGAGTAATTGTGAGGTGCCTCTCCAAAAGGTAATGTTACTGAATATTCCAAATTCTCCGAATGATTTTCCATTTATGATTGTTTACTTAATGATGATCTTGAAAATTTAGAAATTTGTATTGTTAATTCTCAATTTATTTCACATGTTCATACGTACAATGTCAAGTAATAATTAATGTGACAAAGTCTCCTTCACAATGCTCCTTTTATGTAAAGCATTGTGAAGTGTTAAATAAGATATCATGAATAGTCTCCTTCTACCTACTCAATATTTTCGCAGAGCTTTTCTGTCGATGATTCGATTCCGTTTCTCACTGTTTCCAGTGCGGGTTTGGTTACATATGTTAATGTCTCTCGACAGCAAATGCTGGTTCACGACAGGGAAACGCTCCCGAAATGTTATTACATATTTCCATGGCGAATTTTCTTTTGCTTTTGTAAAAGGGATTGTATTCTAAAAATCGTGATCTTGAAGGTAATTTAAGAATATTTTCTGCAAGCCATCGAATGGATAGAAAGTATGGAATGTATTTCCTCCATGTATCTTTTTTTAGCAATCGGCCGCAGATCAAAATCGATTTATAGGAAACGTACATTTTTATTTTAATTTGTCGTTTATTGAGATTGTATAAAGTGAATATTGAAACAGTTTCCTTCATTTATAAATTCATTATTTAATACAGTTTGTCCTGTGTGATGTTCAGTTCATCAAATTCAAATAGTGAACTTTTATCCATTATTGTTGCTGAAAGCAAACACGGATCTAATATTTGTCATCAGATTAACAATTAATTGCATTTCCAGAGGAGATTTCAGTTACATTTTGTTTTATTACCAGAATTGAACATAAATACCACAAGAGTTGGTTTTAGTTTGTTTCAAGTTTGTTTCCGGGGTGATCCATACCTGGAAAGTCAGATGATTCCAGTATTCTCCGGATAGTAATAATGTTATATGACTATTAGAATCACTGTTTGTTAAAAATATATCACTCGTATTATATTTAATAAATATTCTTCATCAGGAGCAATAAATACCTGATACTGAGCACATTTACAATACAGACAGAGTACTTGCAATTGAGATTTCCGCAAAGCCGCAGTGAATGAGCTGAACCGCTGCAAATGGCACAATCTCAATCCAACTCTCCATTTATCAACCGAACAGACGCTACCGGGCTTGCACTGTTAGCCCAGCTGTGCGCCTGCACTGATCGGTTGGCCTCAGATCTGATATGCGACACATGTTGTGAAGCTGAGACTGGGGAGCAGGGGAGGGAGGGAGATTTCTCAGCCTCGGGGAGTCGGAACAATCGTTAATGTGGGTATCACAAGCAGAAACTGCGCTGTACGATCCCATGCTGCCTGTGCATTCCCATTTACATTTTGGTAAATATTGAGAAAGTGAAATTCACAGAACATTAAACAAAAGAGCTAACATAGTGCAGGAAGCACTTGCCACGATTAAACTCAACACCGTTGAACTATTGGAAGAAAACGGGAGAGTTTTTCTGAAATACTGTCCAGTTACTGTAAAGAAGATAGCGATAGATTTCAAGAGGACAAAGAAAGGCTGGTGAAATGGTCGGACACACGGCAGATGAAATTTAATGCAGAGAAGTGTGAACTGATGTCTTCTGTTTTGAACAACGAGGAGAGACAATATCACAGAATCGCAGAACTGTTACCGTGCAGAAGGAGGCCATTCGGCCCATCGTCTCGCACTGGCTGTCTGAGAGAGCATTTCATTCAGTTCCATCCCGATTCCTGCACATTCTTCCTTTTCACATAACTGTCCAATTCCCTTTGGAATGCTTCAATTGAACCTGCCTCCACTGAATTCTCAGGCAATGCATTCTGGACTTTGATCACTCGCTGCGCGAAAAAGTTTTTCCTCAATCCATCTGTGCTCTCTTGTTCTCGATCCTTTCACAAGGTGGGGGGCGGGGGTGGCGGGGGCAGTGTCTCTCTATCTACTCTGTCCAGTCCCCTCATGATTTTGAACACCTGAATCAAATCACCTCTCAACCTCCTCTTCTCCAAGGAAAACAGCCCTAACTTCTCCAATCGATCTTCATAACTGAAATTCCTCATCCCTAGAACCATTCTCCTGAGTCTTTTCTGTACTCTCTCCAATGCCCTCCTGTCTTTCCTCAAGTGCAGCACACAGATCTGGACGCAAAACTCCAGTGGAGGCCGAACTCGTGTCTTATACAAGTTCAACATAACTTCCTTGTTGTTTCCCCCTATTAAGAAAGCCCAGGACACAGCTCTCTCAACCTGTCCTGCCACACTCAATGACTTATGCACATGTATACCCAGGCACCTCTTCTCATGTACCCCCTTCAGAATTGAGCCCTTTATTTTATATTTTATCTCCATGTTGTTCCTACCAAAATGAATCACTTCACATTTCTCTGCTTGAACTTCACCTGTCACCTGCTTGCCCATTCCATCAAATTGTCCATGTTCTTCTGAAGTTCTACACTATCCTCCTCACAGTTCACAATGCTTCCAAGTTTGGTATCATCTGCAAAATTTGAAATTATGTCCTGTCCACCAAGGTCTCAGTCATTAATATATATCAGGGAAACAAGTGTCAGAAGACTAATGCCTGGGGAACTCTACTACAAACCTTCATCCAACCTTAAAAACATCCATTGACCACTACACTTTGTATCCCATCACAACGCCAATTCTTTATTCTCCAAAGTGCCTGATGCAAAAAATACAATCATTTTTGTCCATGCCCATTTAAATACTGGTTTCCCGCTTACCAGGAAGTCTGCACATCTTGAGTTCAAATGCCAGAGACACATCCTGTTCCTATCCAACATTTTGCAGAGAGAGCCTGTTTTCTGCCCTCTTTGGTCTGGTCCAACAGTCATATAGTGATATAATGTGTAATTTAGTTCATTGAACTTTTACAGACAATAGCAATTGCTAATGTGCCTCACAAGTTTCGTTTACTGATTGAACATAAGTACTTCCCGAATAGCACCAGGCTGTCTGGACAGAGAGGTCTGCCTAGTCTCTGTTCAGACATGTAGTTTACGTTTCTAAAATTACTTAAATATCTTCATTGTCAAAGACAGAGTCCCATCCTTACAAATGTATGTGATTCTGTTACACAATTAATATTACCTTGATTTATGATAATTGTATAATCAACACAACCCAAAAACATAGTTCTGCACGAAGATACTGCATATTGGAAGGCTCATGTTTAAGTGTAGTATTGGTGGGTTTTACATTCTCCGGCGTGAAGTGGAAGTAGTACAAATAGTGGTTGAAACTTGAAACCAGAAAGCACAGCGACATCTGGCGAACTACGTAGTAATATAAACCTGAATGGATGAATCACATAAAGCATCATCGGGTCCTGCCTTTCTTGCAAAAATTGCTCATTAATCAAAGATCATGCACGAAGGAAAAGAACACGCAAAGCACATCTTCTCCATCACAAATCTTCCTCCTGAAAGACTCCAGTGTCTCGTCCACCCTCAACTCCAAAAATACGTGAAAGTACCTCATGGAATTTTTTGGTGCAACGTTTAAAAACATCCGTCAGTCGCCTCCGCCGTTTCCCTTTGATCCCCAACCCACCAGTCCTATCTTCCAATAAGTGTCCTCCGAAGACATCACCCTGAATTCGCATTGCTTGGGTCTCTCCGAGCGTCCTTCACACTCTCTGCAATTATGTTGTCAATGAAATTCACATCTTGATGTCTATTTCTACGAAACTACTGATCACACACATCTCCCTTCCTCGTTCCCATGTTCGCTGACAATATTAACGATTCTCTCCCTCACTTCATGTTCTACCCCCTTTCCTTCAAATCAGCTATAATCACACCTCCCCTTGCAAATTACTGCCCCAGCTTCAACTGTTCTTATCTCACCAAAGTCCTTGAATGTGTTGTCCCCTCCAAATCCATGCTCATATTTTATGGAGCTACATGTTTCAATCCCTCAAATCAGATTTCTAGCCACACCACAGTACCGAAACAATGGCTTATCAAAGTCACAAGTGACATCCTGAATGATTGTGAAAAATGCAAACGATTCCTCTTCCCCTTCTTGACTTGTCCATAGCCTTTGATATGGTTCATCATGAAATTCTGCTCCAACTGTTCTCCATTCACACCCGGCTGGGGTGAGGGGTGGTGGAGGGGGGAATGCACTCAGCTGGTTCTCGCCTTATTGGACAGGAGTCAGAAAGTGACCTGCAATGGTTTCTCTTCCCGCTCCCTTAAAGTCACCAAATAATCTATCCTTCGACACCTCAATTCTCATTTACATGCTGCCTTTCAGTGATATCCACAAAGACAGCCTTAGTTTCCACATGTATCTCATGGTACCCAACTAGACCTCAAGTCCAACACTCTTGCTTCCACCACTGCTTGGAACCTGACAGAATTCCAGTCTGACATTCAGTATTGCATTTCCAGAAAATTCCTACACTTCAGTATTGAAAAGATACAAGTCATTGTCTTCAGTCCCCATCACATCTGTTCCCGTGCCAACTGTCTGTGACTGAGCTAGACTGCTTGTAACCTTGGTATTATTTTAGCTCCTCGCACATATCCATACCATCACTAACACTGTCGATTTCTACCGCCCTAATATCAAGCGATTTTGCCCTTATCTAGTATTACCCATTGCTTTGTCCCCTCTAAGCTCGATGACTCAAATGCAATCCTGGCTGGCTTCCCTAGTTACAACCTCTGCAAACTCTGCTGCCGTGACCAAGTGCCACTCAGCCATCTGCCCTGTGCTCACTGACCTACATTGTCCAGCAATGTGCGATTTTAAAATGTTCATCCTTGTTTTCCAATCCCTGCATGGCCTCACAGTTCCTGTATTTGCAATCGGTTCCAATCTGACAACTCCCACCTTTGACTTCTTGAGCATTCCTGATTTTAATTGTGCACCATTGGTGGCGATGCCTTCAGCTGCGGAGGCAACATACTCTGGAGTTATTTAATTCGCTATAACTCTCAAACTCTCGTTCCTGCTTTCAGACGCTCCATAAAACCTAAATCTTTGATTTAGCTTCTGGTTATCTGACTTAGTGTATTCTTAGGTGCTCTTTGTCAAACTTTCTTTGATATCACTCCTGCATAGCGCCTTGGGATGCTTTATTACGGTAATGGCGCTAGACAAATGCAAGTCACTTGTTGTTCAAGATAATGAAAATAGGATATGGCAGTAAATATCGGACCAAGATAATAAATAAGGGTAACAAACATGGATAAGGAACAGATACAGTTATATAACATGAGTATAAATTAACTGGTAATCGTGTGAATGATTCCCTTCACAACAACGTACACAGGGTTTGAAACATAAAAGGGGGACTGCTGGGCAGAACTTGTCAGAGCCAGACGTAGTAGGATATCTGAAACATTTCTGTACTTTACATTATATGTAATAGGTAAATGTAGACAGATATTCTGTTGCAGAGTTTCATTTACCTGTCACATGCATTTAAAATGCTTTTTTTAAGTTGCTGGCAGTGCAATGAGTTGGATTGAGTGATGAGGTGAATGTGTACTGTAAGTAGAATCCTCCTACATTGTTGTCCAACAGACCATTTGCAGTTAAGGTTGTGTGACGGTGGGAGCCCATGTACTGGCCGAGTGGAGATTTATTGCAATGAGACATGGGGCTCAGTTTGTGATGATTCCTGGGATCTGCTGGAAGCTAACTTGGTTTGCAAGCAGCTGGGTTGTGGAAAAACATTCGACATGGCACGTCCTGCTTCTTGTGAACCAGGCTCAGGGCCAGTTTGGGTGGATGAAATTAACTGTTTTGGTAGCGAAGCATTTCTCTGGGAATGTGCCTCAGCATCATGAGATAACCACGACTGTTCTCATAACGAATATGTGAGTATCATGTGTTCAGGTAAGGGTGCTAAGAATGTACTCATTTTCTGTAGTGGTGTAAACGAGGATTCACACAGAAGTTATGATATAGAATTGCATAGACTGTGTCATGGACTTGCATCTTTTTTCTCCTCCGATTAATAGCAATGTGCACCTCTAAGACACTGTTAAAATCTCGCACCTTTAAGGGAGAGAACGTTCTGGAATTTCTAAGGCACAGTGTGCCAGAAGCTGCATTTTTGTTACCTCGGGTGCAGCAGGAGAGAGAGGTGACATGATGTAATGTTACTCCTTAACAGTGTGTAAAACTGAAAAAAAAACTGCTGAAACCAGACTCACCAGCGAAACGTACTGAAGAGAAACGAGCTTTTATTGTCATTCAGCAAAAATTCTGTAGAGAACTACAGGCCGAATTAATTGCCTAACGAAGAAATTCCTTCTTTTTTAAAGAAACTGTTTGTATTGCTGAAGGAACTGTTGTTGCCTACTGCAGCCGAAAAGTTAAACGCCTGTTAAGAACAGACCAGTGCATCCAATGGCCTTTGATTATTTCCACATTAGAATGCCTCATCCACCAGGAATGTAATTCAAAGGCTTACTTATTTTATTCGTTCTTGAGAAGCAGCTGAATTTCAAAAACACTAATTTTAAAACTAGTTAACTACTGTTGGTTTTGAATGCATGTGTGCGAATGTGGGGAGTAATTTTAAAATCATCAGGTCTTTAGTCATAGGTTTATCTGAATAGTGTTTAAGATTTTTGTTTCAATAAAGACTTAATTTGTTGATGTCTGAAGATACTTGGTTTGGTCTCTTTTATTCTGTGGTTACCAGAGTGTTTATTTTGGCTGTTTACCAATTGGGTGTGAAAACTTAATAATATGCTGCGACATGTGGAGTGACGAGACTGAATTGACAGTGCATTGCTCCCGCCACGGTTGTAATATATTAATTGAATGGCTCGTCTGAGATTAGAATCAGATGAATTGAGGGTCTCGTGTTTGTAATCATATTAATTACTTGTCTCTTGGGCAGCATAACATTTTGGATCTTGTGTCTGGCAGCATATTAATTGCTGTCGGGTTTGGAATCATCTTATTTGGAAACTCTGTTGTCGGGATTCAAATGTAACACTAATTATGAAAAAAGGGAACCAATTTTCTTGTGTAATAAGGTGGAGTCTATAACATCAGAATGGCTCAGCAGTTGCAGCAGAGTTCTAGGGAAAGGAAAATGCTTCCCTCAGTGGCTTGATACCTTTAACTCAGAATAAATGAGAAAAATTGGCGGCAAAGTCGTGGTTGGAATTGAAAAAATGGTGTCAAAATGCAGCGATAATTGACCTAATAGTCCAACATTTTGAATTGGAAGAAGCAGACGAGGAACAAGAACGTAGTGAGTTGATGCAGTAGAATTGGCAAAAATTCAGTCACAATTGAGTCAACTGGAGCTTCAACAGGAAACAGAAAAAGAAATAATAGTAAGAAAACTTGTGGCTGGAAAAGAATTAAGAAAACTTGAACTTGAAAAAGAGGACAAGGAGAAGGAGACGGAATTTAGCCCAAAAGAGATGGAACTAAGACAAAGGGATAGTCTTGAATCCAGGGAAAAGTCGGGTCATGAAGAAACTGAATTCAGCCCAGGCCCCAGCAAAAGCTGCTTAATTTATAAAAGCTATTCCTAAATTGGGGGAAAGGGACGTAGAGGCACGTTTTTCATATCTTTTCAAAAAATAGTCAAACAGATGAAATGGCCAAGGGAAAGCTGGACACTGCAACCTAAACCTCTTACTGGGAATGGTATAACGTTTGCACCGAAAAACGCCTAGAATGCAAAAGTTTTACTTAACGGAGTTGGACGGGAGTCTATACCCGCATCTTTATATAAAGTACACCTGGACAGTGACTTAATACCTGGTATGGTAACTGCAGCCGTTAGAACATAGAAAAAAATACAGAACGGAAGGAAGGATGCTATTCAGTCCATCATGTCTGCACTGGCCGAATGAGCTATCCGCCCAACCTAATCCCACTTTCCAGCACCTGGTCCATCGCCCCACAGGTTACAGCACCTTGGGTGCATGTCCAGGTGCTTTGAGAAGAATTGAGGGTCTCTGTCTCCACCACTGATCCTGGCAGTGAATTCTAAATACGCATCACCCTCTGGTTGACAAATATATTTCTCATATCCCCTCTAATCCTTCTACCAATCACCTTAAATCTGTGTCCACAGTTTGACAGTAAAGGGGATTGATCGACTCCTAGGAAAAATTTGGAAAATAAAAAGGCTCAGTTTTTCTTATAATTACAGAGGAACCAAGTGAATTATGGAACCAGAGCAATTACAGGAACAAGTTCCAGGAATGTTTCCTGCAAGTGTAGTCACCCGAGCAATGGCTAAACAGGATCCATTGTCGGAGGTATAGTGGCAGCACAAACAGATAGCCAAGTATCTGAAACATTTTTTGTGGATTTAGATGATCCAAATGAGATGTTTAGCAGATCTTCTATCTTTGCAGCACGAAACGCTGGTCCAGCGATATACCGAATAGCACAAAGGCACTGATGGAAAATGAGGCAAAAGGCGTTTTAGAAGTCTATTACATGGCAAGTATGATTGTGTGGAGGGATTGGAGAATGCCTCATAGACCTGCGAATTAAGACTAGACAGTTGTTGAACAGAAAGTGTTACCACTTAAATATCACTCGGGATTATTAAGGTTAGCACATGCCATTTATTTTGCAGGGCATAGAGGAGTTCAGAAGACCAAATCACGTATAAGTCAACATTATTACTGGCCAGGTCTCACAAAGGATGTGAGACAATTTTGTGGGACATGCCATACATGTCAAATGGTGGGAAAACCGTAACCTACCATAACACTGGCACAATAGTTTCCATACCAGTGATTGCGAAACCTTTTAGTAGGGTAATGGTAGATTGTGTAGGACCCTAGCCAAAAACAAAAACGGGACATCAATACATACTTACTGTCATGGATATGGCTACTCGATTTCCAGAGGCCAATCCTGTGAGGACAATTAATGCTCGAATAGTAGGAGAAAAATTAACACAATGCTTTACGTGATATGGGTTATCACTTTATGTTCAATCGGATCAAGGTTCTAATTTCATGTCTAAGGTATTTCAAGCCGTATGGGCAATTGGGGTATTAGGCAGTTGGAATCTTCAGCATAAAACCAACAGTCACATGGTGCTTTCGAGAGATAGCAACAAACACTCAAAACAATGATTAGAACATATTGTCACGAATATCCACATGACTGGGATAAAGGAGTAAACTTTCTTTAATTTGCCACCAGAGACTTAAGTGAATGGGTCCTGAAACAGTGAATTAGGCTTCAGTCATTTCAAATTGGTTTACAGCTATGAAGTAAAAAGTCCTCTAAAATCATAAAAGACAGATTATTCGAACAAAATACCGAATCTTCAATGTTGGACTATACATCTGTGTTCTGGGAAAGGCTCAGGAAAGCTTGTGTTGCTGCTCAGGAACACATTAAATCATCCCAAGCCAATATGAATAAATGGGCAGACAAGAATGCAACACCCCGCGATTTTCAACCAGGGGATGAAATATTAGGGCTGTTACAGTTACAGGGACAACCATTAAAACACGGTTCCGTTGCCCAAATAAAGTGGTCAAAAGAGTGGGTAAGGTAGGTTACTTGATTGCTACCCCTGATTGTCGAAGGACAAATGGTTGTGTCACATTAATGTGTTAAATTAATATTATCTGAGTGAGGAGGATAAGCCAGTACAGATATGTTAGGTAATCGATACTGTTGAGAAGGGACAGGATAGTGAGGATGAGGCAGAAGGTGGCCTGGAAAATTCTCAGATTGAACATCCAACACTCAGATTAGTGAGTACACAACGACTCGGAAAATTGGATAAAATGCTTTTGCACTTAGAGGAAAAACAACGGAAAGAGCTAACCAGGCTTTCCACAGCAGTTAAAAGAGTTTGTAGGGATAAGCTGGGATGTACAACCTTAATCATACGTGATGTATTTGAAGGGGGAATCGTTCCTTCAAAACTACATTCTTACCGCTTAAGACTGGACAAACAGGTCCAAATAAAATCAGAGATCCAGTGCATGTTGTAAAACAATTTGATCAAGCCTAGTCAAAGCAGCTGGAGTTCACCAATAGTGCTAGTATCAGTTCTGATGAAGGATTACTGAGCTGAAACGTTAACTCTGCTTCTCTATCCACAGTTGCTGCCAGACCTGCTGAGTATTTGCAGCACTTCTTGTTTTTATTTCAGATTTCCAGCATTTTGCAGTGTTTTGCTTTTGTATTGGGCGAGTATCCATACCTGAAGGGTGAACCAAATTTTGTATGGACTGTAGAAACTCCTACATAATTCCTCATTTAGAAGACTGTATTGACAGAGTGGGCAGTACTAGATTTACTCCCAAGATAGACATGTTAAAGGAATACCAGCAAGTTTCTTTGACTCCTCGAGACAGGGATATCAGCTTTTCTAACACCTGACGGTCTTTTTCAGGCCACTTGATGTCATTCAGGCTAAAAACAAAAAAATCCCAGCCTCTTTTCTATGATTAATGATTCAGGTGTTCCCGACTGTGTAGTGTATTTCAGTGATGTACTAATATACAGCAACACTTAGCAAGAACATTTAAACCATCCAGAAATTATGTTTAAAAAGTTACAAGGCATGGGAATAGTGATAAATCTGGTAAAAAGCGAACTGGGAAAAATAAGAGTAACTTAGTTCGGACACATAGCGGGGCAAGGACAGTTATTGCTAAAAGTGGCAAAGGTACAAGCCTGCGTCGAGTTCCCTATCCCTAAATCTAAGCGTTAAATAATGAAGTTTTTAGTGATGTGTGGTTTTGACAGGAAATATGTCCAGACTCTTAGTACTGTGGCTGCTCCATTAAACAATTTACTGCAAAAAAAAGAACAACAATGTAGTATGCCCAGATGAATGCCAGACTGCTTTTGAAAAACTGAAGGCAATCTTAACTAATGAGCCACTGTGTGATAAAGACTGAAACTCGAGTCAGGTTAATGATGCAGCCAAGAGAACTTTTACATCTTGTGACATTTCACACAACAGTTCTGACTCATATTTACAGTTATATTTGTCAAAGATTCTTTGCACTTTATTTGCTGCTGCTGTATTTATGCATCAGCCAGCAATCAATCGAAGAAACCTACTTAACATTTACCACTTTAATGTTACAAGGGTTTACAAAGCTGGGAAACTGACATTTATCACAAATTGTATTAAAGATCTTCCACTTTTCACCTCCAGTTTATATCAAGTTCAGTGAAACGACCTCCACATTCTGACAAAGACTTTTTGCTGCTGTAATGAAGTGTCACTTGTTTCCATTTGTTTCCTGACTGTTTCCTTCCTCTGCTCTCCTGGAGGATTCAGAGGGATTTTTGTTCATTGTTTGTCCACATTCAGGGGGTTCTAGATCCTCGGCAGCTGCTGTCCTGGAGAAATTAATTGTATTCAAAATCTTTCCCTCAGTTTGGAGACATAAAGAGAGACTGTTTACACTGGCAGAGAGGAGAAACAAATAGGCCGGGAGTTTTTCTGGTCTGGAATTCACTCTCTGACAGGTTTCTAGAAGCAGATTTAATATTAACTTTCAATAGATGATCGGATGAAAACTTCAATTACTCTGAGTTATAGCACAGAAGATACCAGCATAGAGAGAGAAGTGAGAGAAAGAGAGAGATGTCATAACATTAGTGATGAAGAATTCAACACAACTTATTGAGAGTTTTTATTTGGAAATGATTGTTGAGTTTTATTTGATGCTATTGTTTTATTTATGCATTATCTTTAATCACTCAAAATAATTTTCCAAACAGGGAACAGTTTAATGTTACAAGTGTTTACAAAGTAGGAAAATATTCATTTAACAACAATTGTATTTAAATTATTTTATTCAGCATCTCAAGTTTACAGGAAGTAAACTCCTCAAACATTTTGAAACTTTAAAACTCTCAGTAAAACTGAAACCCCCATCAGCAATGGCTCAGCATCTCCATCTCCTGGTGTCCCTGTCTCACTGCAGTTACTGTCCCCCCTCTCACCATCGCCATCTGCTGGTGTTCCTGTCTCACTGCAGTCACTGCCCCCTCTCACCATCTCCATCTGCTGGTGCCCCTCTCTCATTGCAGTTACTGCCCCCCTCACACCATCGACTGAAAGGCAGGAGCACTGAAGGACATTGGGTGGGAGGACTAACAACTGGTATATTTGGCAGATGGCAGCAGCCAGAGCAAGATCTTCAACTTGCTTTTTCTCTAAGCGCAAAATCAAGTTGTCGATTTTTCCCAGCCACACTCTGCTGCTTCACATCACCTGCCCTGGCTGCCTGATTGTGTTTAAAATAATTAATTAATTATTTACTAAATTGAGTAATCTGAAATGTTCATCAGCCAATTTATTAAGGTTAACTAGGATCACTTGGGGCGGCACAGTGGTGCAGTGGTTAGCACTGCAGCCTCACAACTCGAGCGACCCGGGTTCAATTCTGGGTACTGTATGTGCGGAGTTTGCAAGTTCTTCCTGTAACCGCGTGGGTTTTCGTCGGGTGCTCCGGTTTCCTCCCACTGCCAAAGACTTGCAGGTGACAAGTAAATTGGCCATTGTAAATTGCTCCGAGTGTAGGTAGGGAATATGGGATTACGGTAGGGTTAGTTTAAATAGGTGGTTCTTGGTCGGCACAGACTCGTTGGCCGAAGGGCTTGTTTCAGTGTTGTATCTCAAAATCAATAAAATCTTACAGTTAGCAAAGTTAAGCAAATTTTGAAAGATAAACGATAGAAAATACTCACCAACCAATCAACTACCTGTTTTCCTGTCAGGTCACACTTTCTTTTTTTATTTTATTTCTCTCGTCAGACCGAGGTCTGTACACTCTGCTGGCATGGACTGTCCTCGAGAGCTCGTTTAAACTGCTCGCTGGTATCTCTCTCTCTCTGTCTCTCTCTCTGCCTCTCTCTTTCTCTCTCTGTATCTCTCTCTCTCTGTATCTCTCTCTCTCTCTGTCTCTCTCCATTTCTCTGTATATCTCTCTCTCTCTCTGTATCTCTGCTTGTGTCTCTGTCTCTCTTTCGCTCTCTCTCTCTCTCTGCCTCTGCTCTTTTTAAGTGCCTGTTGGCCCCGCTCACAGTGGTAAATTTCACTCAGTGCTGCGCACCAACTTTATGAATGATGAGAAGGCACTACAGGGGCTGCAGAAAAGATTGACATCAATAACTCCAGGGCTTCAAATATGTGGATAGATTGGAGAAGTGTAGATCTGTTCTCAGAGGAGAGAACATTAAGATGGGATATGATTGGGGTGTCCAATATCATGAGGGTCTGAACAGACTAGTTAGGGTGAAACTATTCCAGTTGGCAGAAAGATCAAAAACCATAGTACAACTATTAGCAAAAGAAACAACAGTGACATGAGGTAAAAACACTTCTTTGTACACAGTGAGTGGTTTGGATTTTGAATGTACTGCATAAGAGTGCGGTGGAGGCAGATTGTGTCATGGAGTTCAAAAGTGAATTGGATAATTAGCTGAAGAGAAAAAAAATTGCAGTGCTGTGGGGAAAAGGCAAGAGGTGTGTTGTTCTTGCAGGCAGCTGGAATGGAAGCGAAGGGCCTAATGGACTCCTTTCATGCTGTCAGCATTCTATAGTTATATCATCTGTTTCTTATTCTCAGATCATTTCAAAAACGTGACCAACCAATGGTTGTCTTCAGAGACCCTACGTTTTATGACTTTTGAGTCTTGTTACATTGAAGTTTATTCATCAGTTTAACCCCTGACACTTGTAGCAGACATTTGCACGCCTCTCAGCTATTAACAGTATGCTACCATGCTACTCTACACTCAACGTCCTCTGTTTCTATTTCTCTGCATATAGAGTGTGAATAAATAATTCTCAGCTCTTAGGCTTTAAACATTCTTCCATATCAAAATACAGTTGAGTATTCCAACGAGACTACTGATCTTAGCATTGTGATAGAACAGCAGAACTGCCAGGTGAACCTATTGATGCCTTTCGGGTGGGTTTTTATGGACGCTCAAGCCTGCTGTCTTGGTATAAATTGTCATTTTATTTATTTCCCATTTGTTCATGGCATATGGGTTCTGTTGTTAAGGCCAGCATTTATTGTCCGTCCCTAATAGAGAAGGTTCTGTGGAGCCGCCCTCTTGAACCACTGCAATCTATGTGGTGTAGGTTCACCCACACTGTTGTTTAGAAGGGAGTGTCATGCTTTTGTCCCAGCAACAGTGGAAGTACGGCAGTATAGCTCCAAGTCAGGATGGTGTGTGGCTTGGACTGGATCGTGCAGCTGGTGGTGTTTCTACACGTCTACTTTCTTTGTTCTTCCAGGTTGTAGAGGTCTCTGGTTTGGTTACTGCTGTAGATGGTGCATGCGTATGAGTGCAGTGTTTCTTGCCACTGTGCACCTGTTATAAAAATAATGAATGATTATGGTGTTAAATACAGTGCTGATCAATCAGGGAGCTTTGACCAAGGAGGTGTGAAGCTTCTTGAGTAGTGTTAGAAATGCAATCATCCTGCCTTGTAGATGGTGAACAGGATTTGAGGAATTATTAGATGAATTACTCGCCACCGAATGCCCAGCCACCGAATATCACTTACAGACACAATTTTATATGGCTGGTACAATTATATTTCTGGTCAATGGTAACTCCCAGAAAGTTTATAGTGGGCTATTCAGTGATGATGATGCCATTTAAGACAAGGGGAGTTGGTTAGATTCTCTCTTGTTGGCGATGGTCATTGCCTGACATTTGTGTGGCCAGACTGCTACTTACAAGTTAGAATCTTTTTCCAAGTCTTGATTCATGTGGGCACGGATGCTTCTCAGTCTGAGGAGTTACCAATGGGACTGACCATTGTGTGATCAACAGTGTTCATCAACACCTCTGATCTTATGTTGGAGTGAAGGTCATTGATGAAGCAGCTGACGATGGTTGAGCCTAGGGCACTACCCTGAAGCACTCCTGCAGGGATGTCCTGGGACTGAGATGATAGGCCTCCAACAGCCACATGCATCGTCCTTTGTGCAAGATATGACTCCAGCCCTTGGAGTATTTTCCCAGGATTTCCATTGACATTCTTTTTACTAAAGCTTCTTCATACCACACTCGGTAAATTCTGTGTTGATACCAAGGACAGCCTCTCTCACCTCACATGAGGAATTCAGCTCCTTTTGTTATGTTTCAACCAAGACTGTAAGGAGGTCTGACGCCTAGTGGCCCTGGCAGAAACCCAAGTAATCATCGGTAAGCAGGTTATTTCAGACGAAGTGCCGATTCATAGCATTATCTATGACGCATTCCATCACTGTAATGATGATTGCAGTGGGATGGTAATTGGTCAGACTGGATTTACACTGTTTTCTGTGGATAGAATATGCCTGGGCCTATGGATCAATGTGAATCCTCCCTCGGTGTATCACCTTTCGGTATTTATAAACAATTCAGTGCAATGCTCTATGGAACACAGTGAAGCCTCTCATGGTGTATCAGCTCTCTTGTTAGAAACCACTTCTGTGTAATGCAGTGTGGAACAGTATGAATCCGCCCATGTTCTATCAGCATTCATGGTGTATCTGCTCTGTGTTTACAAACACATCAATGTAATGCACTGTGGAGCAGTATGAATCCTCCCATGGTCTATCAGATTTGGTGTTTCTAAACACTTCAGTGCAATCCACCGTGGAACACAGTGAAGCCTCTGAAGGTGTATCAGCTCTCTGTGTTTATAAACACTTTTTGTGATGCACTGTGGAGCACTCTGCATCCACTCATGGCCTATCCGCTTTCTATGTGAGGTCCCACAGGACTGGCGAATAGCCAATGTTGCTCCTTTGTTTAAGAAGGGTGGCGAGGATAATCCAGGAAATTATAGGCCGGTGAGCCTTACGTCAGTGGTAGGGAAACTATTAGAGAGGAATATTCGGGACAGGATTTACTCCCATTTGGAAACAAATGAACTTATTAGCGAGAGACAGCATGGTTTTGTGAAGGGGAGGTCGTGTCTTACTAATTTGATTGAGATTTTTGAGGAAGTGACAAAGATGATTGATGAAGGAAGGGCAGTGGATGTTATCTATATGGACTTTAGTAAAGCCTTTGACAAGGTCCCTCATGGCAGACTGGTACAAAAGGTGAAGTGGTGAGCTGGCAAGATGGATACAGAACTGGCTCGGTCATAGAAGACAGAGGGTATAAGTGGATGGGTGGTTTTCTGAATGGAGGGATGTGACTAGTGGTGTTCCGCAGGGATCAGTGCTAGGAACGTTGCTGTTTGTAGTATATATAAATGATTTGGAGGAAGATGTAGCTGGTCTGATTAGTAAGTTTGCGGATGATACAAAGGTTGGTGGAGTTGCGGACAGTGATGAGGATTGCCAAAGGATACAGCAGGATATAGATCGGTTGGAGACTTGGGCAGAGAAATGGTAGATGGAGTTTAATCCGGACAAATGTGAGGTAATGCATTTTGGAAGGTCTAATGCAGTTGGGAGGTATACAGTAAATGGCAGAACCCTTAGGAGTATTGACAGGCAGAGAGATCTGGGCGTACAGGTCTACAGGTCACTGAAAGTGTCAACGCAGGTGGATAAGGTAGTCAAGAAGGCATACAGCATGCTTGCCATCATCAGTCGGGGCATAGAGTATAAAAATTGGCAAGTCATGTTGCAGCTGTACAGAACCTTAGTTTGGCCACACTTAGAATATTGCGTGCAATTCTGGTCACCACACTACCAGAAGGACGTGGAGGCTTTGGAGAGGGTACAGAAGAGGTTTACCAGGATGTTGCCTGGTCTGGAGGGCATTAGCTATGAGGAGAGGTTGGAAAAACTCGGATTGATTTCACTGGAACGACGTTTGTGGAGGGGCGACATGATAGAGGTTTACAAAGTTTTGAGCGGCATGGACAGTGTGGATAGTCAGAAGCTTTTTCCCAGGGTGGAAGGGTCAGTTACTAGGGGACATAGGTTTAAGGTGCGAGGAGAAAAGTTGAGAGGGGATGTGCGAGGCACGTTTTTTTAAACAGAGGGTGGTGAGTGCCTGGAACTTGCTGCCAGGGGAGGTGGTGGAAGCAGATACGATAGCGATGTTTAAGAGACATCTTGACAAATACATGAATAGGAAGGGAATAGAGGGATATGGGCCCCGGAAGTGCAGAAGGTGTTCGGTTAGGCAGGCATCAAGATCGGCGCAGGTTGGAGGGCCGAATGGCCTGTTCCTGTGCTGTTCTTTGTTCTTTGTTCTTCCGTGTAATTCACTGTGGAACACTGTGAAGCCTCTCATGTTGATCAGCTCTCTGTGATTGAAAAGAAAACATCAGTGTAATGCAGGTGGAACACTGTGTCGCCCCTCATGGTGTAGTCGCTGTCTGTGTTTATAAACACTTCAGTTCAGTTCACTGAGGAACACTGAATCCTCTGATGATGTATCAGCTCTCTGTGTTTATGAACACTTCAGTGTAGTGCACTGCAGAACACTTTGAAACCTCTCACGGTGTCTCTGCTCTCTACGTTTATTAACATTTTAGTTTAATGCACTGTGGAATGCTGCAAATGCTCTCATGCAGTATTAGCTCTCTGTGTTAGTGAACACTTCAGTGTAATGCACTTTGGAGCCTCTGATGGTGTATCAGCTCTCTGTCTTTATAAACAATTGAGTGTAATACTCTGCGGAATACTGTGAAACGTCTCATGTGTCTCAGAACTCTGCGTTTATAATTTTTTCAGTGTAATGCACTCTTGAATACTGTGAAGACTCTCCAGGTGTATCAGTTCTCTGTGTTCTTAAACATTTCAGTGCAATGCACCGTGGAACAGTGTAGCCTCTCATGGTGTATCAGCTCACGGTGTTAGTAAACACTTCAGTGTAATGCACTGTGGAAGACTGTGAAGCCTCTCATGGTCTATCAGCTCTCTGTGTTTATGTACACGTCAGTGCATTGCACTGTCGGACATTATAGCCTCTCATGGTGTTAGCAAATACTTCAGTATAATGCACTGTGAAACACTGTGAAGTCTCTCATGGTGTAGCATCTCTGTGTTTGTAACCACTTCAGTGACATGTGGAAGACTGAAAATGGTCTCATGGTGTATCATCTCTCTGCGTTTATAGACAGTTCAGTGTAATGCACTGTGGACCACTGTGAAGCCTCCCATAGTGCATCAGATCTCTGCGTTTGTCGACAATTCAGCTTAGAGACATTGATTCATAGAGTTACACAGCACAGAAACAGGCCCTTCGGCATATCATCTCTGTGCCAAACATTGAGCACCTAACTATGATAAATCCAATTTCTGGCACTTGGCCCGTAGCCTTGTATTCTATGACGTTTACGGCACTCATCAAATTACCGCTTAAATCTTGTGAGGGTTCCTGCTTCTACCACCTCTTCAGGCAGTGCGTTCCAGATTCCAACCACCCTCCGGGAGAATTTCTTTCCTCAAATCCCCTATAAGCCTCGTGTGCTTTACCTTAAATCTATGCCCCCTGGTTGTTTAAATATCAACCTATGGAAAAAATTCCCTTCCTATCTCACCTATCAATGCCCCTCAAAATTTTGTATCCCTCAATCATGTCCCCCCGCCCCCACCCCCGCAGCCTTCTCTGATCGAAGGAAAACAAACCTTGCCTTTTCAGTCTCTCTTCATAGCTGAGATTCTCCTGCCCAGGCAACATCCTGGTGAATCTCCTCTGTACCCTCTCCAGTGCAATCATATCATTCCTCTAGTTTGGTATCCAGAACTGTACAAGGTACTGCAGCTGTGGTATAACTAGCATTTTATACAGCTCCATCATAACCTCCCTGCTCTTATATTCTATGTCTCAGCTAATAAAGGCCAGTCTCCCTTGTGCCTTCCTAACCAACTTATCTACCTGTGCTGCTGATTTAAGTGATCTATTGACAAGTACACCAAAGACCCTCTGACCTTCTGTACTTCCTATGCTCCTACCTTCCATTGCATATTCTCTTGCCTTGTTAGCCCACCCAAAATGCATGACCTCACACTTCTAAGTATTAAATTCCATTTGCCACTGCTCCGTCCATCTTACCAGCCCATCTATAGCACCCTGTAATCTAAGGCTTTCCTCCTCACGATTTACGACACCACCAATTTTCGTCTCATCAGCGAACTTACTTTCATGCCTCCTATATTCACGTCTAAATCATTAATTGCACAACAAACAGCAAAGGTGCGAATACCGAACATTCTGGCACACCACTGGTCACAAGCTTCCACTCGCAAAAACAACCCTCAACCATTACACTCTGTCTCCTGCCACTAAGCCAATTTTGGATCCAATCTGCCAAATTGCCCTGTATCCCATGGGCTCTTACCTGCTTAATCTTATCAAAAGCCTTACTGAAGTCCATGTTGATTACATCAACTGTTTTACCCTCATCTACACATCTAGTCACCGCCTCGAAATTTCAATCAAGTTAGTTTGACTCGATCTCCTCCTGACAAAGCCTGATTAATCCATGCCTCTCCAAGTGGAGATTAATCCTGTCCCTCAACATTTTTTCCAATAGATTCCAAACCACTGACGTTCGACTCACCGGCCTGTAATAACCTGGTTTATTCCTGCTACCCTTCTTGAATAATGGTGCCACTTTCGCTGTCCTGCAGTCCTCTGGCACCTCTCCGGTGGCCAGAGAGGATTTGAAAATTTGTATCAGAGCCCCGGCTATCTCCTCCCTTGCCTCACGTAACAGCCTGGGATACATCTCATCTGGGCCTGGGGATTTATCCACTTTTAAGCCCGATAAAACATTTAGTTACTCCTCCATTTCAATGCTAATATGTTCAAGCATATCGCTATCCTCCTCCCTGATCTTTACACCTACATTGTCCTTCTCCATACTGAACACAGATGAAAAGTGATCTGTTAAAACCTTACCTATGTCCTCCGGCTCCACACACAGATTGCCACTTTGTCCCGAATGGGCCCTATTCTTTCCATGTTTACCCTCATGCCCTTAATATAGCTATAAAACGCATTAGGATTTTCCTTTACCTTGCACGCCAATGTTTTTTTTCATGCCCCTCTTCTCTCTCCTAATTACTTTTTAATGTGCCCCCTACACTTTCTATACTCTTCTCGTGCCTGCGCTGTTTTCCACGCTCTGAATCTGCCATCAGCCTCTTTTTGTCCTGATCCAACACTCTATATCCCGTGACATTCAGGGCTCCCTGGACTTGCTGGTCCTACCTTTCACCTTAACGGATGCATGTTGGCTCTGAACCCTGACTATTTTCTCTTTGAATGAGTCCCACTGGTCTGATGTAGACTTTCCCACAAGCAGCTGCTCCCAGTCCACTTTGGCCAGATCCTGGTTTATCATATTCAACTGGGCCTTCCTCCAATATAGTACCTTTATATCCGGTCCATATTTGTCCTTTTCCATAACTACCTTAAACCTTACAGTGTTATGGTCACTCTCCCCGAAATGCTCCCCACTGACACTTCTATCATTTGTGCAGCTTAATTCCCTAGGATTAGGTCCAATAATGCCCCTTCTCTTGCAGAACCTTCTACGTACTGGCTCAACAAGCTCTCCTGTATGCATTTTAAGAATTCCACCCCTTTAAACCTTTCGCACTAAGACTATTCTAATTGATATTAGGTAAGCTGAAATTCCCTACAACTATTACCCTATTATTTTTACACTTCTCTGAGATTTGCCTGCATATCTGCTCCTCTATCTATCCCTGACTGTTTGGAGGCCTGCAGCAAATGCCCAGCCAAACGATTGCCCCTTTTTGTTTTTACGTTCTACATATATGGCCTCATTTGAGGAATCTTCTAAGATAAAGTCGCTCCTTCCTCCAGTAATTGACTCGTTGATCAACAGTGTAATGCCACCTCCTCTTTTACCCCCTCCCCTCTCCCGCCTGAAGATTCTATACCCTGGAATATTGAGCTGCCAATCCTGGCCCTCCCGCAACCATGTCTCGGTGAATGCAATTATGTCATAATGCCATGTGCGTATCAACACCCTCAATTCATCTGCCGAGTAGAACGACTCCTTGCATTAAAATAGATATAATCCAGCCTTGCCTTTTTCACTGCTGCATTTACAGGTCTATATTTGCTCTGCCTTCCAGACTGACACAGTTTCTCTTCTATATTTGACTGTGCATCATCCCCTACTGTGCTTCAATTCTGTATCCCATCCACCTGCCAGATTAGTTTAACCCACCTCCCCCCCACCTCCAACCCCCACCCCCGCTAACAGC
This sequence comes from Heterodontus francisci, assembly GCF_036365525.1. Taxonomy (NCBI): domain Eukaryota; kingdom Metazoa; phylum Chordata; class Chondrichthyes; order Heterodontiformes; family Heterodontidae; genus Heterodontus; species Heterodontus francisci. The sequence continues at coordinate 78,579,610 of NC_090391.1, read as the reverse complement.
ACCAGCAAACCTCCCAACCAGGATGCTGGTCCCGTTCCGGTTTGGGTGCAACCCGTCCAACTTGTGTAGGTCCCCACCTTTCCCAGAAACAGAGCCAGTGATCCAAGAAGCTAAAGACCTCCCTCTTGCACCGTCTCTTCAGCCACGCATTCATCTGCTCTATCCTCCTATTCCTATATTCACCAGCACGTGGCACCGGGAGGAATCCAGAGATAGCAGCCTTTGAGGTTCTGCTTTTTAATCTATTACCTAGCTCCCCAAATACTTGTTGCAGGACATCATCCCTATTTCTACCTAGGTCGTCGGTAACAATGTTTACCACGACCTCTCACCTTCCCCTTCTGAATGCCCTGCAGATGTTCCGTTACATTTTTAACCCTAGCACCACTAAGGCAACATGCCATCCCGGAGTCATGTTTGCGGCCACAGAAACGCCTATCTGTACTCCTTACGATAGAATCCCCTTTCACAATAGCTGTTCCACCTTCTTTTCCTCCCTTGCTGTGCAGCAGCGCCATCCGTGGTGTCACGAACTTGGCTGTTGCTCCTTTCCCCTCGAAGTCCACCCCCCCCCCCCCCTACAACAGTATCCGAAGCTGTACATCTGTTTGAGAGGGGGATGGCCACAGGGTACTCCTGCACTACCTGTCTGTAAATAATGTACTGCCTGGCAGTCACCCATCCCTGTACTACCTGTGCAGCCGTTACCTGCGGTGTGACCACCTCACTAAATGTGCTATCCATGACGTCCTCAGCACCGCAGCTCCAACTCCATAATGTGGGGAGCCAGTCACTGCAGTTGGATACACTTCCTGCTCACAGCAACACTGGAAGCGACAATGATTTCCCACATCGCATAGGAGGAGCAAATCACCGGTGTGAGCTCACCTGCCATGACTTACCTTTAGATTACTTAGTTACTTCCTTTAATTAAAACACTAATTATGCTAGGGGCCTTGTTCTACTCCAAACACTACCCACCGCTATTTAGAGCCCTTAATAAATTGCACCAATGAAAAACAAAACACTTTAGTAGTGCTCACCTTATCACTTATGGACTTTCTTTCCAAAATAAACTTTCCCCTTAATTTTTTTAAGCTAATTAAATGCACTAACATCTGTTACTTACCCAACGAATCACTGTACAGATATCGCGTGATGTCACTTTAAGTCTTTATTTTCCTCTTTCGAGATTCAGTGCGCCCTGGCACAGAGAGAGTGAGAGAAAGCCTGACAGCCGCTGCTCCGCTCACCAGGTATGTGAGGGCCGCGAGCCCCACGCTCTCTTTTTCCGGTCCCGCTCCGGATCAGCTCCCACCCAGGTCTTCCAGCTGCCGCTCCTGTCTCCAGGTAAGTGAGGGCCTCGAGACCCGTGCTCTCTTTTTCAGTTCCCGCTCCAGATCAGTTTCCTCCCTGCTCCGCCAGCTGCTAATTCAGTGTAATGCACTGTGGAAGATGGTGAAGCCCCTCATGGTCTATCAGCTCTCTGTGTTTATGAACAAATAATGTAATTCACTGTGGAAGACTGTAATGGCTCACATGGTGTATCAGCTCTCTGTCTTTATGAACCATTCTGCATAATGCATTGTGGAACACCGTGAAGCCTCGCATGGTGTATCAGCTTTCTGTCTTTACAAGCCATTCTGTATAATGCACTGTGGAACACTTGGAAGCCTCCCATGGTGTATCAGCTCTCTGTCTTTGTAAGCCATTCTGTATAATGCACTGCGGAACACTGTGAAGCCTTTCATGATGTATCAGTTCTTGGTGTTTATAAACACTTCAGTATAATGCACTGTGGAACACTGTGAAGTCTCCCATGGTGTATCAGCTCTTTGCCTTTATAAAACATTCTGTATAATGCACTGTGGAACGCCGTGAAGCCTCCCATGGTGTATCAGCTCTCTTTCTTTATAAACCATTCTGTATAATGCACATTGGAACACCGTGATGCCTTCCATGGTGTATCAGCTCTCTGTCTTTATTAGCCATTCAGTACAATGCACTGTGGAACACCATGAAGCCTCTCATGGTGTATCAGTTCTCGGTGTTTATAAACACTTCACTTTAATGCACTGTGGAACACTGTGAAGCATCTCATGCTACGTCAGCTCTCCACATTCTAGTCCTCCCTTTCACCCTGCCCCTCACTCTAACACTCCCTCCGTCTCTCCACCGCTCCAACCCACCCCCCGCCCGTCCATTCACTCCAACCTTCCCGACCGACACTACCCTCACTCCAACCCTCGTTACCGCCCCTCCCCATCACTCCAACTCCAGCCACTGAACCTTCCCTCACTCCAACAATCCCCACCGCCTCTCACCTCACTCCAACCCTCACCACCGACACTCCACTCACTCCAAACGCTCGCGACCGCCCCTCTCCTCAGTCCAACACAGCTCAGCGCCGCTCCCTTCACCCCAAAATTCCCAACCACTCCTCCCCTCACCCAACCCTCCCCACTGCCGCTCTCTCTCTCCAACACTCCCCACGAACTTCCACTCCATCCATCCCTCCTCAATGTCCTCCCCTCACTCTAGCCATCCCAAGCACCCCTCCCATCACTCCAACCCTCCCACCGCAACTCCCTTCACTCCAACCCTCCCCATTATCCCTCCCCTCACTCAAACCATCCCCACCACCCAACGCCTCACTCCAACTCTCGCCACCGGCCCTCCACTCATTCCAAGACCTCTCACCGTCCCTCCCATCACTCCAACCTTCCCAAACCCCCCTCACTCGAACACTAACCCCCCACACCTCTCGTCCTCCAACTGTCCCCACTGCCCCTCCACTCACTCGATAGCTCCCACAAGCCCTCCCCTCACTTCAGTTCACCACTCAGTCAAACGTTCCCGACCTCCCCTCCCCTCATTCCAAAGCTCCCCACTGCTCCACCCCTCACTCCTACACTCCCCACCGCCTCTCCACTCACTCCAACCCTCACCACCGCACCTCTCCTCATTCAAACTCTCCAGATCACCTGTCCCCTCAATCCAACTCTCTCCAGCGCCCCTCCTCTCACTGCAACACTCCCCACTTCACCTCCCCTCATTCCAGCCCTCCCCATTGCACCTCCTCTCATTTCCACCCTCCCGACCAGCCTTCACCTTACTCCAATCCTCCCCACTGCCTCTTCCCTCACTGAACCCTCTCCACTGTTCCTCCCTTCACTCCAACCCTCCCCATTGCCCCACCTCTTACTCCAACCCTCCCCACTGTCACTCCCTTCAATCCAATCTTCCCCGCCATACCTCCACAGTCTCAAACACTCCCCACAGCTCCGCCCCTCAATCTGAACCTCCCTACTGACCATCCCCTCACTCCAACACTCCCTATAGCCCATCCCAATACTCCAACCTGCCCCACCACCCCCTCACTCCAGCCCCTCCAATCCCTTCTCCTCACTCCAACATTCTCCATCGCCCCTCCCCTCACTCCCACCCTCCTTACCAAGCCTCCGCTCACCCCATCTCCCCCTACCACGCTTCCCCATAATTCAACCCTCGTAACAAGCGCTTCCCTGTCTCCAATCCACCCCACCGCCCCTCCCCTCACTCCACCCCTCAACACTGCTCCTCCAAGCACTCCAACCCTCCCTACGAACACTCCCCTGTCAACAACTCTGGACACTACACCTCCTCACACTCCAACACCCCTCACAGTCCCACCTCACTACTGCCCCTCCCCTCACACCTTCCCTCCCTACAGCACCTCACCTCACACCAATCCGGCACATTACCCCTCCTTTAATGACAACCTTCCCTGCAGACCCTCCCCTTACTTCAACCCTGCTCACTGCCCCTCCCCCCACTCCAATTCTACCCTCACTCCAAACAACCCACCACCGGTCCCGTCAATCCAACCCTCCCCAACGCCCCCAATCTCACTCCATCCCTCCTGACCATGACTCCACTCACCCCCACACTCCCAACAGCACCTCTCATCGCGCCAACACTCCTCACCACCAATCAGGTCATTCATAATTCTCCACCACCGCACCGCTCACACCAACCCTCCCCACCGCCCTTCCTCTCAGTCCAACACTCCCCAATGCCCCTCCCCTCATTTCAACCCCCCCTCCAACCCTCCACTCATTCGAATACTCCACAACGCCCCTATCCTGACTCCAAACCTTCCCACAGGCCATCCACTCAACACCACGCTCCGCACCGACCTCCCCTTATTGCAACTCTCCCTACCACCGCTCCCCTCATTCCATCCCATCCTAACCGTCCACCCTCACTCCAAACTTTGCCACTGACGGTACCCCCATTACAACCCTCCCATCCGCCCCTTTCCTCAATCCAAAAATTCCCACCGCTCCTGCCCTCACTCCAACTCTCCCTACCGCCCCTTCCCTCACACCAACCCTTCCGACCACCCCTCCCCTCACTCCAACCCTCCCCAGCGACACCCCCTGACTCCAAACCACCGCACCACCTCTCCCCTCAATCCAACTCATCTCACCATCCCCCTCACTCCAACTCTCCCCACTGCCCCTACACTCCTGCCCACCCTCCCTACTGCCCCTCACTCCAACCCTCCCTGCCAGCCCTCCCATCATCCAGCGCTGGCTACCCCCCATTCCCCTCACTCCAACCCTCCCTCCGCCCCTCCCCTCACTCCAACCCTCCCAACCATCTGTCACCATGAGGAACAGTTCCGACCACCACTCCTCGTCACTATGGGAATCAGGCCCCGCCCCCACATCCTGGAAACAGGTCCCTCCTCCACTCCCATCACCCTGGGAAACAGACCCCACCCCCACTCCCAATCACCATGCGAACAGGCCTGTGAACCAAAGGCCCATCACTATGGGTTCAGACACCACGCCGCTCTGTCACCATAGCGACAACCCCCGCCCCCGCTTTGTCTCCAAAGAAACAGGCCCCGCTCCGCCCTGTCTCCATAGTTACATGCCCCGCCCCCGCTCTGTCGCCATAGTGACTGCTGGAAATAGTGATTCAGTTTCTCTCATTATTGAATGAATTTAACAAATGTAGTGAAGGGAGATTTCAGCATATTCTTCAACTGCTCTCTGAACTGTGTCTGAGTCACGGCATAAATAGCAGTGTTTGTGCAGCAACTCAGGAGCTGCAGCATGAAGCCCAATTCCCGCAGAAACTCAGGTAGAAAAACAAACACAGAGCCCAAATACCTCATCCGCCACCATATCGAATACACCATAAACATTGCCCACAATAGAATGAAATTCCCCGATATAACTAACAGCAACATAATGGATTTCCTTCGACTCTTCATCTCTGTGTCTCTGCGACTCTCCCCACTGCTGTGATGTCTGAGTCTCCTGCGTCCTCTGCTGCTCACTATAATGTGTCTGATGGTGAGAGCGTTGAGCAGCAGAATCACCACAAATGGAACACATGGTGTTAGAATGTTATGGAGGAGCTCTATTGTTCCTGAGACATAAGCGACATAACCATCCATTGTTACATGACAAAACCACGGTACGTTCAGCAGCAAATACCGACCTGTGAAAGTAAAATACCAGATGATGTTCTTCAAACAGCTCAGCACAGTCACTGTTCCCAGAACCACAGCCGACGTTCTCTCCCTGCAATATTTACTTTTCAGCTTCTGCCAACAAATGGCCACAAATCGATCAAAGGTGAAAGTGACGGTGAACCAGACAGAACAGTCTGTGGCTGCGTAAAGCAGGATAGCGTGGATATTACACACGGAGATGGATTGCAGGAACTGAAACTGTTCCCAATAAACAATAGGAATGTGCCTCAATATTAGGTCGAGGATAATGACCAGTAGATCTGCCGCTGCCATGGCCACCAGGTAGCGAGTGACACACTTGGAGAGACCACATTTCCCCCGAGACAGGATCCTAATCGTCAGTAAGTTAACTGTGAGGAAGGGAAATGAACAAAGACATTATACATCAGGCAGGAGCAAAGTTACCAGTTTGATGGAGGACTTACTGAGATTTACAAATGTGTTCCTCTGTCCATTGATTTCTTGAAATGAAATTGTCTGTGATGCGGTGGAAGGCAGGAGAGATTCAATGACAAAATAATTTTATTGAAATTGTAAAACTCAATGTTAATCACAACCCTCCCCTTCACTCCTTTTCCCATCTGCTTTAAAAACTGTTCCACCTCTGATCTCTCCCAGTTTTGATGAAGTCACGACCTGAAATATTGACTCTGTTTCAATCTCCACACATGCTGCCAGATCTGCTGAATATTTCCAGCATTTTATGCTTTGATTTCAGATTTGCAACATTTGCAGCACGTTGCACTTGCAGAGAAAGTTAAATGTTCGACTGACTGAGAGATTCTGTCTCAATGCTTGTGGTGTCGTGTGTGTGTGTGTGTGTGTTTACTGTGTGAGTGCGTGTGTGTGTATGAGTGAGAACATGTGCGTGTGTGTGTGCCGGGCTCAGTGCCTGGGCTATGATGTGTGTGAATGAGTGTGCATCTGTGTGCATGTGTGTGTCACGTGTGTGCGAATCTGGTTCAGTGCCTGGATTGTGGTGCGTGTGTGCGTGTATGTGTGTATATGTGTGTCTGTCTTTGTGTGTGTGTCTCTATATCATGGATTGGCATGTGGTGTGTGTGTCTGTGTGAGTGTCTGTTTTTCCATGTGTTCATCCGTGTTTGCATGAGGGTGCGTATGCGTGTGCATGTGCGTTTCTGTGTGTCTGTGTGTGTTTTTGTCTCATGGCCTGGGTTGGCTGAGTGTGGGTTAGTGTATGTGTGTCTTTCTATGTGCGTGTGTGTCTCAGGATCTGAGCTGTGGTGTGTCTGTGTGTATGTGTGTGCATGTGTGTGTGTGTGTGTTTGGCTCAGTGTCTGCGGTGCGATGTGTGAGTGTGTGCGTGTTTGAGTGTGTGTGTCTGTGTGTGTGTCGGGTTCAGTGACTGGGGTGTGACCTCTGTGTGTGTTTGTTTGTGTGTTTGTGTGTGCGAGCATGTCTGTCTGTATCTGTCTGTCTGTTTCAATAACTGTGGTGTGTTCTGAATGTATGTATGTGTGTGTGTTGGACTCAGCGCTTGTGGTGTGATGTGTGTGCGTGTGTGTTTATAACTCTGGCTCAGTACCTGAGGTGTGATCTGTGTGTATGTCTGAGTCAGTGTCGGGGTGTGATCTGTGTGTGTGTGCGCGTGTGTATGTGTATCTCTGGCTCAGTCCCTGGGTGTGATCTTTCTTTCTGTTTGTGTGTATGTCTCGCTCAGTGTCTGGGGTATGACCTGCGTTTGCCTATGGGTGTGTGTTTGTTTCTAACTTGCTCAGTGCCTGGTGTGTAAAGAGTTTGTGTGTGTGTGTTTGTGCTGGTGTGTCTGTCTCAATGTCTGTGGTGTGACGTGTGTGTGTGTGTGTGTGTGTGTGTGCGTGTGTGTGTGTGTGTGTCTGTGTGCGTTTGCATGTATGTGTGTTTGTCTGTGTGTCTGGTTCGGTGCCTGGGGTGAGACATGTCTGTGTGTGGGTGAGTGTGTGGGTGAGTGTGTGGGTGAGTGTGTCTGCGTCCTCCATACCTGCTTTGTAATCTGTGTGTCTGGCTCAGTAAATGGGGTCTGAACTCTGTGTGTGTGGCTGTGCGTGTGTATCTGGCTCCGTGGTGTTGTTGAGTTGCCTTCTTGACCCGCTGCAGTCCATGTGTGGTAGGTGCACCCACAGAGTTGTAAGGAAGGGAGTTCCAGGATTTTGACCCAGCGACAGTGAAGGCGCATCGATATCGTTCCAAGTCAGGATGGTGTGTGACTTGAAGCGGAGCTTGTTGGTGGTGATGTTACCATTCATTTGCTGCATTTGTCCTTCTAGTTGGTAGAGGTCGCGGGTTTGGAAGGTGCTGTCTATGGAGCTTTGGTGCGTTGTTGCAGTGCATCTTGTAGATGGTACACAGTGTTTCTACTGTGCGCCGGTGGTGGAGGGAGTGAATGTTTGCAGATGGGGTGCCAATCAAGTGGCTGCTTTTTCCTGGATGATGTCGAGTTTCTTGAGTTTTCGTGGAGCTGCACCCATCCAGACAAGTGGAGAATATACCATCACACTCCTGACTTATGCCTTGTAGATGATGGACAGGCTTTGGGGAGTCAGGAGGTAAGTTACTGCAGGATTCCTGGCCTCTGACCTGCTCTTGTAGCCATGCTATTTTTATGGCTACTCCAGTTCAGTTTCTCGTCATTCATAATCCCTAGGATGTAGATAGTGGAGGGTGGTGGGGGGTGGGGGTGGGGGCGGGGGGCTGGAAATCAGTGCATCAGTGATCGTAATGGCATTGAATGATGGAGATGGTTAAATTCTCTCTTGGTGGAGATGATCATTGCTTGGCACTTCTGTGGCATGAATGCTACTTGCCACTTTTCAGCCCAAGCCTGGATATTGTCCAGGTTTGCTGCATTTGGACACGGACTGCTTCAGTATCTGAGGAGTCGTGAATGGTTTTGAACATTGTGCAATCATCAGCGAACATCCCCACTTCTAACCTTATGATTGAAGGAAGGTCATTGATGAAGCAGCTGAAGATGGTTGGATCTCGGACACTACCGTGAGGAACCCCTACAGTGATGTCTTGGAGATCAGATGACTGACCTCCAACAACCACAACCATCTTCCTTTGCGCTAGGTATAACTCCAACAAGCAGAGAGTTTTTCCCCCGATTCCCATTGACTTCAGTTTTGCTAGGACTCCTTGAAGCCATACTCGGTCAAATGCTGCCAAACTGTCAAGGGCAGTCGCTCTCACCTCACCTCTTGAGTTCAGCTCTTTTGTCCATGTTTGCACCAAGGCTGTATTGAGGTAAGGAGCTGAGTGGCCCTGGCGGAATCCAAACTGAGCGTCACTAAGAAGGTTATTGCGAAGCAAGTACTGCTTGATGGCACAGTCAATGACACCTCCCATCACTTCACTGATGATGAGAGTAGGCTGATGGGGTGGTAATTGGTGGGGTTGGACTTGCCCTGCTTTTTGTGTACAGAACATACCTGGGCAATTTTCCACATTGCTGGGTAGGTGTTAGTGTTGTAGCTGTACTGGAACAGCTTGGCTAGGCGTGCAGCAGTTCTGGAGAACAGGTCCTCAGTACTACTGCGAGAATATGGTCAGGGCCCATAACCTTTGCGGCATCCAGTGCCTTCGGTTGTTTCTTGATATCACGCAGAGTGAATCGAATTGGCTTGAAGTCTGGCACCTGCGATGCTGGGGACCTCAGGAGGAGGCCGAGATGGATCGTCAACTCGGCACTTCTGGCTGAAGATTGTTGCAAATGGTTCAGACTTATCATTAGCACTGATGTGCTGGGATCCCCCATCATTGAGAATGGGCATAATTGTGAAGCCACCTCCTCCGATTAGTTGATGAATTGTCCACCACCATTCACGGCTCGATGTGGCAGGATGGCAGAGCTTAGATCTGATATGTTGGCTATGGAATCACTTAGCTCTATCTATCGCATGCTGCTTATGGAGTTTGGCATGCAAGTAGTCGTTTGTTGTAGCTTCAACAGGCTGACACCTCATTTTGAAGTATGCCTGGAGCTGCTCCTGGCATGCCCTCCTGCACTGTTCATTGAACCAGGGTTGGCCTCCTGTATTGGTGGTAATGGTAGAGTGGGGGATATGCCGGGCCATGAGGTTATAGATTGTGGTTGAGCACAGTTCTGCTCCTGCTGATTGGCCCACAGCGCCCAGTTTTGATTGCTAGATCTGTTCGAAATCTATCCCATTTATCACAGTGGTAGTGCCACCCCTAGTTTTTGCTCTATGGGTGGCACAGTGGTGCAGTGGTTCGCACAGCAGCCTCACAGCTCCAGCGACCCTGGTTTAGTTCGAGGTACTGCCTGTGCAGTTTGCATGTTATCCATGTGACCGGGTGGGTTTCTGCCGGGTGCTCTGGTTTCATCCCACAGCCAAAGACTTGCAGGTTGATCGGTAAATTGGCCATTGTAAATTGCCCCCAGTGTAGGTAGATGGCAGGATAATGGTGGGGATGTGGTAGGGAATATGGGATTAATGTAGGATTAGTATAAATGGGTGGTTGTTGGTCTGCACAGGCTCGGTGGGCCGAAGGGCCTGTTTCAGTCCTGTAACTCTAAATATATAAACAGGATGGAAGGTATCCTGAATGTGAAGGCGGGTCATCGTCTCCTCAAAGACTATGTGGTGGTCACTCCTACAAATACAGTCTTGGGCAGGTGCATCTTCGGCTGGCAGATTGGTGAAGACGAGGTCAAGTATGTTTGTCTCTCTTGTTGTTTCCATCACCACCTGCTGCAGACCGAGTCTCGCAGCTATTTCCTTTAGTACCCGGCCAGCTCAGTCAGTAGTGGTGCTACCGAGCCACTCCTGATAATGGACACTGAAATCACCGCCGACAGTACATTCTGCGCCTTTGCCAAATTCAGTGCTTCCTCCAGGTGGTATTCAACATGGAGGAGTACTGACTCATCAGATGAGAGAGAGATGTCGGTGCTAATCAGCAGGAGGTTTCCTTGCCCGTGCTTGACCTGATGGCACGAGGCTTTTTGGTGTCTGGTGTTGAAGGGCAATTTCCTCCCGCCCATAAACCACTGTGCCGCCGTCTCTTCTGGGTCTGTCCTGCCAGTGGGATAGGACATACCTGGGAATGTTGTTGGCAGTATCTGGGACATTGTAAGGTATGATTCCGTGAGTATGACTGTGTCAGGCTGTTTTTTGACTAGTCTGTGGGGCAGGTCTCCCAACGTTGGCACAAGCCCCCAGATGTTCGGGAGGAGGATTTTACAGGGTAGATAGGACTGGGTTTGCCGTTGTCATTTCCAGTGCCTAGGTCGATGGCAGGTGATTCGTCCGGTTTCATGCTGGTTTATTGACTTTGTAGCGGTTAGATACAACTGACCGGCTTGCTTGGCCATTTCAGAGGGGATTTAAGGGTCAATCACATTGCTGTGGGTTTGGAGTCACATGTTGGTCAGAGCAGGTGAGGAGCGCAGAACTCCTTCCCAAATAGAATCAGTGAAGCAGAGGGGTTTAAGCAACAGTCGACAGTGGTTTCATGGTCATCATTGGACTAGCTTTTAATTGAATGCAAGTTCCACCTTCTGCTGCAGTAGGATTCGAACCCATGTCCCCAAAACATTTCCCTAGGTTTTTAGTCCGGGACAGTACCACTACACCATTGGCTGCTTGTAAATGTGGGTGTGTTGTGTGGGTGCCTCAGTGCTTGTGTTGTTGTGTGTTTACGTGTGCTTGTGTGTATGTGTGTGTCAAGGTCTGTATTGTGATTTGTGTCTTCGAGTGTGTCTGTGAGTTTGTGTGTGTCTGTGTGTGTATTTGTCTCAGGGTCTGTGCTGTGCTCTATGTGTGTATGTATCACTTTGGGTGTGCTTGTGTGTGTTTGCATCTGTATTTGTTTTTGGGGTGTGTGTGTGTGTGTGTGTGTGTGTGTGTGTGTGTGTGTGTGTGTGTGTGTGTGTGTGTGTGTGTGTGTGTGTGTGTGTGTGTGTGTGTGTGTGCTCTTAATACTTTAGAAAGCCTAGAAAGTGCAAGGGTGTCGGGAAAAAAATAAATTAGAAAATAAAGAGATGACATGAAAAATTATTGGCAGATAAAATCAAGCTAACCCAAATATTAGTACATAAAGATGAGGATAAATAAGGAAAGGTTAGGGCCTATCAGAGATGTGCAAGGGAACCTATGTCTCTGTTTTCGCAAACGTGAAGGTTAATGCAGACATTGGAATTACTGAGGAGAAATGTGAAATATTAGATATGATGAACATAATGAGAGTGGATGTACTAGAGGGTCTGATATCCTTGAAAGTGGATGGCTTGTATCCCAGGATGTTAAGGAAGCCTGGGATGAAATAACGGATGCGTTGCAAACATCTTCAAATCCTCACTGGATACGGGTAAAGTGCCAGAGTATTGGAGGTCTGTGAACGTTATGCCATTCTTTAAAAAGGGTGCAAAAGAGAGGCCAAATAATTATAGGCCCGTCTGTGTGTATGTGTGTTACTGTTGGGGGGAGATAGATTCTCAAGGAATGCAGCAATCACCAAGTCTGTGGCACTACGGGTGGCTCAGCTTCACAGGAGGGGATGAAAATGAGTGGAAGAGCTTGATAGGGAATTCAGTTGTAAAGGAAACAGAGAGGCGTTTCTGCAGCCGCAAATGAGTCTCCTGGATGGTGTGTTCCCGCCCTGGTGATAGAGTCAAGGATGTAACAGAGCGCCTACAGGACATTCTGAAGGGGCATGGTGAACAGTCAGAGGTCGTGCTACACACTGGTACCAACGACATAGGTAGAAAGAGAGATGAGGTCCTGCAACAGGAATTTAGGGAACTAAGTAGCAGATTAAAAAACAGGACCTCAAAGGTTGTAATCTCTATATTACTCCCAGTGCCACGTTCTAGTGATTATAGGAATAGGAGAATAGAGCAGATGACTGCGGGTTGAAGAGATGGTGCAGGAGGGATGGTTTTTGTTTCTGGGATCACCGGGTCTGAGCTGGCTAAGGTGGGACCTGTACAAGTTGGACGGGTTGCACCTGAACTGGAATGGCACCAACATCCTTTCTGGGAGGTTTGCTAGTGCAGTTGGTGGGGGGTGGGGGGGAGGGGTGGTTAAATTAATTTGGCAGTAGGATGGGATACAGAGTGGAGGTGCAGTAGGGCATAATGCACAGTCAAATATAGAAGCGAAACTGACTCAGTCTGGAAGGCAGAGCAAACATAAACCAGTTCAGGCACAAGTGAAAAATCCAAGGCTTGATTGCAATTATTTCATTGCAAGTCGTCTTACTTATAAGGCACCTGAACTGAGGGCATTGATTATCACATGGGATTATGATATCATTACTATCATAGAGACATGGTTGAGGGAGGGACAGGACTGGCAGCTCAATATTTCGGGATATAAAATCTTCAAGCGTGACAGGGGAGGGGACAAATGATGAGGTGGCATTGCACTGTTGATCAACGATTCAATTACTGCAGTAAGGAGGGATGATATCTTAGAAGGTTCCTGAAATGAGGCCATATTTGCAGAACTCCAAAACCAAAAGGGGGCAGTCACTTGGCTTGGAGTGTACTTCCGGCCTCTACACAGTCAGGACGAGATAGAACAGTAGATATGTAGGCAAATATCAGGCAGGTTTAAAAATAACAGGGTAATAATAGTAGGGGATTCCAGCTTCCCCAATATCATAGAAACATAGAAATTAGGAGAGGAGTAGGCCATTCTGCCCTGCTCCGCCATTGATTATGATCATAGCTGATCATCCAACTCAGTAACCTGTTCCTGCTTTCGCCCTCTACCCTTTGACCCCTTTAGACCTAAGAGCTATATCTAATTCCTTCTTGAAAACATTTAATGTTTTGGCCTCAACTGCTTTCTGTGGCAGCAAATTCTACAGGCTCAGGTCTCTCTAGAAGAAGAAAATCCTCCTCATCTCAGTCCTGAAAGGTTTACCCCTTGTCACTGGACTATGACCCATGCTTCTGGACTCTCCCGCCATCAGTACCTTGCCGAGATAAATGAATAAATAGGAATGCATGGATGGAAAGGTCATACAAGAGGGAGGGCTTTACATTTCTGGAACATTGGGACCAGTTCTGGAGAATCTGGCATCTGTACTGATCGGACAGTTGCACCTAAATAGAGTTGAGTCAAATTTTCTTGCGGGTGATTCACTAATGCTATTGGGGAGGGTTTAAACTAACTTGGTAGGGGTGAAGGAACTAGGAGGAAATATCAGAGAGGAATACCAAGATGCACAGAATACTGGGGGAGATAGATAGCACTAGAGTAGAGAATAATAAGTTATTGGGTGAGGTCAGAGTAATGGAGAAAATAAGTTCTAAATTAGGGTCACCGAGCATATATGAGAATGCATGGAGTGTGCTTAATAAGACTGGTGAGTTAGAGTTGCAGACTGGCATCTGGAAATATGATGCTGTGACCTGGCTCAAAGAAGGGCAGAACTGGGTGTTAAATATTCCAGGATAAAAGGTGCTCAGGAAAGATAGGAAATGGAAAAGTAGGGGAGGGGTGGTGATATTGATTAAGGAGAGCATTGCAGTGCTGGAGAGAATGGATGTCCCAGAGGACAGAATCAATTTCACTCGATCTAAGGAGCAAAGCGAAATACAGTTACATTGCTCGGTGTTATTTCTAGGTCAGCAGCTTATCAGAAGGACATGGGGCAAAAAACTTGGGAGGAAATTACAGAAACATTCAAGAATTATATTGCAGTTATAATGGCGGAAATTCGTTATCCAAATATGTACTTGGATATGAGGAGTGTCCTAAAGTGTGTTCAGGAAAATTTTAAATCGCAATATGTTTCCAGGCCAATGAGAAAGGAGACACTGCTGGACCTGGTGCTCGCGAATGAGGTGGGCCAAGTGAATCAAGTGTCAGGAGGGGAACATTTATGCGACAGTGATCATTGTATCATAAGGTTTAGGTTGGCTATGGCAGAGGACAAAGAACAAGCGAGAGTAAGAATAATTAACTGGGGGAAGGCCACATTCAATGGAGTTAGAATCTTAAATACTCTCCGAAATAGCCTAGGGAGCCATTCAGTTCAAGGGCATTTAGGGATGGGCAATAAATGCTGGCATATTCAGTGACGCCCATATCCCACCAAAATGATTTAAAAAAAAAGATTGGATCTGGCCCGAATAACATGGAACAAAGGTTAACAAGAAAAATAGTAGCTGGACAATGGGCTGCTACAAAGGGCAGATTTTTTCAGGCACAGTAAAGGTATGTTCCCTGGAAGGGGAAGGGGAGGGCAAACAAATCCAGAGCTCCCTGGATGACACAAGGGAGAGAGATGATGATGAAGAAGAAAAAGTGTTGTTATGACAGATGTTAGGTCGATAACACAATGGAGAACCAGGCTGAATATAATAAGTTCAGAGGGGAAGTGAAAAGCAAATAAGAGAAGCAAAGAAAGAGCATGAAAAGAGACTGGCAGCTGGCATAAAAGGGAATCCTAAAATCATATATTGGCATAGAAGTAGTAAGAGGGTGCTATAAGTTTGAAAAGGGCCAATGAGGATGAAAAGTGAGATTTAGTCCTGGTGGCAGGAGGTAAAGCTGAGGTATTAAATTAGTTAAGACAATATTCTACAGATGCTGGAAATCTGAAATAAAAACAAGAAATGCTGGGAATACTCAGCAGGTCTGGCAGCATCTGTGGAGACAGAAACTGAGTTTATGTTTCAGGTCAGTGACCCCCCATCAGAAATGCAGTTCCGATGAAGGGTCACTGATCTGAAACGTTAACTCTGTTTTTCTCTCCACAGATGCTGCCAGACGATAAGAATTCATTTAAGACCTCGCTCATTTCCCGTGGCTCCACACACAGATTACCACAATGATCCTTAAGGGGACCTACTCTCTCCCGAGCTACCCTTTTTACTATTTACATACAGAGAGTCTTTTAGGATTCTCCTTTATCTTACACGCCAGGGAAATCTCATGGCCCCTTTCCACCCTCCTAACCTGAAACATGCCTCCTCCTTTGTCCTGAGGAGACCTCAATATCCCTCGTGAACCAAGGTTCCCTAAACTTGCCAGCCTTGCTCTTCAATCTAACAGGAACATGCCGGCAATGGACACTTCCAATCTCACTTTTAAAAGCCTCCCACTTGCCAGACGTCCCTTTACCTGTAAACAGCCTCTCCTATTGAACTTTTGAGAGTTCCTGTCTGATGCCATCGAAATTAGCCTTCTCCCAATTAAGGACTTCAACTTGAGGAGCAGTCCTATACTTTTCCATACCTATCTTGAAGCTATTAGGGTTATGGTCACTGGTCCCAAAGTGCTCCCGCACTGACACATCAACCACGTGCCTAGCCTCATTTCCTAAGAGGAGGTCGAGCGCAGCACCTTCGCTAATAGGGACATCTACATACTGCTTCAGAAAACTATCCTGGACATATAACAAATTCTTCCCCATCTGATCGCTTAGCACTAAGGCAGTTCCAGTCAATATTAGGGAAGAATACATCACCTACTATTACAACCTTATAATTCCTCCACCTATCTGTGATTTACCAAAATATATGTTCCTCCAATTACCTCTGACTATTGGGGGGCCTATAGTATAATCCCATCAAAGTGATCACCCCTTTCTTATTTCTAAGTTCTACCCATATGACCTCACTGGAATTTCCCCCAGGATATCCTCCCTAAGGACTGCCGTGTTGTCCTCCCTAATCCTCTCTTACCTTCACCTCTGTCACGCTGGAAGCATCGGTAACCTGAACATTGAGCTGCCGGTCCAGCCCATCCCTCAACCACGTTTCCGTAATAGCTATCATATCACAATCCCATGAACCAATCCATGCTCTGAGTTTATCTGCCTTACCTGTAAGGCTTCCTGCATTAAAGTTAATGCGGTTTAGCCTACCAGACCTTATACGCTCCCTGTCCTGCCCTTGCCCGGCCTGCCTACTGGACTTGCTTGCTTTAACCTCTACATTTGCCTCAACTATCTCATCGGGGAGACTGCTACTTTGGGTCCTGCAAGACTAGTTTAACCCCTCCCGAGTAGTATTAGCAAACCTCCACGCAAGGATATTGGTCCCCTTCCAGTTTAGATGCAACCCGTCCTTCTTGTGCAGGTTACCTCTGCGCCAGAAGAGATCCCAATGATCTAAGCAGCTGAAGCCCGCCCGCCTGCACCAGCTCGTCTGCCACTCATTCATTTGCCGTTTCCTCCTATTCCTACCTTCAATATCATGTGACACAGGGAGTAATCCTGAGATTACAACCCTGGAGGTCCTTTTTTTAACCTTCTGCATAACTCCCTATATTCACTTTGCAGGACCACCTCTCTCTTCCTACTTATGTCGGTCGTACCAATATGAACCACGACCTCTGGCTGCTCACCCTGCCCTTTCAGAATATCCACACTCAGTGTGACATTCTTGACCCTAGCACTAGAGAGGCAACATACCATCCTGAAGCCTCGTTTGCGGCCACAGAAACGCCTATCTGCACCCGTTACGATAGAAACCCCCATCACTATAGCTCTTTCACCCGATTACTGCCCTGCTGTGCAGCAGAGCCATTTTTGTTGGCGCAAACCTGGCTGTTGCTGCCGTCCCCTAGGAGGTCAACTCCCCCAGCAGTATCCAAAGCCGTATATCTGTTTGAGAGGAGGATGACCACAGGGGACTCCTGCACTACCTGCCTGCGCCTAATACTCTGTCTGGTGGTCACCCTTTCCTTTTCTGCCTGTGCAGCCATGACCTGCAGTGTGACCGCCTCATAAAAGGGCTATCTCTGACGTCCTCAGAATCGCGCATGTTCTGCAGTGATCCCACCCGTAGCTCCAGCTCGGTAATGCGGGAAGTCAGTAGCTGCAGATGGATGCATTTCCTGCACATATGGTCGTCAGGGAGACTGGAAGCGTCCCTGATTTCCCACATAGCACAAGAGGAGCAGATCACGGGGCTGAGCTCTCCTGCCATAGCTTACCCTCAGATTAATTAGTTGCTCCCTTAAATTAAAAAAAAAATATTAATTACACTTTGGGCCTTTTTCTACCCATTCCAATCTGAAGTCCTTAATAAGCTAGACTGAATTAAAATAATACACTTTAGTAGCACTCACCTTATCACCAGAGGCTTTCTTTCAAAAAAAATGCTTTCCCCTTTTTTAAAAGATATTTAAATATACTTACAGCAGTGACTCCACCCAACCGATTACCTCTCAGCTTTCCTATGACGTCAGTGTTTATTTTCTTCTTGTTTTTTCCAAAACTCCTGCACGCTCGGTTCCCTGTCAGATAGCCAATCAGTGGACCCTCATCCCTCGATTTGCAGTGACTGTTGCTCCTCTTTATGAACTACCTAATGGTGATGCTGACCAGTTTTAACCTGGTTGGACTGAAGATAGCACAGAAGCAGTAATACAATTGAAGAAAGCTGTCACCCAGGCCACGTGCATTATCCCAACTAACCCTGAAAAGACGTTCTACATGGAGGTGGGGACACAGAGAAAAGCCTGGATGCTGGCTTATGTCGAGAAAACCAGGAGAAACTACCTGCAGACAGGATCGGAGGCTGGCGGACCTTGATGGAAGCTGATCCAGAGTGGGACTGTAAAAAGAGAGGCGGGACTTAAGGCCCTCAAATACCTGCAGACAGGAGCAGCAGCTTGCTGACCTAGGTGGTAGATGATCCGGAGAACGACCTGAATAAGTGAGCATGGGGCTCAAGACCCTCAGTTACCTGGAGACAGGAGTGGCAGCAAGGGGACCTGGATGGAAGCTGATCCAGAGCGGGCCCTGAAATAGAGAGCGCGGTGCTCGAAGCCCTCAAATACCTGAAGACAGGGCCGGCCGCTGTTCGGCTCTCTCCAGCTCTCTCTGTGCTGGCATGCGTTGAAACTCGAAAGGCTAAAACAATACTTAAAGTGACACCAAGGGGAATCTGCAAGGTGATTGGTTGGGTAAGAAACTGCTGCTAGTGTATTGAAATAGCTGAAACAAGTGGAAAGTGATAAGGTGAGTCCTATTGAAGTGTTGCTTTATATTTAGTGTAATTTCTGAAAGACTGAGATTGCAGTAGTTAGTGTTTGGAGTAGAAGCAGGCCCCCAGTGTAATTAGTATTTTTTTAATGAAGGGAGTAACTAAGTAATCTAAGGGAAGTCATGGCAGGGGAGCTGGCACCGGAGATATGCTCCTCAGGTGCTATGAGGGAAATTAGGGACGCTTCCATTGTCCCTGCCGACCAAGTGTACAGGACGTGTATCCATCTGCAGCTGCAGGCTACTCGTATTACGGAAATGGAGCTGCGGGTGGATTTACTGTGGAGGATCCGTGATGCTGCAGACGTCATGGATTGCACGATTAAAGAGGTGGTCACACCACATGTAATGGCTGCACAGGCAGAAAAGAGATGGGTGACCACCAGTCGGAGTAGTCGGCGCAAATCAGGTAATGCAGGAGTCCCTTGTGGCCATCCCCCTCTCAAACAGGTATACCACTTTGGATACTGTTGCGGGGAATGGCCTCCAAGGGGAAATCAGCAACAGCCAGGTTTGTGGCACCCACAGATGGCTCTGCTGCACAGCAGGGCAGTAAAAGAAGTGGAAGAGCTATAGTGAAACGGGATTCCATCTTAAGGGGTACAGATCAGCGCTACTGTGGCCGTAAAAGTGACTTCAGGATGGTACATTGCCTCCCTGGTTTTAGAGCCAAGGATGTCTCGCAGCGGCTGCAGGAAATTCCCGTTAAGGTGAAGGGTAGGCACAACAAGTCCAGATAAGCCTGGATGTCACGGGATATCGACTATTGGATCAGGGAAAAGGCGGCTTATGGCAGTTTCCGAGTGCTTAAAAGAGCAGAGGCACAAGAGGAGTATTGAAAGTGTAAGGGGGTACTTAAAAAAGTCATTTGGAGAGCGAAGAGGGGACATGAAAAGGCATTGGCGTGCACTATTTATTTATATTTTATATTTATAGATACAGCACTGAAACAAGCCCTTCGGCCCAACAAGTCTGTGCCAACCATTAACCACCCATTTCTACTAATCCTACACTAATCCCATATTCCTGCCACATCCCCACCTGTCCTTATATTCCACGACCAACTACCTATACGAGGGGCAATTTATAATGGCCAAATTACCTATCAACCTGCACGTCTTTGGCTGTGGGAGGAAACCAGAGCACACGGCGAAAACCCACGCAGACACAGGGAGAACTTGCAAACTCCGCACAGACAGTACCCAGAATTGAACCTGGAGCTGTGAGGCTGTGGTGCTAACCACTGCACCACTGTGCCGCCCACAAGGTAAAGGAAAATCCTAAGGCGTTTGAAAGTATATTAAGGGCAACCGGATAACCAGGGGCAGAATAAGGCCCATTATGGACCAAAGTGGCAATCTGTGTGTGGAGCCGGAGGACAAAAGTGAGGTTCTAAATGATTGATTTCCAACTGTGTTAACTATTCCCATTATAAATTCTCCTGACTCTGCCTGTAATGGACCCACATTTGCCTTAGCCAAATGTTTCCTGTTTACATACCTATAGAAGCTTTTACAGTCCATTTCTATGCTTGCTTTTGACCAGTGGATACGGACACTGAAGATACAGCCCACATATGCAAACCTCAAAGAGTTGATCCTTCTCGCGGAGTTCACAAACCCCCTCCCCCTCCCACCAAAACCCACATAAAGGAACAGAAGTTTCAAAGAGCCAGGCTGGTTATAATTCTGGCTGATGAATTTTCCCTTGTGCACAAGGTCATAATCCCAAAGGGGAAACCTTCCCTGATGACCCCCAAACACCCAAGCATAGAAGGTGGGAATGTGATAGGAGCATGAACAGACATGGGCAAGAAGGAAAACCGGGACACATAAGGGCCCATCATCAGGGTGAATAGGACGGTACTGAGAGCAGGAGTAGTGGCCGAAGACCTGTGTGCTTCCACTTTAAAAGGTAGATCACTGTCGAGCTGACTGCTGGAATTTACAGGGAATAATCAAGGTCCACCAGACCAGTTCTGGATAATAGGCCCTGATGGAAAGCACCACAGATCAGGCTGTGGCTTTAACTGCGGCAGTCAGGCACAGTAAACCTGATGAGCATACGGGAAATCTTAACAAAATCCTTGAGAGTTACCAGGACTTTGTTTCCCTAATAAATGTGACGCCATACCCCTCGACTGAGGCTAGCAAGCCCATAGCCATCGTTAAGGATACAGGGGTCACCCAATCTCTTCTGCTGGAAAAAGGCACGACCTTTCTCCCAGGGAGTTCAGTGAATGCTAGAGTGTTAGTGAATAGTATTGGAAGATGATGCATTCCCACACCTTTATATCAGGTGTATGAGTGCGACCTGTTTTCAGGACTGGTAACCATGGGGATTGTCCCTAGCTTACAAGTGGATGGGTCGACCTGCTCCTGGGTAATATTCTTGTCGGAGAAAAGATGTCAGCTTCCCCAGTAGTTCTATAGAATCCAAAAGAGGTCAGGGAGACAAAGCAGTTCCTGGAGAAGTTCCCTGGCATTCTCTCTGATTGTATGGTGACTCGGACCATGACCAAACAATCCCCTGAACTGATATTGCAGATGGATGACCCTAATGTCTCGCTATGTGAAACCTTCTTTGGGAAGGTCGAGGATCCAAAGGATGGGTTAAAAAGATCTTCCTTAGCTGATGCAGAAAAAGACGACCCAGTGTTAAAAGAAAATATCACAGACCGTCCAAACCAAAACTGAAGCAGAAGGAGTTCCAGAGTGTTAGTATTTAAAAAATGAGGTGCTGATGAGGAAGTGGTAACCTTTTCACAGACCTGCGCATGAAGAGTGGACAGTGGTTCGCCAGATAGTGGTGGTGCTGAGATACCGTAAAGAAATATTAGGAATGGCCCATAAACTTCCAATGGCTGTACATGTCAGTGTACGAAAAACCCAAGCCCACATAAGACAGCATTGTGACTGGCTAAAGCTCCAGAAAATTGTGGTGGAGTTCTGTAAAAACAGGTCACATTTGTCTGGTTGTGGGGAAGCCCCAACCTGCAATAAAACCTGCACCCATAATTCCCGTATAAGCTTTTGGGGAACCCTTCAGCAGAGAGCTGGTGGATTGTGTGGGACCCCTGGCACAAGCAAAAGGGGACTAGCAGTATCTTCTCACCATTATGGATGTCGTGACCCGATTCCCACAGGCAATTTCCCCAAAGGACTATGTCTGCCAAGGTAGCGGTGGAGGGCCTAACCCAATTCATTGCCCGATATGGGCTGCCTGCCGAGATTCAGATGAATCAGGGCACACATTTTATGTCCAGTACTTTTCAAAGGTTCATGGATATTCTGGGCAAAACCCAGCTGAAGTCCTCAGCCACCCATCCAGAGTCACATGGGACTATGTGATGAGTAACCCCATGACGGGGACAAAGGGCTGGGATTTCTCCTGCTGACTACCAGGGACTTATCCAATGAATGCACTGGCTTTAGTCCCGTTGAATTAGTTTACGAACACGAGGCGAAAGGTCCTCTTAAACTAATAAAGGATAAGTTTTTTGGGGGGGACACAGCGATGAGTGTTCCATGTTAGACTACATTTCCATACTCAAGGAGCGGCTCACGAGAGCCTGTGCAATGGCTCAGAAACACCTGAAGACCTCCCAGGCAGCTATGAAAAGGTAAGCACAGAAAAATGCCAAAGCCAGAACATTTCAGCCCAGAGACCATGTATTGTTACAAGTCGCAATGCATGGTGAACACCTGAAAGCCCGATTCAGTGGTCCATATTGAGTGGCAAAATAAACAGCCAGGTCAATTATTTAATTGATATCCCAGACCAAAGGAAATAAGTGAAGGCAGTGGAGGGGATATGCAAA
Source organism: Heterodontus francisci (assembly GCF_036365525.1). NCBI lineage: Eukaryota > Metazoa > Chordata > Chondrichthyes > Heterodontiformes > Heterodontidae > Heterodontus > Heterodontus francisci. Next base: position 78,557,285 of record NC_090391.1, on the reverse strand, counting down.
CACAGGTCTGACAGACAGTCAGGAGGGAAGGATTGAAAAGGACAGTGAGGACAGGTTAGAGGAGGGCGAGGAGGTTTCTCAACTGCAGCTCCCTCTTCTACGCTTATCCAATGCTAAAATGTTAGAAACATTAGACGCCACCCTCTCCTCCTTAAATGCAGGCCAAAGAGGCAGCCTACAAAGGCTGCTAGCAGCCTTGACAGAAAGCTGCAAGGACAAGGACATTTCCCAAAAAGGCAATCCATGGTGAGGGGGATGCCTCACATAGTCGAAGTGTCACAGGGGAGTGCAGTGACACATGGACAGACAGTTGCACACACTAATGACCCATAGGGCATAGGAAAGATTAGAAAAAAAGATCCTGCCTACAGTAAAGGGAAACGTGAAGGGAAAATGCCCTTAGGTAGACACCACTTCTGTACCTCAGCAGAAAGCTAAAAGTAAGGTCAGTGTGGATGTGCCCACTGAAGAACGCAATGATTAGTTCCCAAAGCTCATCAAACACAGCAATTTCAAAGCAGAACTAAGCAAGAGCAAATGCCCAGCGGAAATCTCAGACACCTCACAAGGGCTAAATCTAAACAAGGAACAGGAACCTGAGTAGTTCAAGTAGCATTGCAGGACAGAAAAAAAAATAAAACTATTTAATTGCTGATGCATTGTCCAGGGTCATACCCGAAACATAACCATCCCAGACAAAACTCCAAAAAAAATCAACACAACTGTTACAGACAATGCCAGCTGCAGTAATTCTAAGTTTAATGTGTGCATTTGAGAAGGGATTATTGAGAATGAATGTGTGTTTCCTTCCATTTCTTTCCACAATACTGCAATAAATTTTTCTTCATAACACATTTATTTCCCTGTGCTGCGACGGTGTCAAGATAACACGATGTGCCGAATGAAGAATTTAAATTAGTCAATTGGAAACTTACAGTAAACATTTGATGGAAAAACATCCTGCAGTTAACCTTGAAAAACTCGCAGCCAAGATTGCCACCGCAATTGGCATGTGAAACACCTTTTCACGTTCCAAGCCCTCCAACAGGAGACACATGTTTGATGAGCCTGGACACAAATCATTGACTTGCTCAAGTAGCTGAATTACCTAAAATTAGATTTAATGACACGGCATACAAGACGATCCTGGCACATGATTTTGAAAGAGCAAACTCCTCCAACTGTAAATAATGGTATCCTGAGGCCTGGGGAGATAAAAGTTTCTGACATTTAATCTCACTATAAGGGACCACTGAGGCAATCATGAGACGTTCTATCCATCTCTGTGAAAGCTGGGAGTTTCCCTGGACAACGACAAGCAAGCCACTGATTCAAACTGTGCAGAAGTAGAAGGGTTCCCCTTCACCCTGCCTCTCTCTCTCTCCAGATAATATCACAAGTTTGAAAACCACTTGCGACTGTGGGCCCTCCAAGAATACAGATTGCTCCAGACAGAGACACCAGGGGAACAACATCACCGACAAGTCTTCCTCCAAGAAAACCCTGAGCGGGCCAGGCACAAGGGGCACTTCGAACAACCAAAGACTTCAAGCATTCAACTTCAGATGGGAGACCTCAAAGCGTCCAACCTCACCGAATGAGTATTTTTTCTTATTTATTCTGGACTCCAATCCAAACACACATTTACTTCTCACTCTATAATCTATTTTTGTGTGATTCTCGTGTGAGTGTGTGTGTAAATGCGCGGTGTATTTTTTCTATTATTTTATTTAGATCGGGTTTAGATTGTTACGTGCAATAAACTCACATCTTTCATGTTTAAACTCAAGAGAACCTGTCCGATTAGTTCCTTCACCATCACACAAAAGGTAAAATACTCAATGTGTCGGTAAGCACATCCACTCTTTAAAAAGGAAAAACACTGTTGCAGTCAAACAACAGGAAGGAGAAGAAGAACGGCTGTGACCCCTCCTCACCTGGCCGTAATAATAGGCATGGTTGGGATGGAGATACTATGGAATGAACTTAGCTCAGCATTGCGTAGATACCAGAGGTTGTAAATTTCCTGGTTCAGCCTCAGTCAATGCCCAGTGAGGGGGATACAGATCGTGGATATAGCATAGAGTTTGTGCAGGAAACGGAAGACAATGGCTTTAGTCATCTCATGATTTAATTAACAAGAACAAAAAATCAGTGAAATATGGGTTATGAATCTAATAGTAGGATACAGAGACTTACCAGGAACGCCAATGATAGCAATGATGGGATAGTAAATAAATTGAGTCATTCTCAGAGCATAATAGATCCGCCGCTCTAATGTTATCCAAAAATAATCTGCCGTAATCAGGCCAAACAAAGTGGAGAAACCCCTGCTGTCCATTGTTGTGACATTCCAATCTATTGTTCTCAGATTCTGACCGATTGGTGTAACATTCCAATCTATTGTTCTCAGATTCTGACCCATTGGTGTAACATTCCAATCCATTGTTCTCCGATTCTGATCTATGCTCTCCCTCTCTCTGGAGCCGCTGATCCCTGTTAGTTCCGGAGGTGATGCTCCCGTTGATACCATGGAATAGCACATCGAAAGGAGCCCCTTATAAATAGAAGATGAAAACCCTCCCCTGACACAATTAGGGTCCATGGAGACTGACATTCAGTACAGTCACTGAACAAACAGGTTCAGTTAACATCTTTCAAACTAAAACTTCTGCACTGCCACAAAGTTAAACATTTACCTGGTCTGGATGGAATGGATGAGGGCGGTTGAGGGATAGTATAGTGGAAATAGCAGAATCTTTCAGTCATCCTTGGACATGAGAGTGACAGAAGATGGAAACCATCCAGTGACACAAAAGGTTCACTATTTTTTTAACGAAAGGAAAACTGCTGTGCTAACCTGGCCTGGCCTACATGTGACTCCAGACATGCAACAATGTGTTTGACGTGTACATGCCCTTTGAAATGGCCTAGAAAGCCACTCAGTTGTAGCTAACCGCTACAAAGTCAACAAAATGCAATAGAAACCAGAGGGACCACCCGGCCTCGGCACCAGAAACCACAACGCAAACCCAGCCCTAGTGACACTACAAAGTCTTCCTTCCTAACATAAGAGGGTTTGTGCCAACGTTGGGAGAGCTGTCCCACAGACTGGTCAAGCAACAGCCTAATAAGGGCAAAATGTCCCTGAAACTGCCATCACTATCCCCGGGTATGTCCTGACCGACCGGCAGGACAGACCCAGCAGAGATGGCGGCACAGTGCTCTACAGTCGCGAGGGAGTTGGCCTGGGAGTCCTCGACATCGACTCCGGACCCCATTAAGTCTCATGGCATCAGGTCAAACATATGCAAGATAAACTCCAGCTAATTACCAGCTGCCACTCTCCCTCAGCTGAAGAATCAGTACTCCTCCATGTTGAACACCACTTGGAGGAAGCACTGAGGTGGCAAGTGTGCAGAATGTACTGTGGGTGGGGGACTTCAATGTCCACCAGCAAGAGTGGCTCGGTAGCAGCACTACTGATTCCTAAAGGAATAGCTGCTAGACTGGGTCTGTGGCAGCTGGTGAGGGAACAACGAAGAGGGCAAAACATACTTGAATTCGTCCTCACCAATCTACCTGCTGCAGATGCATCTGTCCCTGACAGTATTATTAGCAGTGACCACAGCACAGTCCTTGTGGAGCCTCTAGATTGAGGATACCATCCATCGTGTTGTGTGGCACTATCACCGTGCTAAATGGGATAGATTTCGAACAGATCTAGCAATGAATATGTGAGCATCCATGGGGCGCTGTGGGCCATCAGCAGCAACAGAATTGTACTCAACCACAATCTATAACCTCATGGCCCGGCATATCCCTAAGTCTTCTCTTACCACCAAGCAGAAAACCAACCCTGGTCCAATGAAGAGTGCAGTAGGGCATGCCAGGAGCAGCAACAGGCATACCTCAAAATGAGGTGTCAACCTGGTGACGCGACAAGCCAAGAATACTTGTGTGCCAAACTGTGCAAGCAACATGCGACAGATAAAGGCAAGTGATCCCATAACGAACGGATCAGGTCTAAGCTCTGCAGTCCTGTCACATCCAGCCATGAATGGTGGTGGACAGTTAAATAACTAAATGGAGGATTTGGCTTCACATTTGGCTTCACATCCCATGCTCAATGACGGGGGAGCCCAGTACAACAGTGCAGACGATAAGACGGAAGCATTTGCAACAATATTCAGCCAGAAGTGTCGAGTTGATGAACCATCTGGGCCTCCACCTGAAGTCCCCGGCATCTCAGATGCCAGTCTTCAGCAAATTTGATTCACTATTCGTGATATCGACAAATGACTGAGGGCATTGGATATTGTAAAGGCTATGGGCCGTGACAATATTCTCGCAATAGTACTGAAGGCCTGTGCTCCAGAACTTTCTGCGCCCCTATCCAAGCTGTTGCAGTACTGCTACAACACTGGTATCTACCCGACAATGAGGAAAATTGCCCAGGTATGCCCTGTGCACAAAAAGCAGGACCCAGCCAATTACCGCCCAATCGGTCTACTCTCAATCATCAGTAAAGTGATGAAAGGTGTCGTTGACAGTGCTGTCAAGTGGCACTTGCTGAGCAGTAAGCTGCTCAATGACGCTCAGTTTGGATTCCGCCAGCGCCACTCAGCTCCTGCCCTCATTACAACTTTGGTGCAAACATGGTCTAAAGTGCTGGACTCAAGAGATGAGGTGAGAGTGACTGCCCTTGACATCAAGACAGCATTTGACTGAGTACAGCATCTAGGAGCCCGAGCAAAACTCAAGTCAATGGGAATCAGGGGGAAAATTCTCCGCGGGTTGGAGTCATACCTAGCCCAAAGGAATATGATTGTGGTTCCTGGAGGTCAATCACCTCAGCTCCAGGTCATTTCTGCAGGAGTTCATCCGGCTAGTGTCCGAGGCCCAACCATCTTCAGCTGCTTCATCAATGACCATCATGAAATAGGTCCGAATTGGGTTTGGTCACTGATGATTTCCCCATGTTCAGCACCATTTGTGACTTCTCAGATACTGAAGCAGACCATGTAGAAATGCGGCAAGATCTGGATAACATCCAGGTTTGGGCTGATAAGTGGCAAGTAATGTGCATGCCATATAAGTGCCAGGAATGACTATCTCCAACACAAGAGAATCTAACCATCTCCCCTTGACCTTCAATGTCATTATCATAGCTGAATTCCGCCCTTTTAACATCCTGGGGGTTACTAATGACCAGAAAGTGAACGAGAGTAGGAATATAGATACCGTGGCAGAAAGAGCAGGTCAGTAGCTAGGAATCCTACGGTGAATAACTCACCTCCTGACTCCCCACAGCCTTTCCACCATCGGCAAGACACAAGTCAGGAGTATGAGGAATTCTCTCCACTTACCTGGATGGCTGCAGCTCCAACAACACTCAAGAAGCTCGACACCATCCGGGACAAAGAAGCCCGCTTGATTGGCATCCATCGGCAAACATTCACTCCCTCCACCACCGACGCACAGTGGCAGCAGTGTGTACCATCTACAAGATGCACTGCAGCAACGCACCAAGGCCCCATACACATCTCCTTCCAAAGCCGCCAACTCTACCACCTAAAATCACAAGGGAGCAGATGCATGGGAAAATCACCAGCTGCAAGTTGCCCTCCAAGGCACAAACCACCCTGACCTGGAACTATATCATCTTTCCTTCACTGTCGCTGGGTCAAACTAATGGAACTCTATTCTTAATACCAATGTGGTTGTCCTTACCCCACATAGACTGCAGCAGTTCGAGAAAGCAGCTCACCACCACCTTCTCAAGGACAATTAGGGATAGTCAACAAATGCTATCCTAGCCAGCGATACCCACATCCCATGAATGAATATAACAATAATGATGCCAGAGGACTGGAGCGCTGTAAATGCTACACCCTGCTTAAAAAAGCAGAGGTTGGATAAACCCTGTAACTATCAGTCTAATGTTGGTGGTTGGAAGCCTCCAGAGGCCATAACGCAGCATAAAAATATTTCTTCTTGTAAAAACATGAGTGAATAAATGAAAAGCAGCACGGAGAGTTCAATGGAAAATCATATCTGATAATCATGATAGAATTCATTGTGGATGTAACTGTGAGTGTTAAGGAGGATAGCCTTTTTCGTGTTCCTGAATCATAAAATCATAGAATGTTTAAGGCGCTGAAAGAGCTCACTTGGCCCATTGTGTCTGTGCCAGCCGGAAAACGATACACCTTTTCTCATCCCATCTTCCAGCATTTGGAAGCCCTGCAGATTACCGCAATTGAGGTGCACATCCAGTCTTCTTTTGAATGAGTAGAGGGTTTCTGCATCAACCATACTTTCGGGCAGCAAGTTCCAGACCCCCACAAATTCCAGGGGACGCAGAACTGAGCCCTGCAGAACGCCACGGGAAGCAGTCCTCCAGTCGCTAAAATACTCGTCAACAATTGCACTTTGTTCCTGCCCCTGAGCCAGTTTTGTATTTCTGGGTGCACAATTGTTTCCTCAACCAATCACTTTAAATGTATCCCCCCTGGTCACTGAACCCTCTGCTACGGTGAATAGACTCTTCATATCCACTCCATCTAAGCCCCTCAAGATTTTATAGATTTCAATCAGATCTCCCCTCAGCCTTATCTGCTCCAAGGAGAACAACCTCAGCCTATCCAATCCATCCTCATAGCTGCATTTTTTTCAGTCCTCGCAACATCCACGTAATTCTCCTCTGTAACCTCTCTAGTGAAATCATGTCCTTTCTGAAATAAGGTGACCAGAACTGCACACAGTACTCAAGTTGTGGCCGAACCAATGATTTATACAATTCCAGCGTAACCTCCCTGCTCTTATATTCTATGCCTCGGCTGGTATGGGAAAGGACTCAAGATGCCTTCTTAACCACCTTGTCGGCCTGTCCTGCAACCTTCAGGGATCTGTGGATATTCACTCCAAGGTCTCTTACTTCCTCGACAATTTTCAGCATTTTTCCAGTAATCGTGTATTCTTGTGTCTTGTTTGACCTCCCCAATTGCTTCACCTCACACTTTTCCAAGTTGAATGCCATTTGCCACTTTTCTGCCCATCTGACCAGACCGTTAACGTCTTCCTGCAGCCAACAGCTGTCAAACAAAGAACAAAGAACGAATAACAGTACAGCACAGGAACAGGTCATTCGGCCCTCCAAGCCTGCGCAGATCTTGATGCCTGCCTAAACTAACACCTTCTGCACTTCCGGGGCCCATGTCCCTCTATTCCCTTCCGATTCATATATTTGTCAAGATGTCTTTTGAACGTCGCTATCGTATCTGCTTCCACCACCTCCCCTGGCAGCAAGTTCCAGGCACTCACCACCCTCTGTGTAAAGAACTTGCCTCGCACATCCCCTCTAAACTTTGCCCTTCGCACCTTAAACCTATGTCCCCTAGTAACTGACTCTTCCACCCTGGGAAAAAGATTCTGAATATCCACTCTGTCCACACCGCTCACACAATTGTAAACCTCTATCATGTCGTCCCTCCACCTCCGTCGTTCCAGTGAAAACAATCCGAGTTCTCCAACCTCTCCTCCTCGATAATGCCCTCCAGACTAGGCAACATCCTGGTAAACCTCCTCTGTACCCTCTCCAAAGCCTCCACATGCTTCTGGTAGTGTGGCGACCAGAATTGCACGCAATATTCTAAGTGTGGCCGAACTAAGATTCTGTACAGCTGCAACATGACTTGCCAATTTTTATACTCTATGCCCCGACCGATGACGGCAAGCATGCCATTTGCCTTCTTGACTACTTTATCCACCTGCGCTGCCACTTTCAGTGACCTGTGGACCTGTACGCCCAGATCTCTCTGCCTGTCAATACCCCTAAGCGTACTGCCATTTACTGTATACCTCCCACCTGCATTAGACCTTCTAAAATGCATTACTTCACATTTTTCCGGATTAAACTCCATCTGCCATTTCTCCCCCCAAGTCTCCAACCATTCTCTATCCTGCTGTATCCTCTGACAATCCTCATCGTTATCCACAACTCCAACCTTTGCATTGTCCGCAAACCTACTAATCATACCAGCTACATTTTCCTCCAAATCATTTATATATACTGCAAACAGCAAAGGTTTCCATCACTGATCCCTGCGGAACACCATTAGTCACATCCCTCCATTCAGAAAAACACCCATGCACTGATACCCTCTGTCTTCTATGACCGAGCCAGTTCTGTATCCATCTTGCCAGCTCACCTCTGATCCCGTGTGACTTCACCTTTTGCACCAGTCTGCCATGAGGGACCTTGTCAAAGGCTTTACTAAATTCCATATAGATAACATCCACTGCCCTTCCTTCATCAATCATCTTCGTCACTTCCTCAAAAGACTCAATCAAATTAGTAAGACACGACCTCCCCTTCACAAAACCAAGCTGTCTCTCGCTAATAAGTTTGTTTGTTTCCAAATGGGAGTAAATCCTGTCCCCAATAATCCTCTCTGATAGTTTCCCTACCATTGACGTAAGGTTCACCGGCCTATAATTTCCTGGATTATACTTGCCACCCTTCTTAACAAAGGCACAACATTGGCTATTCTCCAGTCCTCTGGGACCTCACCTGTAGCCAATGAGGATGCAAAAAGTTCTGTCAAGGCCCCAGCAATTTCTTCCCTTGCCTCCCTCAGTATTCTAGGGTAGACCCCATCAGGCCCTGGGGACGTATCTACCTTAATGCTTTGCAAGACACCCAACACGTCCTCCTTTTTGATAATGAGATGACTGAGACTATCTGCACTCCCTTCCCTCGGCTCATCATCCACCAAGTCCTTCTCTTTGGTGAATACTGATGCAAAGTACTCATTTAGGACCTCGTCCATTTCCTCTGGCTCCACACATAGATTCCCATCTCTGCCCTTGAGTGGGCCAACCCTTTCCCTGGTTACCCTCTTGCTCTTTATATATGTATAAAAAGCCTTGGGATTTTCCTTAATCCTGTTTGCCAATGACTTTTCATGACCCCTTTTAGCCCTCCTAACTCCTTGCATAAATTCCTTCCCATTGTCTTTACATTCCTTAAGGGCTTCATCTGTTCCTAGCCTTCCAGCCCTTAAAAATGATTCCTTTTTCTTTTTGTCTAGGTTCACAATATCCCGTGTTATCCAAGCTTCCCTTAACTTGCCAAACTTGTATTTCTTCCTCACAGGAACATGCTGGTCCTGGATTCTAATCAGCTGACCTTTGAAGACTCCCACATATCAGATGTTGATTTGCCCTCAAACAGCCGCCCCCAATCTAAATTCTTCAGTTCCTGCATAATAGTGTTATAAATAGCCTTACCCCAATTTAGCACCTTGACCCGATGACTACTCTTATCCTTATCCACAAGTACCTTAAAACTTATGGAATTATGGTCACTGCTCTCGAAATGCTCCCCCACTGAAGCCTCGACCACCTGGCCGGGCTCATTCCCCAATACCATATCCAGAATGGCTCCATCCCTAGTTGGACTATCTACATACTGTTTCAAGAAGCCATCCTGGATGCTCCTCACAGATTCTGCCCCATCCAAGCACCCAGCACTAAGTGAGTCCCAGTCAATATTGGGGAAATTAAAATCACCCTCCTCGCTGTCTACCACACGGCCCATCTTTGTGTCATCTGCAAAATTCTTGATCATGCCCCCGACATCTACTTCCAAATCGTTAATATACACTACAAAAGGCAGGGGAAGCAGTACTGAGTCCTGCAGAACGCCACTGGTAACAGCCCTTCAGTCACTACAACACCCGTCAACAACTACCCTTGTTTCCTGCCTCTGAGCCAATTTTGTATCCACCTTGCTGCATTTCGCTGGATCCCATGAGATGTCATTGTTTGAACCAGTCTGTCATGTGGGACCTTTTCAAAAGCCTTGCTAAAATCCGTGTAGACCACATCAACTGCACTACACTCATCTATCTTCCTTGTTACGTCTTCAAAAGGTTCGGTCAAGTTGGTGAAACAAGATCATCTAAGTGACAGTTTATCCAGTCTCTCAGAATAGATTCCAATAATCTGCCCAATACTGAGGTTAGACTGACTGCCCGGTAACTATTAGGACTATCCTTCAGTCCCTTTTTCAACAGAGATACAGCGTTAGCAATTCTCCAATCCTCCAGCACGACACCTGCATCCAGTAAGGACTGAAAAATGATGGTCAGACCCTCGGTTCTTTCGGCTCTTGCTTATTTTAACATCCTGGGGTACATTTCATCCGGGCCTGGTGATTTATCTACTTTCAAGGATGCTAATCCCATTACCACTTCCTCTCTCCCTCTGTTATTCATATCTAATAATTTACACTCTTCCTCCTGAACTACAATGTCCCCATCCCCCCTCTTTAGTGAAGACAGACGCAAAGTGTTCAATACGAACCATACCAATATTTTCTTCTCCTGCACATAGGTTATCTTTTTAGTATTTTATGGGCTCCACTCTCTCCTTCGTTACCCTCTTACTCTTAATGTATTGAGAAAACATCTTTGGATTCACCGTGATTTTGTTTGCAATATTCTTTCATGCTCTCTCTTTGCTTTTCTAACTTCCTTTTTGATTTCACCCCTCCACTTTCGATACTCCTCCCAGCTTTCTGCAATATTGAGATCTCAGTATCGGACATTACTTCCCTTTTCTGCCTTTTCTTACTTTCTCGGTTCCCTGACATTCATGGGGGTCGAGATTTGGGCGCCTCACCCTTTTTTTGTGGGAACATCTTTACCCTGAGCCCCTTGAATCTCTCCTTTGGATGCCTCCCACAGCTCTGAGACAGATTTACCTTCATGTAGTTGTTTCCAGTCCATTTTCCCTGTACAGTTTATTAAAATTGGCCTTGCCCCAATTGAGAACTCTAACTCTTGTTCTATGTCCGTCCTTTTCCATAATTATGATAAAACTAACTGAATTATTACCACTACCAGAAAAATGTTCTCCCACTGCCAATCCTTCCACCTGCCCATCTTCATTTTCTTAAACTAAGTCTAAAACTGCACCCTCTCGTGATGCACGTGCCACATACTGTGCAAAGACGTTCTCCTGAATGCACCTCATGAATTCTGCTCCCTCAATTCTTTTCAGACTAAAACTATCCTCGTTAATATTGGGGTAATTAAAATACCCTACTGTTACTATCCTCATGTTCTTGCAATTCTCAGAGACTTGCCTACATATCTGCCCTTCTATCTCCCTCTGACTATTTGGCTGTCGAGATAACATACCTAGCAGTGAGATTGCCCCCTTTTGGTTTCTTAGCTCAATCCATAAGGCCTCATTTCATGAACCTTCCAACATATCATCCCTCCTCACAGCTGTAATAGATGCCTTGACCAAAATTTTCACTCCCCCTTCTTTCTTAACCTCGTCCCTATCGCGTCTGAAAAACCTGTAACCAAGGATGCTGAGCTGCCATTCCTGTCCCTGCTTAAGCCATGTTTCTGTCATAGCTATGATATAATATTGCTACGTGTGTATCTTTGCCCTCAGCTCATCTGCTTTATTCCCTATAACCCTTGTATTGAAATGGATACACTTGAGCACAGCCAAGCTCCTTTTGTTTTCAAATATTCGTCTCCTCTGTCTTCCGGACTCATTCATTAATTTTCCACCTTCCATTTTCATTGCTGATTGTGTCTCAGCTGAGTGCACCCTAAGGTCCCCACCCCCTGCCAAACTAGTTTAAACCCTCCCCAACAGCACTCGCAAAACGTTCTGCAAGGAACTCAGTCCTGGCTCAGTTCAGGTGAAACCCGTCCGGCCTGTACAGATCCCATCTCCTCCACAGCCAGTCCCGAAATCCCAAAACTCTGAAGCCCTCCCTCCTGCACCATCTTTCCAGCCATGCATTCATCTATCGTATCTTTCTATTTCAATAGTCACTTGCGTGAGGCACTGGGAGTAATCCAGAGATGACGACTTTTGATGTTCTCCTTATCAATATCTTCCCTAGCTGCCTAAATTATGACTGCAAGACCACATCCCTCTTTCTACCTATGTCGTTGGTTCTGATGTGGACCACGACTGGTGGCTGTTTTCCCTCCCCTTCAAGGATGATCCATAGCTGCTCGCTGACGTTCTTGATCCTAGCATCAGCGAGGCAATGCACCACCCTGGATGCACGTCTGCGGCAACAGAAACGCCTGTCTGTTCCCCTGACATTGAATCCCCGAATACGATGGCTCTTCCAGTCTTTCCTGCGCCTCCTTGTGCTGTTGAGCTATCCGTGGTGCCATGGACTTGGCTCTGGCTGCACTCCCCAGGTGAAGCATCATTTTCCTCAGTATTCAGAACTGAATACCTGTTGGAGATTGAGATGCACTCAGGGGTCTCCTGTACAACCTGCCTGTTTCTTATTGACTGCCTGGTGATCACGCATTCCCTCTCCTCCTGCAGACTCTTTAACTGTGGGATGACCACATCTATAAACGTGCGATCCACGTAGATATCATCCTCACAGATCCACCGCAGTGTCACCAGCCTGCGCTCAAGTTACAAAACTCGGAGCTCAAGCAGCTTCAATTGACAACACGTCCGCACAAATTGGTCTCCAAAATACAGGAAGCATCCTGCAGCTCGCACATAGCACGATATGTGCACTCTCGAGGTTGAAGCTACCCTGCCATTCCTTTATTTATTAGTTGTCCCTTTGCTACTGCTAAAAAGAAAAACTTAGCAATACTACAACAGCTTAGAATTATTAAATAAACCGAACCAGTTCTGATACATCCTGCTAAAAATCAATGCAGTTCACTAATTAAAATAAAACTTACTCAAAAATAAAAACATAGACTGCAATTTCTGGACGAGTCCGTGTTTCATGTAAATATGAAATGTGCGAGATTGCAGCCCCTCTTTCAGTATATAAAGTGGCTGCGCCTCAGATTGTGGTCATACCTGCGCCCCATGCTCCTGATCTTTGGGCACACGATGGAGAGGGGCGTAGGCCGGGAGGAGGATATCCTCATCTGTCTGCTCCTGGGCCTTGCCAATGTGGCCATTCACAGGAACAGGCTGCAGGCCATCAGGCGGTCGGTCCACCCTGATTGCCTGCCCCTTTTTGAGGTTACATTCGCGCCCAGGTATCCCTGGAGAAGGAGCATTCAGTGTCTTCACGTTCGTTTGAGGCTTTCCGCGACTGGTCGGCACTGCAGGGGCTGGAGTGCCTTTTCGATGTCGAGAATGGCAGATAACTTTGAGTCTGTTTTGTATATTTGATTTTATTAAAATTACAAAAAAGGGGTTAGATTCAGAGTAAAGCTACCTCAGCACTGTCCCATCAAACCCACCCAGGACTGGTACAGCACAGGGTTCGCAGCTGCCTAATTGTAGTGCCGACTGCTGATTGCAGCAACAAGCCTCAGTAACAGCGCTGGTGGCAGTTGAAGGTTGTTGAGGTGGAGAGAGGAGCTACATTTAGCAAATGAAAGCGTCAAATACAAGCACCATTACAGTGAAGAAAGAGACATTTTGTTGGACACAAGGCTTTTTCTGGTGATCGGTGCTGAACACCAGTAGTTTGGTCTTGTTTGGTCTGTTGGGGGAGAAACACGTGGCTGGAACAACAAGGGGTAGGGCTTCCAACTCAGCAGGAACCTGTGCTGCTGCAAAAAGCACACAGGGAAGCTCCCTCCCCAACCCAATTGCCCAGCCTGGGTTGGCTGAAGCTGCACGGCTAAAGAGATGGAAGGAGATAGATAGTGCCTGGGCAGCTTCAGCTGACCCAGTTTAAGCCACCTCCCCCAACCAGAAGACCAAAAGACCAAGATTGTTGGCAAAGTCTGTTTTAAGTGTGCTGTGTGCAACACCTCCTGAGAGCAAGACATCCATTACAGCCTGTCTTTCCCTCTCCTCTGTACCGTCAGACTCTCCCCTAAACTGTTATTTGTCTGTTTATTTTAATATACATTCAGGATCTCTGGTGAATCTTTCAAGTTATTTGTTTGCAGGCCCTGTGGCTGCAGCCCGGTCACTCTTTAATTTTATAGCATCCAGCCATGGGGTGAAGATCTATCCCCACCCCAACATGTCCATTGAGGCCTGCGTAAAGGCAATGGCAGAGGTTGCCGGCACCTCAGGCATTGTTGCAGCCTCAAAGATGTACGGTAAGGCTGTGTTCTTTCTGAAGACTGAGATGGCGGTGACCCTCAATGTGGAGGGCACCTTACTGCCAGTGGACCCTCTCGAGACCACTGCGCAGCGGATCATGCTATCAAATGCCCCGCCCCTTATGCCCAGTGAGCTCCGTCTCCCCCATTTGCACCATCTCGGGGAGGTAAGGTCTTGGATCACCCGAGTCCTGCTCGGTCTGCTGGAGCACAGCCTCCGACATGTCTACTCCTTCTGCCGCTAGCTATTCATGCAGTTGGCATGGGAGGAGGTCTCGGAGGGCCACTTTAGTGTGGAGTTCCAGGGGACGGCCTACCGCGTCTTCTGGACCTCGGACGGGCGCGGTGTCATATCTGCAAGGGGCTGGGTCACGTTTCTAAGAACTGCCCTAACAGCCCGGCAGCCAGCTCCACTTCGGCGGCCCAGGGTGGGGTTGCTGCAGCTCCTCCCATTCCCCCTACACCTCCGAAAGACACTGCTCAGTCGTTTCCGGAGGGGATGGTTTACATGGCCTCCGTCGGGGAGGGGTGTGTCTGTCCGAGCGGAAGGAAGGTGCAGAGGAAAATTAAACAAGAAGAGGTGCATCTCCTGGATACCATGGCACAACCTGAGCCTGAGCTCACACGATGGCCCGCTAACGGGGAATCCCCCTGCCCGAGGACTGGGCTCAGGCACAGGGTGACCAAGCAAAAGGAGGGTGCAGAGGCTTAGGCCTCTGCTGACATGGAGGTCTCTGAACATCTATGCCCAAGTGGGAAAAAGAGGAGAAGGCACCCCTCTACAGAGGCAACTCAGGACCTTGAGGTGCAGGGGACCATCTGCTGGAGGGGAGCTGGCTCCTGGTTAGGGTCCCCCGGTTCCCCCTGCCACCACCAGCACCAAGGCTGTAAACCCTGGCAGGAGCTCCATAACCATCAGGATGGAGGGGAGGGGGAGACCCCTGAACATGTAGCCCCTTCTGATGGAACAAATGGCCCACTGCCTGTGGTGGTGGAGCCTGGAGATGTTCCTGGAGAAGCCTCCCATTCTGCCACTCGGTGGAGTATACTCAGTGGAGGGGTGGGCAAGGTCACAAAGGGTCGGCCTTCCCGGTTATATTCCATCCCCGATCAGGAGATACACGATCCCGTTGTAACTGAAAATGATGGTCAATCTGCTGGGTCTATGGGCGCTTGCGAGGTGGGAGATGGCCCCCTCTCTCTACCTCTGGTCTCGGCTCTGGCTGGATTTCCAGAGTCGGGTACCTTCATCCCCCCTGGACCGCAATTTGGCCTGCGGACGGATTTGGAGGGGGGTCCTCAACCGCTGGCGCCCATAGGCTCCAGTGTCACAGTAGAACCCAGAGAGGGCTCCTCCGCCATCGATCCCGGGGGTTGGGATCGTCACCGAGGAAGGACCAGCTGGCCTAGCCGGGATGTCAACCCCACAGTGTGTGGTGGGTGTGTCGGCCGCTGGCGGTGACGACCTTGAGGAGGACGGGGACTCGATGTGTGGCACGGAAGACAATCATGATTCCATCACCAGTGAGGCGGTGGACTCCCTCGTGCCTCCCACCGAGTCTTCTCTCATCCACACGGCAGATCTCTGGGATTTCCTCGCGGCATGTAAGGGTGGCTGCAATAAAGTTCAGCTGGCTCTAAGCCATTAGTCGAATCTGGAGCTAAGCATCCGGTCCATACGAGCCACGCTCAAGAAAGCGGGGAATGATGCGGGCGTGAAACTGGCTGAGAGGCGCCAATTTAATGTGCTTTTCAATGGGTTGCTGGAGGAGTGGTAGGCCAGCTGTATTTCCACTCCTTATTCACAGTGAAGTGTTGCTGACGGTTTTTAAGTACATTTGATATGAAGATAACCATAGTCAGCCTCAACATCAACGGCAGTAGGGGGTCTAACTGCAGATTTCACAATCTCTCTGTCCTCGGGGAAGGGAGATATGCGGTAAACATTTGGCAGGAAACCCACACTGTTCCAGGAGACAAAACCACCTGGCTCCTGGAGAGGCAGGATGGGGTCTACATGAGTCACCTCACACCTATTTCCAGTGGGATGGCTATCTTGTCGGCCCCAACTTTTCAGCCGGAGATCTTGGGGGTCAAGGAGTTCATGCTGGGCAACTTGCTTCACCTCACCATTCGCCTGGGTAGCGTGCCACTCCACTTTGTGAACGTGCGCGCGCACAGGCCGGCGCGTTGCAAGCATGCTTCTTTGAAGAAGTGTCCGCTCTCTTGAACTCCATCGATTGCAGCGTGTGCATCATCCTTTGGAGGGGATTTTAACTATATCCTCGACGTGGGGTATCGGTTCGGTCCTCAGCACGGCCAAGCGTCGGGTGAGAAGTTATATGAACTTGGTGGACGTCTGGCGGAACGTCCATCCCGACTTCAGCGCCTTCACATGGAGGTTTGGAAGAGGAAGGTACCGAATCGACCGCCTCTACTTTTCACAGGCAAATGTCTCCCGCGTCTTGGCGGCCTCCATGCTGCTGGTGCCGTGCTCGGACCAACACCTGGTGTGCGCGGAGTTCACTCCACTCTGCACGCGGGCAGCGCCCACGTGCTGACACTTTAACAGCCGGCTGCTGGTGGACGAGCGATTCCGCGAGTACTTCCATCGATTCAGGGCCGACTGGAGAAGGAAGAAATGGGGCATCCCCTCCTTGAGGCTATGGTGGGATGTATGCAATACTCTCATCCGTGTCTTCTGTCAAGTGTACGCGAAGGGGTCGACCAAGAGGTGTGAAGCCGAGATCGGGCACCTAAAGAGGGAGTCCAGCCTCGCTCATGCCGCCGCAGACCCGGCCCTGTGGCAGGCGTACAAAGGGAATGAGGGCGCGCTGAGGGACCTGCAGCTCATAGGGTTCCGAGGTGCCTACGTGAGGTCGCTGATCCAGTCCCTGGAAGATTTGGACGTGCCTCCCCCTTCTTCTACTCACTGTAAAAATGGCGTGGGGTCCATAAGCAGCTCGTTGAGCTGCTGGCCAGCGACAGATCTTCCATGAGGTATCCGGAGGGAATGGGCTTCCTAGCCCATACCTATTACTGTGCATTGTCCACTCCGGATCTCTCCAGCGAGGACGCGCACAGAGTTTTGTGGGAGGACCTGCCAGAGGTCAGCCTGGAGGACATCGAAAGATTGGAGGCTCTGCTCATGTTGGCAGAGCTGACCGGTGCCTTCTACCAGCTGTCGAGGAACAAATTCCCGGGACAGTGCGGGCTGATTGTAGACTTCCTCAGGGGGTCTGGGACGTCCTGGGGGATGATTATACGCGGGTCCTGGGGAATAGCCTAGTGACCGGGGAGATGCCCCTCTCGTGGCACTGGGCGGTCATCGTCCTGCCTCCGAACAGGGGTGATCTCCGCCTGCTTAAAAACTGGCGTCCAGTCTCCCTCCTCGGCACAGATTATATCATCTTTTCCCGGGCTGTGTCCACCTGCCCTGGCTCCGTGCTGGCCCACATGATCCAGCCTGACCAGTTGTACACGGCCCCAGGCTGGTCCATACAGGACAGCGCCTCCTGGTCCAGAACCTGATCGCAGAGGACTGGTCTGTCCGTCGCCTTTCTCTCCTTCTATTATTCAGCTGGGAG
This sequence comes from Heterodontus francisci, assembly GCF_036365525.1. Lineage (NCBI taxonomy): Eukaryota > Metazoa > Chordata > Chondrichthyes > Heterodontiformes > Heterodontidae > Heterodontus > Heterodontus francisci. Next base: position 78,539,605 of record NC_090391.1, on the reverse strand, counting down.
GATCACGAATGTACTCTGCACGCGTTTGGACTCGGGCTGCATTTTGTGGCCCAGTCCGACCTTCTTACGCCGCCACAGAGTGTCTGGTGAAAGTTAATAGCTCCTTGATAGTGCCCCTCGGTTTGGGATAGGATTGCATCAGGGATACTCAATTTCCAGCCAATTGTATACCATTTGCTTGGAGCCATTTCTGTGCCTACTTCACAGGACGTTTCCGGGATTGGCTCTGCAAGGGCCGGCCATGAGCATCCTCATCTCAGCTTCCTCTGATGACGTGCTCCTCGCGGTCGCAGATTCCGTTGACTTGCAGACGATCGCCAGCAAACCTTTTCTACCGCGTCCTCTGCGAGGATCACTTGGGAGAAATGTTCTGGACTCCTGTTAGGTCAGTGGCATATAGACTCCCTACCAGAGGAGTTAGCATTTTTTGCGTGGAGCACCACGCACGTCCTCTATCTGGGAGTCCACCTTAGTCCTGCTGAGGAAGCCTGTGTGGCAAACTGGCAGGAGCTGGAGGCGAAGGTCACCACTCAGCTGGGGCAAAGGACAGGTCTGCACTGAGTGCTTTCCGACAGGGGCCGAGCACTGGTCATAAACCAACTGGTGGCCTCGATGCTGTGGCACCGTTTTGTATATTTGGCCCCACCCCTTGCATTCGCCACCAAGATCCAGAAGAAACCAGTCGATTTTTTCTGGGGCAAGGGGAAATGCTGGGTCTCTGAATCTCCCAGTTGAGGAGGGCGGCCAGGTTCTGGTGTGCGTCCGCACCCAAGCTGCAACTCTCTACCTACGGACCCTGCAGAGATACCTGTACATCAAGCGTCCTCCCAGATGGTGTGCGCTGGTGACGTATTTTTTCTGCCAGTGTCACTGCCTTCAAGACAACAAGCAGCACCCGGTGGAGACTATACGCCGTACATCTCTCTGGGAGTTGCGTGACTTATACCGGGATCTATTCCGAGTCTGGAACATGGTCGGCTCCAGTCAGAGCACTCCCCTGCTGGCGGAGGAGAGTCCCTCGGCTATCCGGGCGGCCAACTCGGGGGATGGAGCGGCCGGCGGAGGAGTAGCCGAAGCCCCGGGGACGCCACTCACTGCGGGTGGTGAGGGGGCTCGGGAATGCAGAGCGCTCCTGGCCGAGCTGAGCCCGGCTCAGTTGGAGATGTTCATCGGACCCAGGCCCCGAAACCCTCCTTGGGAGTCGGTCCTGCACAATACAAGCCCTAGGTGCCATCCCAATTAGTGCGAAGGGGTTTCCTGTACGGGTTGCTCCTGTGCACGCTCCACGTCCTCGCCTTTGTCAGCCGGCCAGACACGCCCTGGTTGTCCATATTGCCATCTGGCGAGAAACCCCGATGGAGGACTATCTACATGGGAGTCCTCCCACTTTCCATCAGGGACATGGCTCCGGTGGAGGGTGCTGCATAGGGCAGTCCTATGCACTAGACTTTTAAGTAGGTTCGTGGACTCCGAGGCTGCTTGCAATTTCTGCAGGCTGGACGAGTCCGTGTTCCACGTAGATATGGAGTGTGCGAGGTTGCAGTCCCTCTTTGAGTATTTGAAGAGGCTGCTCCTCACGTTTTGGCTGCACTTCAGCCCCACACTCCTGATCTTTGGGCACCCGGTGTGGAGGGGCGTGGGCCGGGAGGAGGATCTCCTCGTCGGTCTGCTCCTGGGTCTGTCCAAGGTGGCAATTCACAGGTCCAAGCTATGGTCCGTCGGGGGGGGGGGGGGGGGGTTCGACCGACCTGATTGCCTGCCCCTCTTCTGAGGGTGCAGTCGCGCACAGGAGTCCATGCAGAAGGAGTATGCGGCATCCGCCGGCACACTGGAGGCCTTCCACGACTGGTGGACACCGCAGGGGCTGAGAATGCCTTTTTTAATTTGAGTTTTTGTTTTATTTATCTGTTCTTTCATAAAGCTACTTGAAAACGTCTAGAAAGGGAGCTTGGAAGATAAAGGGTCCCTCGACAAGAAAAAAAAAGACGGGGTTCGATACAAAGTTAAAAAAGGGGTTAGATATCGAGTAAAGCTCCCTCGACACTCTCCCCATCAAATTCCCAGGGCAGGTACAGCAATGGGTTAGATACAGATTTAAAAAATAAAGGGGGTTATATACAGATTAAAGCTCCTTCAACACTGTTCAATGTAGATGGAGTGCAGCTGGAGGCTGATGCACTTGGTCATTGATTATGGCAAAATCTCTTTCCCACCTCGAATAAATGATAAAACAGAACAGGATGGATAGAAATTGAAACAAGCGACATTTTATTATTGTAGCAGATACTCATTGCATGGCTTTTGAGGTAGTTACCTGCTGAACGTTGAAAACCTGCACTGCTGAGTGCAAGACTATTACAATTTGTATTAATTAACTAGTTTCTGCTTTGTGAACTGTTGTAAAATTGAGATAGTTCATAGTTCATGTTATTGAAATTAATTAGAATAGTTTAGAATGACAAGAGGTTAATGCTGAACTACAGCAATAACAGACTCAAAAAACACAAAAATCATTCAATGATAAAAATTATCAATACATAACGCAACACAGACAGTAACTCAACGTAACATCAGTATCACGTTCCCACTCATACATGCCAGAGCGTCACTCTCACGAATTGAAGCATTAAAAGGCAGCCTACTGCTCCCTGCGTCTTCCCTGTTCCCGTGACTGTGCCTGTGTGAAATGCAAGAAATGGCTGTCTAATAACCCCACAAAACCTTATGAAAATTAACGAATTTTATTTTAGAAATAGCTCTCCCTCTCTCTGTCCGTCTTTCTGTCTGTCTATCTCTCTCTCTATCTATCTATCTATCTATCTATCTATCTATCTATCTATCTATCTCATGAAGAAAGATTCTACAGCAGTCTGCAGGACTGACAGGCACAGGACCATGTGAGTTGTTATCTCTGCCAAGGGCATAATCCCAACACAGGATCTGAACAAGACATTAACTAAAGCTGTTCAGATGGAGCCTCAAACTCTCTTTATTCAAAAGTCTGGCAGATATTTACACTCTGCACCAAGCACAAGATAAGGTGAAAGGTGAGTTCACGGTGGAGTGATGGGCAGAGGTGAACTTACTTTGGTTACCTATCCCGTGGTGATTAGGCAATTGGAATTTTAAAAAATGATTGACCAGAGACACTGACCAGACCCGAGAAATGACGAACATAAACAAGTGGTCGGGAGGGAAATGTTCAGTCTTCTTCGGACAGAAGGGGAATTTCCCGAAGCTGAACTTCAGCTGAGTTTTCAGTTACAGCCTAACAGTTTGGCCAGCTCAAGAAGACTGAGGACCTAAGAGACCTTTAACACCTCGCCTGCCTCATCTGTCAACAAGACTGTCATCACCGTTCTCTCCCATCGTATGATCTGGGATTGGTAAACCGTTCAACCTGTTCTGTTTGCATGTCTTTTCTGTGTACTAAGCTTATGTATCATCATATTCAAACTGCTGCCTCGTAAGAAACTACTTCAGAAATACGCCTGTGCTTTCAATCCCCGTTTTTGGGTCATCTGTGACTTCCAAACCAAATTTTACACAAAGGCATGCCCAGCAGCAGGTAGTTACGAGACAGGCGCTGAAAGCAATTTCACAATTCAGCACTGTGGGGTACAGATAATTTTACAAGCACTTCGTGTGGTCTGTCTCCATTGCCAACTGAATTATATAACTATTTGACATAATATGACCCCGAACACCGCACCCGTAACCAGCTTTTTATTTTTCAGTAACCTGTGAAGAATCTTTAAAGTGACACTTTTCAAAGAACCCTACAAAGTCTGGCAGATTGTGTCAAAACCCTCACTGGTTTGTGACATCACTCTGTGGTCTCTGGAAGACTGCAGTTAAAAGTCACAGCCTCTGCTACTGCCTGCTGACAACATGCTAAACTTTCTGGCTGCCCTACAGTTATCGCTGTCGATAAGCCAGAGATGCTTCATGTCCACCTCATTGATAAATGTAATTAGACTTTTATCAGTAACATTTTCACACTTTTTCCTCCCATCTGCCTTTTGCGCTGCCATTTTCCTTTTTTGGCAGCAAGTATATACGTGCTTTTCCCGAGACAGTGAATTCATTCGTCTGTATTGTTTTTTTTAACTGCTAATCTCACTTAGTTTATCTGAACACAATCTTTAAAATGCACTGCTGCTTTTTAAAAAAAGGTTTTTAGACTATTTCTTATCTGCCTTCGGAAGGTTGTAGAAATATTTCAACGCTTCAAAAGTTCTGACACGTTTGTAAAAGTTTTTAACTGATGAGAAGCACAGGAAGCAATTCCTACCTCTTGATGAGCTGCAACCTAACCATAATGGAGATGTCTTCTGCTCCTCACTGTCTTGGTAAAGTCTTTTGGCGTTGCCTTCAGGCCTCTTTGCCAGCATTCCAGTACATCAGGGAAACTTCAACCTGGATAATGAAATTCCTGCCCCCACCATCACATTAGGAAACAACAAAACAACTGTCATGAAAGTGATTCTGTTTTCTTTTTAAAGAAGTATATTTTTAATGGAATTCATTGTTAAACTGATTCAATGTTGGAGCGCGCACTTTTTTTAAGAAGCCATTGGAGGACACTGAGGGAGCCGGATTGGCAGCAGAGTTGCTGGTTATCGCATGACTTGTGTTCGGGATGGAGAGGAAACCCTGACAACAAGGGCAGAAAAGTGACAAGTGCTGTTTTAATTGGACAAGCCCAGTCGTAGCAGAGCACCTGGGATGGACAGAGGAAAAGAACTGGCAAACGGTTAGGCACACTACAGCCTGCCGGACTGAACATTGAGTTCAATAATTTCAGAGCATGACAGCCCCCCACTTTACTTTCATTTTTAGTCATTTTTAGTTATTTTTTCTTCCTTTTTTTTTGCATTCCTTTTTACATTTTTTACAATCTTTTTTTGCATTTATTTCATTTCATCTTAGTTTGTTCAGTTTGCTTACCCACTGTTTTTTTCAGGTTGTTTTTCTTCAGGTTTGCACTTGCTGATGTTCAATATTCAGTATGTTCACACCTAATCTGTACTAATGCTTTGTCTTTCAACACACCATTAACATATTGTTTGCCTTTGCTCCGTGACCTTTTGGTCAGCTATGTGGCCTGGTCCAATCTGCACCTTCTCCTTTGTTATCTCTTGCCCAACCCCCACCTCACTTGTTTATAATCTGTGACTTTTCTAATATTTGTCAGTTCCGAAGAAGGGTCACTGACCCGAAACGTTAACTCTGCTTCTCTTTCCACAGATGCTGCCAGACCTGCTGAGTGAATCCAGCATTTCTTGTTTCTGTTGTGGCAAACATTTTGCTTGTCATTCAGGGTGTTTATATTTCACCTTCGCGAAGGAGATAAAGTCACGTGCTGGTGAACTTTCAGAAAAAGAACAGAAGAACACAATCCCACTCGCTTATGGAAAATCCCAAGAAAAGACCCTGTGAAGTACACTGTCTCGATTCATCTTGTTTCCTGCATTTGAAGAAAGCCTGTTAAAATAATTGTCAACATCCCCTTAAAAGAAGTGTTTCTTTAAGAATCTAGTGACCTGTCAGTGTGTACTCAGAGGTTGGACTCTGTACCAGTTTGATGCAGCGTGTCTCATCACCTATTTTTCTTCAGCGGTGGACAACTGATCTCCCCGGTGTTTTGTTGTATGTAATAGAGTTCTGATCCAAAAATCCCTTATATATATATTTTATTTGCAGCTAAACGGTGTGTGCATGTGTGTATCTTTGTGATTATGAAGGTTATAAGATAAAAAGGAAAGACTTTAACAATTGGTTATGGAAGAATAGGGACTTTTAATATTTGAGTTGGATTTTTTCAAAAATTTATTTCTAATGTTGCTTTATTTCATTATTAGTTCAGACCTTTTGATAATATAGCTAATTTCGCTGTTCAGTGAAGAAATCGTGTTAGTGTGTTCTATTCTGTGGAACATAGTCTATCTTCTTGACTGTTTCAGTAAGTGGGAAAACTTTAAAAAGTGTGTTAGAACAAAGAACAAAGAACAAAGATAATTACAGCACAGGAACAGGCCCTTCGGCCCTCCAAGCCTGCGCCGATCCAGAGCCTCTCTCTAAACATGTCGCCTATTTTCTAAGCTTCTGTATCTCTTTTCTTCCTGCCCATTCATGTATCTGTCTAGATACATCTTAAAAGACTCCATCGTGCCCGCATCTACCACCTCCGCTGGCAATGCGTTCCAGGTGCCCACCACCCTCTGCGTAAAGAACTTTCCACGCATATCCCCCCTAAACTTTTCCCCTTTCACTTTGAACTCGTGTCCTCTAGTAATTGAAACCCCCACTCTGGGAAAAAGCTTCTTGCTATCCACCCTGTCTATACCTCTCATGATTTTGCACACCTCAATCAGGTCCCCCCTCAACCTCCGTCTTTCTAATGAAAATAATCCTAATCTACTCAACCTCTCTTCATAGCTAGCGCCCTCCATACCAGGCAACATCCTGGTGAACCTCCTCTGCAGCCTCTCCAAAGCATCCACATCCTTTTGATAATGTGGCGACCAGAACTGTACGCAGTATTCCAAATGTGGCCGAGCCAAAGTCCTATACAACTGTAACATGACCTGCCAACTCTTGTACTCAATGCCCCGTCCAATGAAGGAAAGCATGCCGTATGCCTTCTTGACCACTCTATTTACCTGCGTTGCCACCTTCAGGGAACAGTGGACCTGAACACCCAAATCTCTCTGGACATCAATTTTCCCCAGGACGTTTCCATTTACTGTATAGTTCACTCTTGAATTGGATCTTCCAAAATGCATCACCTCGCATTTGCCCTGATTGAACTCCATCTGCCATTTCTCTGCCCAACTCTCCAATCTATCTATATTCTGCTGTATTCTCTGACAGTCCCCTTCACTATCTGCTACTCCACCAATCTTAGTGTCGTCTGCAAATTTGCTAATCAGTCCACCTATACTTTCCTCCAAATCATTAATGTATATCACAAACAACAGTGGTCCCAGCACGGATCCCTGTTGAACACCACTGGTCACACGTCTCCATTTTGAGAAACTCCCTTCTACTGCTACCCTCTGTCTCCTGTTGCCCAGCCAGTTCTTTATCCATCTAGCTAGTACACCCTGGATCCCATGCGACTTCACTTTCTCCATCAGCCTACCATGGGGAAACTTATCAAACGCCTTACTGAAGTCCATGTATATGACATCGACAGCCCTTCCGTCATCAATCAACTTTGTCACTTCCTCAAAGAATTCTATTAAGTTGGTAAGACATGACCTTCCCTGCACAAAACCATGTTGCCTATCACGGCTGAGCCCATTTTCTTCCAAATGGGAATAGATCCTGTCCCTCAGTATCTTCTCCAGCAGCTTCCCTACCACTGACGTCAGGCTCACCGGTCTATAATTACCTGGATTATCCCTGCTACCCTTCTTAAACAAGGGGACAACATTAGCAATTCTCCAGTCCTCCGGGACCTCACCCGTGTTTAAGGATGCTGCAAAGATATCTGTTAAGGCCCCAGCTATTTCCTCTCTCGCTTCCCTCAGTAACCTAGGATAGATCCCATCCGGACCTGGGGACTTGTCCACCTTAATGCCCTTTAGAATACCCAACACTTCCTCCCTCCTTATGCCGACTTGACCTAGAGTAATCAAACATCTGTTCCTAACCTCAACATCCGTCATGTCCCTCTCCTCGGTGAATACCGATGCAAAGTACTCATTTAGAATCTCACCCATTTTTTTGTGTCCTGTGGAGAAGTAGGACTGAAATAACAATGCACTACTCCCACCTCGGTCGTAACATATTTAATTGTGGGCTGGTCTGGGATAAACCCATGGCCGATGACATACAATTGTACGTGGGGTAACAATAAATGGAACAGGGAGAACAGAACCAGGTTTCTTGTGCAATAGATTAAAGTTTACACCTGTGGAATGTCTTTAACAGTTGCTATGACTTTTCTGGGGACGGAAATCTATCCCTCAGTGATTGCAGATACGTTTGCAAGATTCAGCGAAAGGATTTGACTGATCTGTTGGCATTAGAGTTACAACCAGGGGCTAAGGAAACAGACGAAATTGTAGCAATCGCACGACATTTTGAATCGGAGAAAGGAGAACAATGCAAACCGGGGTAATGCAGTTCAATTAGCTCAAGTTCAGTTACAAATGAAAACAATTGAGCAGGAAAAAGAATTGAAAAAAAATATTTTGCGTGAAAAAGAATTGACAATGGAAAACGTGAACTTCAGGTAAAAGAAAGAGAAAGAGAAAGAGAAAAGGAATGCCAGATTATAAAGCTGGAATTAATGAAAGTCTTGACTTCAGTGAAAATTCTGGTGGCGAAAGATTTGTCTCCAGCTCAGAACCCCGTGGAGAGCTGTTTACATTTGTACAAGTCCTCCCACAATTTGAGGAAATGGACGTAGAAGCATTTGCCACTGTTTTTGAAAAGATAGCCAAATGATGAAGCGGCCAAAGGAAAGATGGCCATTGCTTATGCAAAACAGGTTGATGGACAGATCTAATGACGATTATGCCAAGCTTTCGGAAGAGGCTCTGCAGATTATGGGATGGTAAAAAAGGCTATATTCGCTGCCTGTGAGTTAGTCTCGAAAGATTGCCGTCATAAGTGTTGTAACTTACAAAGATTTGCTGGGCAGACTCATAAAGAATGTGAGAGTGTGAAGCAAATTAATATTGATTGTTGGATTACGGGCCTTAATGATGGAGCCACATGTGAGACTCTTAGGGAACGAATTCTCCTGGAGGAATTTAAAAATTCACTCCATCCATTGGAATTCAGGTCCAGAAGACTAAACGTTACCATTATCACACGTTGGAACATATTTGTGCAGAATGCTGGATGATTCATCAAAACCCATGGGACTTATTGGGGTGCACAATTCAATTCAGTGAAAGATGCACTGTCTGGGAGTATGACAGATCAGACTGTCGCTCTGACAGCAGCTGCAAGGCCAAGTACATAAAACACTGTGAATGTAGGGGTTGTGAATGAGATACCTGAGAGTTATTGGGAATTCTTGTCGAAAGTAAATGCAAGTGAGGAACTTCAACCCATAATTATACTTAGGGATACAGGAGCTATCCAAAAGATTTTGCTGAGGAAATGCATAACATTTCCACCAGAGAGCACACTAAACGTTAAAGTTTTAGTGAAGGGTATTGGCGGGAATATATACCTGTCCCTTTGTATCGGGAGCAGCTAGATTGTGTCCTAATGTCTGGAACGGTAACTACAGTAGTTGTCCATAGTTGTCAGTAAACAGAGTTGGCCTATTCCTGGGAAATTATTTGGCAGGAGCAAAAGTAACTGCTCTTCCAGTTATCACGGATAAAAGTAAAGAAGTGCTGTCAAAAAGTCACAAGAGTTGGAGGAAACACTTGCAGGAATGTTCCCTTCATGTGGAATAACCCAAGACATTGCAAAACAAGTTCCAGTGTCAGAGGTAAAATTGGTACCGCTGTCAGATAGCCGAATAACATAAACGTTCTTTGGGGATTTGGATAACCAAAGGGAATAGTTAATAAGCCTTCTCTGATCACAGTGGGGCAATCTGTTGTAGAGTTAAATAAAATGGTCAAGATAATTGATCAAAGAAACTATTTGATTTGCACTCCAGTCCGCCGGAAAAAGAATTAATTGTGTCGTATAATATGGTAAAACACTGTTATTGCCCGGAGGAGAATAAGCAAGTACAGGTATGTCCGGTAATAGGGATAGTGAAGGATGAAAGGGATTATGATGATGAGGCAGAAGGAGGCCCGAAAATTGCTTTAATTGGACCTTCTACTCTTCGGTTGAATAATACTGAATTGCGAGGCAAGATTGGATAAAGGGCTTTCATATTTAGATAAAAACCAACAAGAAGACCCAACAAGGTCGTTGTGCAGCTTTTCCAGGAGCACAGGCATTGCGAGCGAGAAGTGAACAGCTGGGAAGTCAATTTCATCGGGAGTTTCGGTGGAGCAGGGACTGCTGGGTAAGTAGAAACCTATATATTTGGGCTGTGTAAATTCTCTTACCTTTTCGTTGTGCAGCTTTTCCAGGGGCACAGGCATTGCGAGCGAGGAGTGAACAGCTGGGAAGTCAATTTCATCGGGAGTTTCGGTGGAGCAGGGACTGCTGGGTAAGTAGAAACCTATATATTTGGGCTGTGTAAATTCTCTTACCTTTTCGTTGTGCAGCTTTTCCAGGAGCACAGCCATTGCGAGCCAAGAGTGAACAGCTGGGAAGTCAATTTCATCGGGAGTTTCGGTGGAGCAGGGACTGCTGGGTAATTAGAAACCTATATATTTGGGCTGTTTCTGCACCTGAGACACTACTCTTGCAGTGTCTCCCACCCGCCCTCCTCCTCTTACCAAAAGAAAGGACTCAGTTGTGTGTAGGTAAGGTAAGACTTTTTCTATTTCTCTTCTTGTTTTATCGTGTGATTGGTTAAAAACTTGGGAATTTAGAATAGTGGGAATGGAGGTTATGGAAGTTGAATGTTCCTCCTGCAGAATGTGGGAGGTAAGGGTCGCCAAGGGTGTCCCTGCTGACTGCATCTGCGGGAAGTGCACCCAGCTCCAGCTCCTCGAGGACCGCGTTAGGGAACTGGAGCTGGAGCTGGAGGAACTTCGGCTCATTCGGGAGGCGGAGGGGATTATTGAGAGGAGTTATCGGGAGGCAGTCACACCTCAGGTAAAAGAAGAAGGTAGGTGGGTTACCGTCAGGGGAAGGAAAGGGAACCAGCAGGCAGTGCAGGGATCCCCTGTGGCCGTTTCCCTCAACAACAGGTATACCGTTTTGGATACTGTTGGGGGAGACGACTTATCAGGGGTAGGCAATGGGACACAGGTCTCTGGCACAGAGTATGTCCCTGTTGCTCAGAAGGGAAGAGGTAAGAGGAGCAGAGCATTAGTCATTGGGGACTCCATAGTTAGGGGAACAGATAGGAGGTTTTGTGGGAACGAGAGAGACTCACGGTTGGTGTGTTGCCTCCCAGGTGCCAGGGTACGTGATGTCTCGGATCGTGTTTTTGGGAACCTCAAGGGGGAGGGGGAGCAGCCCCAAGTCGTGGTACACATAGGGACCAACGACATAGGTAGGAAGAGAGATGGTGATTTAAGGCAGAAATTCAGGGAGCTAGGGTGGAAGCTTAGAGCGAGAACAAACAGAGTTGTTATCTCTGGGTTGTTGCCCGTGCCACATGCCAGCGAAGCCAGGAATCGGGAGAGAGAGGAGTTGAACACGTGGCTGCAGGGAGGGTGTAGGAGGGAGGGTTTTGGTTTCCTGGATAATTGGGGCTCTTTCTGTGGTAGGTGGGACCTCTACAAACAGGATGGTCTTCACCTGAACCAGAGGGGTACCAATATCCTGGGGAGGAGATTTGCTAGTGCTCTTCGGGGGGGGGGTTTAAACTAATTCAGCAGGGGGATGGGAAACTAAATTGTAGTTCCAGTGTGCAGGATGTGGAGAGTAGTGAGGTCAGGGATAAGGTTATAAGGACACAAGAGGGCACTTGCAAGCAAGAGCTTGGTTTAAAATTTGTCTACTTCAACGCCAGGAGCACCCGGAATAAGGTGGGTGAGCTTGCAGCATGGGTTTGTACCTGGGGTCTCGATGTTGTGGCCATTTCAGAGACATGGATAGAGCAGGGACAGGAATGGATGTTGTGGTTTCTACCGAACGTTGCTTTTACCAAATTTTAGTACCATAACTGTGCCACTGATAGATTTACTGCAGAAAAAAAAGAAAGCCAGCGTAGTTTGGTCAGGGGAGTGCCAAGCATCCTTTGAAAGGCTGAAAGCCATTTTGATTACTGAAGCCGTGTTGTCTGCTTTGAATTGTATTCCGACCTTCAAGGCAGTAATTGGTGCCAGTGACCTAGCGGTCAGTGCAGTCATGTTGCAATATGATAAAATGGGAATAGAAAGGCCAGTGGGATACATTTACTAAAATCTAAATTCGCATCAAAACGATATTCTGCAGTGGAAAAAGGAACCTTCGTTCTATTATTGGCTCTGAAGCATTTTGAAATGAATGTCCGCCACGGCAACAGAGAGACATTGGTATATACTGATCACAACCTCCTAACCTTTGTGGAAACAAATATCAGAATGCCAGGTTATTCCAATGGATTTTACTGTTGTAACATTATCACTTAAGGATTATTAACATTGCAGGTGAAAATAATGTTATTGGAGATGTTTTATCGAGAATCGAACTTTGTTCAAATAATTGAATGAAAAGAGAGTATGGAATAGAATTTTATTGACTACAAAAAAAGTTTGAATGGGTATGGGTTTTAAAATGTGTTTTCTATTTTTCCTACACGTTGCACCGAAATGCAAATAAAAATCATGTTTCATTCCTCCGAAGATGGAGGTGTGATGAAAATTATTCTGTTTTGTTAAAAATATGTTAAAGGTAGTTATAGTTAATCTGAATAAACGTCAAAGCATTTTTTATAAAGGAAGCCTTCAATGGGACGCTGAGGGATCCGGATTGGCAACAGTGTTGCTGGTTGTCACATAGTCTGGGTTGGAAATGCAGCAGAAACCCTGGAAACGGGCAGAAACATGACAAGCACTCATTCGCTTGGACAAACCCAGTAGTAGCAGACTACGTGGGATGGGCAGAGAAAAATAACTGACAATCTTTTGTTGTCAGTCAGTGTGTTTGTTTGTTTTACCTTCTCGAAGGAGATAATATCAAGTGCTGCTGAGGTTTTTAAAAAGGAGAGAAGATCACAACCCAACTCACTTTCCAGAACCTCCAAAGAAAACACCCTGTGATATCCATTGTGTCCATTCATCATGTTTCCTGTATTTGGAGAAAACTTGCTAAAAATAATTCTCAACGTTGTCTGAAAAGAACTGATATGGACGATTCTCGTGACCTGTCTGCATGTCCTCGGAGGTTGGACTGTGTGCCAGATTGATGCAGCATTTCTCATATGCTGTTTGCCTTCAGTGGTGGGCAAGTGATCTGCCCACGTGTTTTTGTCTGTAATAGTGCTCTGATCCAAAAATCCTTCATAGTTTTCCTTTTCGGTTAATTGAATTAAATCTATTGAATCTATGTGTTGTGTGTGAGTTTTAAGGGACTAAGTTAAAAAGGGACTTTAACATTTACTTAAAATAGAAAGGGGACTTTAAAAAAATGTAATGTTGGATTTTTAAAGTATTGATCTATGTGATACTGCTTTACTTCTATACTATTTAAGACTTGTTTTATAATACATGTTTTTAAATGTTGTTGTTCAGTAAAGAGACCTGGTTAGTGTGTTCCATTATGGGAAAGTAGTATATTTGATTGACAATTTCGGTAATTGGGAATCTTTTTCAAAAATGTTGTGACTGGTGTAGAAATAAGACTGAATTAATAGTGTAGTCCTCCCACCTTCGTCGTAACACATCTTATATTTACATAGCGCGTTTAACATAATAAAACATTCCAGGGCGCTTCACAGGAGCATTATCAAACGAAATGTGGCACGGCGACACAGAAGGAAATGTTAGATTAGCTGAACAAAAGCTTCATCAAAGAGTTTGTTTTTAAGGAATGATGGAAAAGTGGACAGCTGGAGATGTGCAGGGAGACAATTGCAGACCCGAAAGCCTGGTCAACTAAAGGTGTGGTCACAAATGGCAGGGAGTTTAAAATCAGGGTTTCTCAAGAGGGTAGGATTAGAGAAGTGCAGATATATGGCAGGGTTTTGGTGCTGGAGACGTTTTCGGAGACAAGGAAGGGCGAGACCATGCACGGATTTGAAAACAAGGGTGAGAATTTTAAAATCAAGACTTTGTTTGACTGGGTGTCAATGTAGGTCAGCGAACACAGGGGTGATAAGGGAAAGGGAATTGATGCGAGCAAAGATACAGGCAGCATACTTTTGCATGACCTCAAGTTTTTGGACAGTAGCATGTGGGAGATCAGCTAACAGCGTGTTGGAATAGTTAAGTATAGATGTAGCAAAAGCATGAGTGAGAGTTTCAGCAGCAGATGAGCAGAGCGCGGGGTGAATTCGGGCAATGTTATGGAGGTGTAATTAGGTGGTCTTAATGTTGAAGTGAATATGAGCTCAGAAGCTCACCTCAGGGTTAAATGTGACGCTAAGACTGTGAAAGACTGTTGTCATGGAGAAGGATGGGCTCGATGTCTAGGGAAAGGGGCTTGAAGCAGGGAACAAAATCAATGTCTACAGTGTTTCCATTATTTATTTTGAGGATTTGTTTTGCTCATCCAGTACTGGATGTTGTTTTAATCAGACGGATAACTTAGCAACAGTGTAGGAGTCGAGTGTGGTTTGCCAATGTAGTGCTGGGTGCCGTCAGTATACATATGAAAATTCATGCTGTGCTCTTAGATGATGTCATTGAGGGGCAGTATGTATTTAAAAAATACGAGGGGTCAAGGATCGATCCTCGGGGAACAACAGAGGTAAAAGTGCAGGAGCAGGAACAGAGGATTTTGAAGGTGATTATCTAGCTCCGACTGGAGAGTTAAGAATGGAACCAGGTGAGTGCAGTCCCACCCAACTGGACGCAGTGGAGAGGCGTTGGAGCAGGATGGTGTGGTCAACCGTGGCTGCCGCCAGGTCGAGAAGGACGTGGCGGGGCGGGGGGGGGGGGGAGGATTAAATTTTTCAGTGTCACATGGGATGTCATTTGTGACTTTGATGTGAGCCGCTTCAGTACAGTCAAAGGGGTGAACACATGACCAGAAGAATTCAAACTTGCAGTTCCAGGAAAAATAGGAACGAATTTGAGAGTCTATAGCTTGTTAAAGCACTTTGAACAGGAAGGGGAGGTTGGAGATAGGGAGGTCGTTTGTTTGGACAGAGGCGATATGAGTTGTTTTCTGGAAGGCAGGCTTTTGATGACAGATTTGAAGGAGAGAGGGACAGAACCTAAGGAGAGAGAACCGTTATCAATATCAGCTAACCTGCGGACCAGGAAATGTCTTGGTTACATTGATCCAAGCAGACGCCAAGCTGAGGAGTTAGGGATGTTGAATCCTGTGCCCAGACCGAACCAATTCCCTCGCCCCAGCCCCGTCTCCCCAACTGAGGCCAATAGTGTTTTTTTTCCAGAATGGAAGCCCCCATCAGCCCCACCCTTTGAGTTGTGGAGGGAGAGAGAGAGATGACAGTGATCAGAAATGTTGGTGGGGAGGCAATA
Source organism: Heterodontus francisci (assembly GCF_036365525.1). Classification (NCBI taxonomy): domain Eukaryota; kingdom Metazoa; phylum Chordata; class Chondrichthyes; order Heterodontiformes; family Heterodontidae; genus Heterodontus; species Heterodontus francisci. The sequence continues at coordinate 78,524,423 of NC_090391.1, read as the reverse complement.
TGAAAGGAGACAGCCACAATATAGTGTTTCCAAAAAAAAACAATCTATTCACAAGAAGATTTCCAGAATCTGCAGCATTTTGCTTTTGCAGTGGTGCTCTGAATCTCTACTTGTTTCCATTCTCCCTCCGCCATTCCTTAAGTCCGCTCCTCCATAGCTCAAAACATCCCTTTGGCCCACTGCTCTTTGGCGTGTGTGACTCCTCCTGCCAGTGTTCATTCAGTCCTCCAACTGTCAGCCAAAATGCAGAGCGCTGCCAGTTCTTTTGTGCTTTTCACTCCTCCTGGCCTTTTCCTTCTTCTAGTCTGGTGATCTCGTCATGTCCCTTACCCGCTGGATCTTCGTGACTCCTGATGTCATTCAGTTAATATAAGTATAGAGATTAATGTCACATTCATAAATGGAAACACTGGGGCCGGCCTCTGGATTGCTCTCAGTTGTTTTCCTTGTTCATTAATTGAATAATTGATACAACTGGATATTTCATTGCATTTTTGACCTGCTCTCTGAATTTCGACTGAATCGCCATATAAATAAACGTGTTTATGCAGCAACTTAAAGTCCGCAACATAAACCCAAATTCTCCGAATATGTATTCAGAATCGGTGTAATCGCTATGATCTGTTCCTGTAATGTTATAATATAAGAAATCCATAACATACACCAACCACAGAAGTATGAAGCTGCCAGATACGCTGAAGAGTAAAATCATAGACTTCCTTCTGCTCTCCATCTCTGGATCAGTGTGATTTTCTACCCTGCTCTGACACTTCAGTCCCTTCCGGACTCGACTGGCCACTAAAACGTGTCTGATTGTCAGAGCGTTGAGCAACAAGACTAAAGTGAATGGGAGCAATGGAGTTAAAACCACAGCAAACCAGTCAAATCCCACCCATCCGGGTGCAGTATAATAGCTTGGATTTCGATAACAGTCCCATGGCACGTTGTCAATTATCTCTCTCGGTTCAAATATAAAGTAGAAGGGAACGTTTTTTAAACAGAGAACAATGCAGCTTGTCGCGAGAACCACAGCTGCAGTTGTCTTGGTGCAATATTTTGTTTTTAGCTTCTGGCAACAAATAGCCACAAATCGATCAAAGGAGAAAGTGACAGAGAACCAGACAGAGCAGTCTGTGGCTGCACGACTTAGGACAGCAATAACACTACACACAGGCGTGATGTCCAGGAAAGATCCCGGGAAATAACAATAACTGATCCGCCACAGGATGACTTCAGAGATAATGACCAGAAGATCCGCCATTGCCATGGCCACCAGGTAGCGAGTGGTGCAGGTGGAGAGTCCGCACTTTCCCCGGGACAGCAAGCCAATCGCCAGTAAATTAACTAAATGAAGGAGAAGAAAAAAGAAAAAAACGGTAAAGTAACTGGTAAAACATTCTCTGTGTCTGATCCAGACAGTAAGGTCAGGATTTTAGCACCAATAATGGTAATTGACACGCACTCAATTTTTTTTTTACCGTGACAAATACTCCCAGTAATACATGGTCACTGGGATCAGATGTTCCTCTCCGGTTAGTGCCCCACACGCAGTGCAGTTCTGCAGTGAGAGATGGTGCGAAGATAAATGGCCACTGGAGTCAGGTGTTTCAATCTGGTTAGTCACCAACAGTCACTAAAATTCTACAGTGGCGGGCATGTTCATTAATACATGGTCAATGGGATCAGGTATTCTACTTAACTTAGTGACCCTCATCGCAGTAAAATTCACAGCAATAGCTACTTCCAGTAATACATGGTCACTGGGATCAGGCGTTTCACTCTGCTTAGTTACAGACACTAACTGAAATTCTACATTGACAGATACACCTAGTATTACAATGCCACTGGGTCCAGGTGTTCGACTCCGGTTAGTAACCCACACTCATTACAATTCTTCAGTGACAGATGGTCCCAGCAGTACAGGCCACTGTGCTAAGGTGTTTCACTCTGGTTCTTGACTCACACGCAATACAGTTCTACAGTGACCAATACTCCTAGTAATACATGGTCACTGGGATTAGGTGTTTCTCACCGGTTAGTGACCCACACTTAGTACAATTCCACCGAGACAGCTACTCTCAATAATACATGGACATTGTGATAATGTGTTGCTCTCTGGTTAGTGACTCACACAGAATAACATTATCCAGTGACCATCACTTTCAATCGTACTTGGCCAGGGAGATCAGTTGTTCCTCTGCAGTTCGTGACCCACTCTCAGTGCAATTCTACAGTAACAGATACTCCGAGTAATGCTTGACCACTGGGTTCAAGTGTCCCACACCGGTTTCTGATGCACACACAAGGCAATTCCACATTCATAGATTCTCCCAGTGATTATCTGTGCTGCTTCGTTTCGTGCTGCACACACAGAACATACCGGCAGTGAAAAATAAAATAATTAAAATATTAAAATAATTCAATGTGATCAGCTGTTACACTCCAGTTAGTGATCCACACTCAGTACAGTTCCACAGTGACAGCTACACCTATTAATACCTGATCACTGTGGTCAGTCGTCCATCCTAGTTCGTGACACAGCCATTCAGCAGAATTCTGCAGTGAAAGATACTTCCAGATATACAGAGCCTCTGGGATCACGTGTACAGCTTTTGTAAGAGACTCAAACTCCGTTCAATTCTATACTAACGATATCCCCAGTGAAACAAGATGACTGGGATCAGGTGATCCACTCCTGTCAGTGATGCAAACTAAGGACAATTCGATAGTAACTGATACTTCTGGTAATACCTGGTCACTATGGTCAGGTGTTCAACCCCGTTTGGTAACCCACACACACAAATATTCTGCAGTGACAGGTATTCCCAATGATACATGATCACGGGTGTCAAGCGTTTCACTCCAGTTGGTGACCCACACACAGTGCAATTCTACATTGTCAGATACGCCCTGCAATATATACTCCCCTCAAGTAGGAATGGCTTTGTGAGGGGCAGGTCATGCCTCACAAGCCTTATTGAATTCGTTGAGGATGTGACAAAACACACTGCTGAAGGAAGAGCAGTGGAGGTGGTGGATATGGATTTTTAGCAAGGCGTTTGATAAGGTTCCCCATGGTCGGCTCATTCAGAAAGTTAGGAGGCATGGAATCCAGGGAAATTTGGCTGTCTGGATACAGAATTGGCTGGCCCATAGAAGACAGAGGGTGGTTGTAGATGGAAAGTATTCAGCCTGGAGCTCGGTGACCAGTGGTGTTCGGCAAGGATCTGTTCTGGGACCTCTGCTCTTTGTGATTTTAATAAATGACTTGGCTGAGGAAAAGGAAGGCTGGGTTAGCAAGTTTGCCGATGACACAAAGGTTGCTGGAATTGTGGATAGTGGGCAGGGCTGTTGTAGGTTGCAACGGGACATTGACAGGATGTAGAGCTGGGCTGAGAAGTGGCAGATGGAGTTCAACCTGGAAAAGTGTGAAGTGATTCATTTTGGAACGTCGAATTTGAATGCAGATTACAGGCTTAAAGACAGGATTCTTGGCAGTGTGGAGGAACAGAGGGATCTTGGGGTCCACGTCCATAGATCGCTCAAAGTTGCCACCCAAGTTGATAGGTTTGTTAAGAAGGCGTATGGTGTGTTGGCTTTCATTAACAGGGGGATTGAGTGTAAGTGCCGCGAGGTTATGCTGCAGCTGTATAAAGCCCTGGTTTGACCACACTTGGAATATTGTGTTCCGTTCTGGTCGCCTCATTATAGGAAGGATGTGGAAGCTTTAGAAAGGGTGCAGAGGAGATTTACCAGTATGCTGCCTGGACTGGAGGACATACGAAGGATGCTTGAGGGAGCTAGGGCTTTTCTCATTGGAGCGAAGAAGGATGAGAGGTGACTTGATAGAGGGGTACAAGATGATGAGAGGCATAGATAGAGTGGATAGCCAGAGACTTTTTCCCAGGGCGGAAAGGGCTATCACCAGGGGGCATAACTTTAAGGTGATTGGAGGTAGGTTTCGGGGAGATGTCAGAGGTAGGTTATTTGCACAGAGAGTGCTGGGTACGTGGAATGCACTGCCAGCGGTGGTAGTAGAAGCAGATACATTAGGGACATTTAAGCGACTCTTGGATAGGTGCATGGATGATAGTAGAATGAAGGGTATGCAGGTAGTTTAATCTTAGAGTAGGTTAAAGTGTCGGCACAACATCGTGGGCCAAATGCCTGTACTGTGCTTTACTGTTCCATGTTCTATATTGTCAATGTGATCAGCTGTTCTTCTCCGTTTAGTGACAAAAACTCAGTACAGTTCTTCAGTAAAACATACCCACAGTAATAAATGCGCACAGGGATTCGCTGTTCCACATTGGTCAGTGTCGAACATTGAGTAAAATTCTACTGTGGCAGCTACTCTCAGCAATACATGGTCCCTCGTTTAGGTGTTTAACTCCATGGTTCATGTGTATAAATCTGGGATGAGATCAAACTCAGTGCACAGACAGATACTTCCAGTAATACCTGGTCACTGTGGTCAGGTCTTCCAGTCTGGATAGAGACACCCACACTGAGAGCAAGTTTGTCGTGAAAGATACTGCCAGGAAAACATAACCATTGGGATCATGTGTTCCTCCCTGACTAATGACCCAAGCTCAGTACAATTCTACAGTGACGGATACTCCTTATGACAGATGCTCGTTGGGATTAGTTGTTCCACTCTGGTTTGTGAGCCACACATGGTACAAATCTGCATTGACATATGATCCCACTAATACATTATCTGCAGTGTCAGGTGTTTCCTTCTGGTTAGTGACCCACAGTCAGTGCAAGTATACAGTGACAGACACTCCCAATAATTCATGACCACTGTAATCTTGTGTTCTCACCGGTTGGTGACCACACAAAGTACAAATCTACATGAATAGATGTTCGCAGTGATATATTGCCAGTTGTGTCATGTGTTCCAATGTGGTTCGTGAGCCAAATTCAGTGCAATGCCACAGTGAGAGAAATTCTCAGAGGCACATGTCCACTGCGATCAGGTATTCCAGTACTGTTGCTGACCCACACACACTGCAATTCTGTATTGACATATATTCCCATTAATACATGGTCGCTGTGGTCAGGTGCTGCACATTGTTTAGTGACCCACATTTATTATGATTTTACACTGACTGATACTGCAAATACTATCTTGACTGAGAAATTTGCCTTCCGTTTGTTTAATTTAACAGAACAAGATATTCACCTGAAGGCAATAGCTTGATAATTTGGAATGCCTGTGTGTTGCCAAGATTTTGAACAAATCTACAGAGATAATTCAAGATATTTGAGTTAATAAAGTCATATGTTACTTATCGGGTTTTCTGCATAACAGCGATTATTAAATCACCACGTAACGCTATCAGTCAACCCATAATACCAGACAGCAGTTCACACACAGACTTACACAACTTCAATGTTGATCGTCTCTTACCTGGAACACCAATGCCAGCAAGGATCAGGTAATATAATTTCCTGATACTGTAAAATGTTTCTCTCATTTTCTGTGTGAAATGTTGTGTCCCTTTATGCTGCAGGAAACCGCTCTGTCTTAAACTCTTAGTCTAAACATTCCCAGAGCCAACAATTTATACCCTGTGGGATCTCCTTGGGGAAATTGAAGTTGCAACATCGTTCAAATTGTTTTTCTTTCTTTTTTAATCGAACTAACAGATTACAAAATCGACTAAAGTCTCTGTTGTGATAGAATATAAATATGAAGATGTGAACAGTGTGTGGCTCACAAAGCGAAGTGGAACACCTTATCCCAGTGTCAGTTACTGAAGAGTTGTACTGAGTGTGGGACAGTAACCATAGTGGAGCACTTGATATATATCTGATTGGGAAAGCTGCAAAGAGTGGACAATTCTTGTCACATTAATTACCTAATAACATTTTGAACACGTATTCTCCCAGCAATGAGGTTGTTCTTTCAAACACCATCAATTCCATCACTAGATCTCATGTTTTATTTTTGTATTCATTTGTGGGATGCAGGCGTCACTGACTCGGCTAATATGTATAGTTCATCCCTAATTTACCTTGAACTGAGTGGCTTGCTAGGCAATTTAAGAGACAACCACATTGTTTTGGGTCTGGACTCACATATAGGCCAGACCAGGTCAGGATATCAGTGAGCCATATATTTTTTACAACAACCGACAATGGACAGCAGACGATGGTACTATGGACACCATTACAAAAGCTTTCAATTCCAGATTTATTAATTTAATTCAAATGTCACCATCTGCCGTGGTGGGATTCGAACACAAGGTCACCAGAGCATTAGCGTGGGCTCTGGATTACTATTCCAGTGATATTGCCACTATTCCACCGTCTCCCCTCGGCTGCGACCACTGAGTACTTATATTCCAGAAGTTAGAATGCCTCTCTTACGGCTGCTCCACTGCACTCTGAGATGTGGTGTTTCGTTTAACTCTGGACATTCAGTTGCATTATTAAAGTGGGTTATTTATGACTATGCATTACGGAATTCAACGAATATAGTATGATACCCTAATCCACACAACAAACGGACACATCTCAATCTAATACAGCACCTCAATCTAATGCAACGTTTTGCACCAATGGAACAACTCAGGTAATACAGAAGATTCAATAGATACAACCTGTTACAGGGCTGTTACAGCCCCTTCAACCAAAACAAACTTTCAAACTCGTGCAGCCCCTGCGATTGAAGCGGCATCTCAAACAAATACAACTCCGAATAATAGGTCAACTGAAGCTAATTATGTCCTGATCCTAATACCACACTTGACGCAAATGCGGCCCCTCACATTCAAATCCAACCCCTCAAGCGAATGGGGCACTTCCTATTAATACAGTATCTCAAGCAACTACCTCAAATTAGCACAACACCTCAAAGTAAGACAGCTCCTCAAACTAGTACAACACACCAAATTAATACAGCATGGAAATATAGGATCATTCAAGTTTACAGTACAGGAGGAGGCCATTCTGCCCATCATGTCTGTGCCAGCCACAAGCGGGCTATTTCATCTAATCCCACCTTCCAGCTCGTGGTCCATAGTCCTGTAAGTTACGTCACATTAAGTGCATATCCAAGTGTCTTATTTTTAAAATGGAATGAGGGTTTCTGCCTCGACCACCCTTTCAGGCAATGAGTTCCAGGTACTCATCAACCTCTGGGTGAAAATATTTCTCCTTAACCTCCCTCCAATCTTTCCACCAATTGCTTTAAGTCTATCTCCCCTGATTACTGACTTCTCTGTTGAGGGAAACATGTCCTTCCTATTCACTCTGCGTAGGGCCTTCATAATTATGCACAATTTAATTAAATCTCCCCCTCATCGTCTCTATTCAAAACACAACATCCTCAGTCTAGCCAATCTTCCATCATCGTTGAAATTCTCCAGTTACAGCAACATCCTCTGTAAATCACCTCTGTGCCATCTCTAATTTGATCTCATGCTTAGTGTATTGTGGTGACCAGTACTGTACATTTTCCTAGCTGTGGTCTAGAGTATGTGGCACAGAGTAGTCATAGATGTAGTGCATTGTAAACAGATTGTATAGGATGGGATTAAAACAGAAAGTGCTGGAAATATTCATCAGGTCGGGCGGCATATGTAGAGAGAGAGCAGAGTTTACGTTTCAAGTAAGTGATCTTTCATCAGAAGAGGCAAAGGTTAGAAAAAATATTAGCCTTTCAGCAAGTGAAGTGTGTAGGGGGCGTGGGGGAGTGGTTGGTCAAGAGAACAAAAGATAAGATGTGTAATAGGGTAGAGGGCCGGAGAGATTAAATAACAAAGCTGTCATCGGGCAAAGGCCATGGTGAAAGAGAAAGCATTAACCCAGAGAAATGAGCAGTTCTGTCCAGAAACACTGCATGGTAAACGGGCACATGGTTAAAAAATAAAATAAAATAACTTAAATAAATAAATGTTAAACAAAAATTAAAAAAGGCCAGTTGTTCTGTGAAATTGTTGAAATCAATGTTGAGTCTGCAAGGCTGTAGCGTGCCTAATTGAAAAGTGAGGTGCTGCCTCTCGAGCTTGTGTTGATGTTCGCTGGAATAATGCCGCAGACCATGGACAGAAATATGGGCAGGAGATCATAATGGTGTGTTGATATGGCAAACAACTGGAATCTCGGCGTCACACTTTTGGAATGAGTGGAGGTTTTCTACAAAGCCATAACCCAATCTACGTTTGGTCTCCCCAATGTAGAGGAGACCGTATTACGAGCACAGAACACAGTGCACTATATTGAAGGAAGCAAAAGTAAATCGCTGCTTCACCTGAAAGGAGAATTTGAGGCCTTGGATGGTGCACAGACAGGAGGTAAAGTCGTTTGTTTTATAACTTCTGCAATTGCATGGGAAGGTGCCGTGGAAAGGGGACAATGTATCGAAGGAATGGAGGAGTGGATCAGGGGATCACGGAGGGATCAATCCTTTCGGAATGCTGACAGGGGAGGGAGCATGTGTTTGGTTGTGGCATCACGCTGGACGTGGCAGAAATGGCGGAGGATGACCCTTTGCAAGCGAGGGCTTGGTGGGCTGGAAAGTGAGGAAAAGGGAAACCTGTCCTGGTTCTGGGAGGGAGGGTAAAGGGTAAGGGCAGAAACATGGGAAATAGGTCAGTCACAGTTGAGGGCATCATCAACCGCAGTGAAGGGGAATCCTCGGTTGATGAAAGAGGAAGGAGCGCTGTTGTGGAAGGTTGCAGCATCATACCAGATGTGTCAGAGACGGAGAAACAGGGAGAGTGGAATGGAATCGTTACAGGATGTCGGGTGTGAGGAAGCGTGGTCAACGGTGAGAGACGGATGGGCATTAAAAGCAAAGTTGGTGAGATGTTCCTGTACGTGTCAGAACAGGAAGTGTAATGGATACAATCATCAATACAGTGCAAAATAAAATGTGAGGGAGGGATCCTGAGTAGGACTGAAACAAGGAATGTTCGACGTACCCCACAAATAGAGAGGCAAAACTAGGACCCATGCAGGTAACCTTAGCAACACCTTTTACTTGAAGAAAGTGAGTGGACTTCAAGGAGAAGTTGTTCAATGTGAGAACAAGTTCAGCCAGGCGGAGTACGGTGAAGGTAGATAGGGACTGGTTGCGTCTTTGTTCAAGGAAGAAGCAGAGAGCTCTCAAACCGTTCTCTTAGGGATGGATGTGTAGAGAGATTGGACGTCCATAGTGAAGAAGAGGTGGTTAGGGCCAGGAAACAGGAAATTGTCAAAATGATGTCGGGCGTCAGAAGAGTCACTGATGTAGGTGGGAAGAGACTGCGCCAGGGGAGAAAAGATAGAGTCAAGATAGAAAGAAAAAAGTTCAGTGGGGCAGGAACAAGCTGAAACGATGGGTCTGCCAGGACAGTCCTGTTTGTGGATTTTTGGAGGTGGTAAAAGTGGGCTGCCTGGGGCGGCGGGACTATAAGGTTGCAAGAGGTAGATGGAAGATTTCCAGAGGACATGAGGTGGGTCACAATCCTATGGACAGCAGCTCAATTTTCGGTGGTGAGGTCATGGTCCAGGGGAAGGTAGGAAGCAGTGTATGAGAGTTGATGCTCAGCCTCTGCAAGGTCAAGGTTGGTGCACCAGACAACAACAGCACCACACTTGGCAGAAGGTTTGATCACAGTGTCGGCGTTAGATCTGAGAGAACGGAGTGAGCAAATTTAGAGGCAGACAGATTAAGGAGAGTGACTGCAGTGGTGAAGTTAATATGACCGATATCACGCCTACAGTCCTCAATGAAAACATCAAGAGCAGGTAATAGGCCAGAGGGAGGCGTTCAGGTGGAGGGAGAATACTGGAGGCAGGTAACGGGGCCCGCTGGTCGGTGGAGGACTCCTGACCAAAGAAGTGAGCCCAGAGGCGAAGGCAATTAAGGATGAGCTCAACGTCATGCCGACCGTTAAATTCATTCAGGTGGGGGCCTTAGGGCATAAAACTGAGTCCTTTGTTAAAGACAGTTTGTTACTTGCTGGAGATTGGAAGGTCAGAGGGTAAAGTGAATACATGGAAACGGGTGAGATTAGAAGAAAAGATGGGGCAGAGGGAAATGAAGGGGAAGAAAATTTTGGAGGGGCGTTGGTTCCCATGAAATGCTGAAGCTCGCATTACTTAACACCTGAAAAGAAGGGAAAAAATCTTGGATTTTCATGCATTAACGTGCCAGTGGCAGGATGCCAAGGAACAGTTTGAGAGACATCCCAACGTGTTACAGACATAGGAGCTAACGTACACTGCTGACCTGGGGTGTTTCTGCGTAGGAGGGGCTCAGTCCCAATCCCAAACCACCCTCTCTCCCTCTCTTCAGGGGAATAGACATCTCTTTCAATCTGGTGTGTGTGGGTTGTGCGCTCTAAATATCTCTCTGTCTCAATCTTGATCACGTTCAATCATTTCCTTTCTCAGTGGGATTTGTTTGCAATGGGATGTTTCTGGGAAAATGTCAGTGGAAATGAGAAAGGAAGCTCTGGGATGTTGCGCTACCTTTTCTTATGAATCTCTTGCTTTGATTTTATCCAATTTATGTTTCCTCCTCCTCATGGGGACATTTATTTTACTTTTTAAACTGTAATGACAAGATGCAAAGGGCATGAGAGAGTTTTAGGATGAGGAATATTATTAGGCACGTTATTCCTCTTACTCGGACAGAGGCATGCACCCTGAAACAGCATCCAATGGCTCTCTGTACTTTTCTGTCTGTTTTTTAACACTGGGGTGAATTTTCTCTCAAGGAGCCTGGGGCTCGATGCCTCGGTTCCACGTGTTTCTGTTGGATTTCTGCCCTTGAGTTTTAAAGTGGTTTAAAGCTTTGATTACTTTCGACGTGGCCTTTCAATGTGACACAGTCATGTTAATCCACGATGCAGAATAGGGAATAACCATTCGTACAAAGTGGATATTGAAGTCATTCGTGAGAAACCATGAGAAGCTACATTGAAAGGGAGTTCAGCCACCCCCTGATTCGGCGATAGACTAGATGAGACTCAAATTCCGCTGTTCACTGTTTTATTGCAAGCATATGCAGGGGAGATCGCATCCATGCAAGATGGCATACAAACTTCCCGAGTGGTTTTGAAACATCGTTCTTAAACCGTTTTACAGATAATAGTTCATTTGCATTTGCCACATTCGGTTACGCATTCTGACTCTTTTATCTCTACCCAATTGTGTTTATTAATACATACCTAGGTTACCCTATTACATTCTAAGCAGGTATACATTATACTATCCAATCATTAGCAAGGCACCTAAACATGAAACTTTGACTCTTGACTGTTTTTTGTCACTCATGATAGCTTGTGGGCCATCAGGCCTTCTCCTTTGTTCTCTGTCCTTGTCTTTTCCTCCCCCTTTAGCCCTCCTCCCACCTTAAGGGCCTTGGCTCCGCCCAATTTGGCCAAACGCCAGCGTTGAGAATTTCTCCACTTGTCCTTCGGATGGCCAGTCGTCCAGACTCCTGGAGGAATCCTAAACTACTAAACTGTGTAGTTTAGCCTTTCCTCTAATCCCTGTATTCCTTCTTTGTGTGCACATGTTGGGTACCGGAACATATTCTCGGAACGCCATTTTATATTCTTTTAGGGCTTTCGCTGGTAGTGGCACAGACAAATGGTCCATACCAATACCGTCAATCTGAAAATTGTCTTTACCACGCGAAGGATTTCCCACTAATTTGTCATCGCACTTTTGTAGAGTAGGCTGAGGCCAACCTAGCCAATTGTGTTGCTGATCTAGTGGCCAGGTCTACTTGGATGCGCTCCCGTATGTTTTGTTCTCTCAATGCCCGGGTATACTGATGTGCTATCTTTGTGGCCTGCTGCATGGCCAATCGCGCTACCCTGCCTGGGGTTTCATTCGTAAATGATGTATCATCCAACCAGAGGCTAAATACGTATCCTGTTGTTTGCCTGGGCAGGTGAGGGTCCCCTAATATAAGGGAGTTAGTCACTTGCATGCAAAAACTGGTGTTAGCTAAGAATTTAAATCCTCCCAATACCATTTTATCCTCGATTGTCATAAAACTCCGTTGCATGAGGACATCTGAACTGTGTTCAATGCATCCTGGATAGGGAGCATGTCGAGCGTGATTTTGCTGCAGTTGGTCATGAACTCTAGGGTACGACAAGTACATCTTTGGGACTCATCCAAATCGTGGAGTTAACATAAGAGAGGTACCCATGGGATCCTGCACGCTATACCGAACCATCCCTTTCTACTCTCAATGACTCAAAGCGATAGCTGATGTTAAAGGAGGCTCCCGGATGATACTCTTGGGGTATTATCACTAGGAATTTAATTGCCCCGTACGCTCCTCCACTCTGGGGTCGAGTGTAGGTTTCTGAGATTCAGTTGATCGATCGATTCAAACAAGTGTCCGGGGACGTTTCCAAACCTGATGTCTGCTATATCCGAGTTTATTCCCTCGATCAAATCTAGGGCTAACATGTCACGCACCCTTCCCCTGCTTTGTGAGTCGACATTATCTACTAGCCCTTGCTTGGTAATATTTATGGCTCTCACTAGTCTTTTGCCTTGTATCCCAGTATCAGTCAGAGCATATTCTGTCCCGGACGCATTGTACCACAGTATTTTGGATGTGTCAGCAGCTACTCGTAATTGTTTACTTCATGGATCTGAGCAGAGTTTATTACTGAATATGTGCTTCCAAACAGTCCCCCTATGTCTGACACCAAACTCCTTGTCCATTTTTCCCGTCTCCTAATTCCTGGGGAAATTCGAGACTTGTAATCCCCAATGAGCTGTCCTAATTGGTATTTAGCTCATCTGATTGAACTCTGGTGATCCCCACACGGTCCTTCTGATATCGTCACCAGTTTCGTGATATTGTAAATCACTTCCAGAGAAGCCATGGTAACGTCATGCAACAGGGGTTTAGACTTCCCTACCCTAACTATCCCGTCTGGAAGGGGTGGGGGAGAGGGTTGTCGTTCTTGGACAGCGAGTTTGCCTTTGATACTCACAAGTACTCAAATTATAATATTGTGTAACATAACATTCATGCCTATTTATCACATATTTACACACTTCCTGACAATACTGGCCATCAAGATCCGGTTCCCAAACGAAGGGGGGGCAGATCATTCCTTCCAGCTGTGATGTTTACTTCATGAACGATGGTGCTGTTTGCGTTATTTGTTCGACACCCATAATACCATTTACCCAACCCCATCACATTTTTTTGGAAACATTTACGGTTTGGTTCCCAGACTCTTCTCTGGTGTGTCTGGGTGGTGACTTGATCCGTAATCCAGGTATTCGGCTGCTTTACCCATTACCTCCTCTGGGGAGCGGAGCGTATTGTCTTGGGTGCAGGCAGGTGTTGCCGTGCACATGTACAGTCGATGCCTCCCACGTCACTACCGATCCGCTCAGGATAAGGAGGTACCTGCAACGATATTAACATCAGCTCCCATCGCCCGGGTCGCCATCAGATTTCTAGGTTTCTATATACAGTTTCAACCGTGCATAATGTTTCCATTTACTTCCCGTTTTCAATTCTATGAGCACACACATATCACCTGTCATAATGATCTCATGTGGTCCATGCCATGGGGGTTGAAGTCCGCCACGTTCTGGACTCAATCTGACCATTACCTTATCACGACCTGTGGAACCTTCTGTTTTTTCCAGCTGATGATGCAATTCTATGTCCTTAGCTGCCTGTCGTTCCTTAACCTCTTGTCAGAGCTTGTGCAGCTATTTACTTATTTCTCTGACCTACTCTCAGATTCTGCCTTTAAGCAGGCCTGTGTCCATTCGACCATTATTCCTTCTGGTAACTGTGTTTCCCGTCCTGTCATCAGCCCAAATGGAGTAAATCCTGTCCTCTTATTTGGGGTGGCCCGTAGGCACATCAGAATGCTGGGTAAAACTGTTGTCCAGCTGTTCCCTGTTTCTGGTATTGCTTTAGCTATCGAGGTTTTAAAAGTCCTCTTCATTCTTTCTACCATAACTTTGAGGATGATACGGGATGTGTAACTTTTATTTCATCCTCAGAATTCCTGTATTAAATCTTGCATCAGCCCGATATAAATGCCAATTCCCATTAATTATAATTCTATTTCATTCATGAGCCCTAGATAAACTGTACAGTCATAATACTTCAAAATAGAAATCAAACATTCCCATTTGATTCCAGGCATTGCCATATTTTCCCCCCTCTATCCTAGATGACATTTTTATTTCTTCAAAGTAACTTGCTAAATTACACTGGATTTCGACATCTCAGATTGTTGCTGGAGTGACAGACTTTATTAATGTTCCATTTCATATCACCCCAAATAAACTTTGTTTTTTATACATTTTTATACAACCAAAATGATTCCAAATTCTAATTCACAGCTATAAATACTTAAAAGGTTTTTTCTCAACTTAACAGGTTAGTTAACCTTAATAGTATGAACTTTGTTGAGATTATTAACTTATAATACTTACTAACTACACACACAACAGAATAACATGTGCTCTTTTTTTAAAGATAGGTAGACGTTATTTTTCCTGTTCTTTCTTCAGACGCCTTTTCAAATGACAGTAATAAAACCAGAAAGTAAAAAAAATGTTATTCAACATTCTTACAACAAAAGATTTAACACCACCTTCTTACACAACTTTAATCTTTCCCATATCTCCTTTTCTTATCCTTCTCTCCCAAAAAACAATATTTAATTCCTGACATTGGCTACTTTAAAACGGTCAGTAAAACATGTCTTCAAATTTAAACGGCAAAATAAAGCAATAGCAGATTTTAAACGTTGGTCCAACTAAAGCAGTGTTTTAAACTTCAAATTGGATTTTTGCCAGACATCTTCAGACTTTCAAGCTGAAGCTTATCTCATAGAAAATTGTTCATTGCCGTTTTACAGTTTCCAAACCAACTTTTAAAATAAAAACAAAACTTTAAAACTTTAAACAAATCTATTTTATATTGCATTCCTGGGAGCACAATCTTGAATTGAAATGAACATTTGCACCAATAATTTTCACACACATTCAATTCCAAACAACTTAGAAAATTGATTCCTGTAATGGGTTAAAAATTAAATGTACCAAAATCTGTGTCAAACTCCTTGTTCCGATGCAAGGAATACATACAGGTTCAAGTATTTCACAGCCAAAATGTGACTCAAGGTTCTCACAAACTATACATTGTAAAAATGGAACAATGGGTACAATGCAGAATGGGTGGCACAGTGGTGCAGTAATTAGCGCTGCAGACTCACAACTCCAGCAACCCAGGTTCGGTTCTGGGTATTCCCTCTGTGGAGTTTGCAAGTTCTCCCTGTGACCGCGTGGGTTTCTGCAGGGTGCTCCGGTTTCATCCCACATCCAAAGAATTGCAGGTTGATAGGTAAATTGGCCATTGTAAAGTGCCCCAAGTGTACGTAGGTGGTAGGAAAATGGTGGGGATGGGGTAGGGAATATCAGGTCTAAATTTCTGACATACCCTGTGGACCTCCGATCTCGTCTGACAACTACAACAGGAGAGTATTCTTTCAAATGAAATAATACTCACAATTGCTTACGCCTTCACAGAAGACCGGTTGTATCCTGCCGGCTACTCCATGGAAAGTGAGTTCAGTCAACCTCTTATTCCTCGGTAGGCCAGAAGAGACTCAAGCTCCTTTGTTCACTCACTTATTGTAAGCATATACAGGGAACACGAAAGTCCGAGTGGATCAAGCTGTGTCCTCAGTACCTTGCTCTATGGTAGCGAGGCCTGGACAACGTATGTCAGCCAAGAGCGACGTCTCAATGCATCCCATCTTCGCTGCCTCCGGAGAATACTTGGCATCAGGTGGCAGGACCGTAACTCCAAGACAGAAGTCCTCGAGGCGGCCAACATCCCTCGCTTGTACACACTACTGAGTCAGCGGCGCTTGAGATGTCTTGGCCATGTGAGCCACATGGAAGATGGCAGGATCCCCAAAGACCCATTGTACAGCGAGCTTGCCACTGGTGTCAGACCCACCGGCCGTCCATGTCTCCGCTTTAAAGACGTCTGCAAACGCGACATGAAGTCCTGTGACATTGATCACAAGTCGTGGGAGTCAGTTGCCAGCGTTTGCCAGAGCTGGCGGGAAGCCATAAAGGCGGGGCTAAAGTGTGGCCATTCGAAGGGACTTAGCAGATGGCAGGATAAAAGACAGAGGCACAAGGGGAGAGCCAACTGTGTAACAGCCCCGACAAACATTTTTTTCTGCAGCACCTGTGGAAGAGCCTGTCACTCTAGAATTGGCCTTTATAGCCACTCCAGGCGCTGCTCCACACACCACTGACCACCTCCAGGCGTTTACCCATTCTATCTCAAGATAAGGAGGCCAAAGAAGATACAGGGGAGACGAGACCCATACAAGATGGCGTATAAATTCCCTGAAGAGTTTCAAAACATCAGTCTTATACCATTTTACAGATAACAGTTCCTTTCCATTTACCAATCTTTCTGTTGCACATTCTTATTCTCTTACCTCTATAAAATTGTGTCTACTTGTATACAGCTGGGTTACATTATTACATTCTAAGCAGGTATACATTATACTATCCAATCATTAACAAGGCAAATAGATGTGAAACTTTAACCCTTGCCTGGTTTTTGTCACTCATGACAACTTGTGGTTCATCAGACCTTCTCCATTGTTCATTGTCCTTGTCTTGTTCTCCCCCTTCAGCATTGAATAAGGGTGCAAGTGTAATCATGGTTACATTTAATCTGCATATAAATTTGTCAAACCAAATTAGCAATAATACTGTGCAGGAGGATTTCCTGGAGTGTGTACATGACGGTTTTTTACGCCTATCCGTTGAGGAACCAACGAGAGAACAGGTTATCGCGGAATGGGTATTGTTAAATGAGAAAGGATTAATTAACAATACTGTTCTGCGGGGTCCCTTGGGGAGGAGCGATCATAACATGACAAAATTCTTCATAAAGATGGAGAGTGAAATAGTTGAATACGAAACTGGGATTCTGAATCCAAATGAAGGTAACTACGAAGGTATGAGGCGCAGTTGACCATGGTACATTGGGGAACTTTCTAAAAGGGTTGTCGGTGGGTAGGCAATGGATAATATTTAAAGAACATGTGCATTAATTACAACAACCATTCAATCATGTCTGGCACAAAAATAAAACCAGAATGGTTGTTCAACCGTGGCTTAAAAAATAAATTAGGGATAACATTAGACCCAAAGAGGAGGCATATAAAATTGCCAGAAAAAGAAAATGTCTGAGGATTGGGAGCAGTTTAGAATTCAGCAAAGGAGTGCAAGCGGTTGATTAAGCGTGGAAAATAGAGTATGAGAGTAGACTTGCGGGAACCAGGAAAAAACTGATTGTAAAATCTTCTATAAATATGTGAAGTGAAAAAGATTAGTGAAAGCAAATGTAATTCACCTCCTGCCAGAAATGGGGGAAATTATATTGGGGAACAAAGCAGTGGCAGAACAATTGAACACATACTTTGATTTGGTCTTCACAAGGGCGGACACACAAAACCTCCCGGAAATGTTAGGAAAGCAAGGGTCTGATGAGACGGAGGAACTGAAGGAAATCAGCATTAAGAAAAAAATAATCGAGTCCAGGACATTGATGGGTCTAAAAGCTGAAAAATTCCCAGGGCCTGATAATCCACATCCCAGATTACTAAAATAAGTGGCCTTGGAAATAATGGATGCATTGGTGGTCATCTTCCAAAATTCTATAGACTCTGGAGCAATTCCTGCAGATTGGACGGTGAAAAACATAACCTCACTCTTTAAAAAAGGAGGGAAATAAAATATAGGGAATTACAGACCAGTTAGCTTTACATCAATAGTAGATAAAATGCTGGAGTCTATTATAAAGCATGTGATCGTGGAACACCTGGAACGCTTAAACGGGATTGGACAATATCAGCACGGGTTTACGAAATAGATATCATGCTTAACAAATCCACTGGAGTTTTATGAGGATGTTACAGTAGAATAGATAAGGGGGGACCAGTGGATGTGATATATTTGGATTTTCAGAAGGCTTTTGATAAGGCCCCACAAAAGAGGTTAGTCGGCAAAAATTAAAGCACATGGGATTGGGGTAATATATTGGCATGGATTGTGAGTTGGTTTACAGACAAGAAACAGAGAGTAGGAATAAACGCTTTTTTTCCAGTGTCAGGCAGTGACCAATGAGGTACCGCAGGGATCAGAGCTTGGGCCCCAGCCATTCACAATATATATTAAAGACTTGGGTCAGGGAACTAAATGTAACATTTCCAAGTTTTCAGATGACACAAAGCTGGGGGTGGGGCTGGGGGGGGGGGGTGGTGTGGCGGTGGATCTGAGCTGTGAGGAGGATGCAAGGAGGCTCCAATATGACTTGGACAAGTTGGGTGAGTGTGAAAATGTATGGCAGTTGCCGTTTAACATGGATAAATGTAAGGTTATCCACTTTAGTTGTAAAAACAGAAAGGCAGGTTATTATCTGAAAGGTGTTAGATTGAGACAGCTGGCGGTGCAACGAGACCTCGTATCCTTGTACACCAGTACTGAAAGCAAGTATTCAGGTGCAGCAAGCAATTAGGAAGCTGAATGGTATATTGGTCTTCATTGGAAGAGTATTTGAGTACAGGAGCAAGGATGTCTTACTCCAGTTATACAAGGCCTTGGTGAGACCACATCTGGAGTATTGCGTGCAGTTCTGCTCCCCTTATCTGAGGAAGGATGTTCTTGCCATGGAGGGAGTGAAAGGAAGATTTACTAGGCTGATTCCTGGAATGGCAGGATCAACTTAAGAAGAGAGATTTGATCGACAAGTCTATATTCACAAGAGTTTAGAATAACGAGAGGGAATCTCATAGAAACCTGTAAAATTCTAACAGAACTAGACAGGCCAGATGCAGGGAGGATGTCCCGATATCTGGGGAGTCCAGAATTTTGGGTCAAAGTCTAAGGGTACGGCGTATGTCTTTTAGAACCGGAATTAGGAGTACTTTCTTCACTCAGAGGGTGGTGAACCTGTGGAATTCTCGACGCAGAAGGCAGTGGAGGTCAAGTTAATATTTTAAATATATTCAAGAAGGAGATAGATATATTTTTAATGCCAACGGGATCAAGGGATATGGAGAGAAAGCTGGAACAAGGTACTGAATTAGACAATCACTCATGATCATTTCTGAATGGCGATTTTCTATGTTTCCGTATTTCTATGGATCAAGATGAATGCCCACCTTTTTTAATCGTAACCAGGGATAGAAAAGTAATTCTGGCCTTTCCAGTGTCACCCATACCGTGAGAACAAATGAACATGAAATAATATAGGAATAAAATCAATGAGTTTGAATGATTGAAACCAGACAAGGCCTTTGATCTGAGTGTGACGTCATAAACTGATAAAAAAATTGTCAGCATAATTTACCTCACTAGCTCCTTATATTTGCTTTTCTGCTGTAGTCTTCATCAGAAAACAAGTAACGATTAATCGCTGGCTTAAAAACGGCTAAATGTCAATTGTACACATGAGATACGTTCTCAATGGTTTTTGTTATCAGACAGACAGAGAACAATACAGCACAGGAGGATACTATTTAACAAATCGTACCAGTTCCAGCTCTTTGACGGAGATTTCCAATTATTCTTCCCCCCTGTTCTTTTCTCCCAGTCCTGAAAATTACCCAGTTAGTATTGATCAAATTCCCTTTTAAAAGTTTCTGTTAAATCTGCTTTCACAACCCTTTCAAGAAGTTGTGTCAAGAAAAGAAAATCTCCTCATCTCTCCTGTGTTTGTTTGTCAATCAACATTAAACTGTGTTCTCTGGTAACTGACCCTTCATCCAGTGAAACCAGCTTCTCCTTTTATATTCTATCAAGACACATCATGATTTTCAGCCCCTCTATTTAATCTCCCGTTACCTTATCTGCTCTAAAGAGAACAATCCTCGCTTCTCTCCACATAACTGAAGTCCCTCACCCCTGTTACCATTCTAATATATCACCCAGGCACCATCTCCAAGGCCTTGAAATCCTTAAAAAAGTGTGGTGTCCAGAATGGGACACAATATTCCAGCATTCCAGCTGAGGCTTAACCAGTGATTTTTCTAGTCTTAGCAGAATGTACCTGTGTGTGTATTTTTTATTCTTTGCTTCCAAATATAAAGCTAAGGATCCCGTATGCCTTTTTAAAACTTTCACAACTTTGCTGCCACAATTGGAGACTTGTGCACATACACACCCAGGTCTCTGCGCTCCTGTACCATCTGTTAAATGGTTCAATTCAGTTTCTGTTCACGCCTCTTAATATCTCTCCCGAAATAATCACTTCCCCAAATCGATGTGTTAAATTCCATGCTCCACGCATATTTTTATTTCACTATCAGACTTTCTACGTCCCCCTGAAGCCAACTGCTATCTCTCACACCGGTTACTACATTTATGAGTTTGATGTCATCAGTAAGAGTTGAAATTATGTTTTTTTTACATATACGTCTATGTAATTTATATATCTAAATCTGTATATATATATATATATATATATCTGCATATATGTCAGGAACAGTATTGGTTTCAGTACTACTCCTGACAGACA
Organism: Heterodontus francisci; assembly: GCF_036365525.1. Taxonomy (NCBI): domain Eukaryota; kingdom Metazoa; phylum Chordata; class Chondrichthyes; order Heterodontiformes; family Heterodontidae; genus Heterodontus; species Heterodontus francisci. The sequence continues at coordinate 78,503,860 of NC_090391.1, read as the reverse complement.
GCACTGTATACTCCCCCTCCCCTAGTCTGAACAATGTCTGTTCACCACCTCTCTCCGTTTTATGCCCCTGAGTCAGTGTGATATCCATACTATCACTGCAGCATTAATACATTTGTTCCATTGTTCATAACAAGTCTATGAAATATCATTTGATCCACAGGCCTTATGAAAGTCCATTTACACAACGTGGAACATGCTATCCTCAACACCACTCACAGCTATGTAATCAACAAACGTGATCAGAATTATCAGACATGATTTTCCATTAACCTATCCGTGCTGCTTGTCATTGATTATCCCATGTTTTTACAAGAAAGATATATTTTATGGAGGGTTATGGCTTCTGGAAATTTCAAACGACCGATGTTAAACTGACTGGTCAGTAGTTGCAGAGTTACTCCATCTCTCCTTTTGTAAACAGGGTGTTTTTCAACCCTCTAGTCCTCTGCCATTACTTCCATATCCAAGGAGGATTTTATAATTCTGCACAGTGCCTCTGCTATTTCTACCATTTCTTCCTTCAGCAACCCTCATACATCCCATCCAGACTGGGTAAATGGTCTACTTTATTGCAGTACAAAAAGTGCTGGATTGAAAGGGGTGAACTGAACATGTTTGTTCAGTGACTGTAATTAATGTCAGTCTCCATGGTCCCTAATTGTATCACTGGAGGTTTTCCCTCTTCTATTAATACAGGGACTCCCTTCAATATGTTATCCCATATTGTCAGTGGGAGCATCAACCCCGACACGAGCAGGGATCAGTGGCTTTAGCGAGAGGGAGCGGATAGATCAGAATCTGAGAACAATAGATTGGAATGTTACAACAATGGGTCAGAATCTGAGATCAATAGATTGGAACGTTACAACAATAGGTCAGAATCTGAGAACAATAGATTGGAATGTTACAACAATGCGTCAGAATCTGAGAACAATAGATTGGAACGTGACAACAATGGGTCAGAATCTGAGATCAATAGATTGGAATGTTACCAAAATCGTCAGCAGGAGTTTTTCCTTTTGGTTTGCCCAAGTCACTGCAGATTCCTTATGGCTACCATTAGATTTTCGGATCTGTTATGCACTGAAGATGATTCAAACTATTTATTTTCCAATTCTCGCTATTGTTGGTGTTCCTGGTAAGTCGCTGTATCCAACTATTTGATCTATAAACCATATTTCAATGATTTAATGTTCTTGGCATTTAAGTTTTTGGAAGACCAAAGCCATTGCCTTCAGTCTCTGTAACAAACTCCATTCCCTATCCATTATCTGCTGCCCCTCGCTGGCCAATGTCTAAGGCTGAACCAGACGGTTCACAACATCTGGCATCCAGTAGACACTGACTTGAGTTTATTGACATATTATCTCCATTACCAACCCTGCCTACAACCAGCTCTGTAATATCACCCGCCTCCACCTCTGCCTCAGCTCATCTGCTGCATAAACTCTCATCAGTGCCTTTGTTAAATCCACACCTGACTGTTACACTTCTATCCTGGACAGCCTGCCAGTTATAAACCTCCATAAACAACAGCCCATAAAGAACTCTGCTGCCTGTATTCTATCTCACACCAAATCCTGATCACCCATCAGCCCTGTGCTCACTGATCTATTGACTCCCGGTCTGCAGTACCTCAGTTTTAATATTCTCATTCTTTGCTTGAATCGCTCCATGGCCCATGGCCGCAACTCCTCCAATTAGCCCTATTCCCCTGTCAATTCCCAGATTCTTGCAAATCCTATGGTTTTGAGTATTTTTCCAATTTCGTTTTTAAATTGAGTTTCTATCCCTGTGGTGTCACTTTTACTCTATGGTGCCACTGCTGCCAGTATTACAAAAACCTGGATCTGTAAAATGATGAGAAATGCACAGCTGGCCACTTCTAATGTGCCAGTACAGTGCATCATGCTGGGTAGTTCTCAAGCCCAGTTGCATCATGTGTGCTGCTAGTGTGAGGCGGGGATTTAACTGACGTCAATGAGCCGTTCTGAAAGCTGGGATGCACATCTTTGAAACTTGGTCTGTGCATGTCCACGGACCACCTGTGTTAGTCACTATCAGTTAAACATACATTCAGCAGCACGAGGCTCCCCCTTTAATGTAATTTAAAAGGACCAGGCATCCTGGTCCTGAATATAGACATTCCAGAAGAATAGGAAGCTATGTAAAGGTGGAGAGGTAGCATTGTTAATCAACGATGTGGCCTGGGGACCCCACCTGGCAACAATGAGGCATATTTTTTTTTGTCATATGAATAACAATTTTAAACTGTTGCTGGAGTGAAAAGATAACTTGTTTGAAGAGACCAGCAGTGGCTGGAAGAACATTTGCATACTAAGAGACAGTGCTTGGCGAGATAAAGGAATTGCTCACTGATTCATAGAGTCATGGAGTCGTACAGCATAGAAACATGCCCTTTGGCCCACCGCGTCTATTCCGACCATAACGCCTACCTATAATAATCCCAACAGCCTGCATTAATTCCATATCCCTCTATGCCTTACTCATTCAACTACCTGTCCAGATGCCTCTTAAATGTTGCTACTGTTCCTGCCTCCACCACCTCCTCAGGCAACTCATTCCAGATACCCACTATTCTTTGTGTGAGAAATATACCCCTTTGATCCCATTTAAACCTCCTCCCTCTCACCTTAAATCTGTGCCCTCTAGTTTTAGCCACCCATACCATGGGAAACAGATTCTGAATATCTACCCTATCTATGCCTCTCATAATTTTATATACCTCCATCATGTCCCCTCTGAGCCTCCTTCGCTTGACGGAAAACAGACCCAGCCTATCCAATCCCTCTTTATAACTTAAGCCCTTCGAACCAGGCAACATCCTTGTGAATCTTTTCTGCACCCTCTCTAGATTAATCACATCTTTCCTGTGGTGTGGCGGCCAGAACTGCACACAGTGCTCCCAATGCGGCCTAACCAACGTTATGTACAACTGAAACATGATGTCTCAACTCTTGTACTCAGTGCCTCGGCCGATGAAGGCAAGCATGCCAGACGCCTTCTTCACCACCCTACCTACCTGTGTTGCAACTTTCAGGGAACTATGTACCTGCACACCAAGGTCTCTCTGCTCAGCCACACTCCCAAGGGCCCTGCCATTCATTGTATATGTCCTGCCCTGGTGTATTTTCCCAAAATGGATCACTTCGCACTTGTCTGTGTTCAAATCTATTTGCCAATCGCTTGCCCTCTTTGCCAGTTTATCTATATCCTGTTGGAGACAACCTTCTTCACTGTCCACTAAACCACCAATTTTGGTGTCATCTGCAAACTTACTAATCATGTCCCTAACATTCACTCCAAGTCATGAATATACATGACAAGCAGCAGAGATGCCAGTACCGATCATTGCGGCACACCACTGGTCACCGGCCTCCAATCTGAAAAAATAACCCTCCACTAACACCAGCTACATCCTATTTTCAAGCCAATTTTATATCCAATCGGCGTGCTCACCCTGGATCCCATGTGTTCGAATCTTCTGGACCAGCATCCCATGCTGAACATTGTCAAAGGCCTTGCTAAAGTCCATGTAGATAACGTTCATCGCCCTGCCATCGTCAATCCTCTTGGTCACCTTCTCAAAAAACTCAATCAGATTCCTAAGACAAGATTTTCCACGCACAAAGCCATGCGGACTATCCCTAATCAGACCTTGCCTTTCCAAATGCATATAAATACTGTCTCGCAGAATCCCTTCCAATAACTTTCCCACCACAGATGGAAGGCTCACCGGCCTGTAGTTCCCTTGCTTATCCTTGCTGAACTTCGTAAATAAAGGCACAAAATTTGCTATCCTCCAGTCTTCCGGTACCGCTCCCGTGGCTAACATTGAGACAAAAATCTCTGCCAGGGCCCCAGCAATCTCCTCTCTTGCTTCCGACAACATCCGAGGATTCACCTGGACAAGCCCTGGAGATTTATGCACCTTAATGCGCTTCAAAACTTCCAACACCTCCTCCTTTGTCATGCTGATATGCTTCAGGCTATCGGTGTTTCCCCTTGAACTAACTAACTTCCATGACCTTCTCCACGGTAAATACAGACCAGAAGTATTCATTAAAGTCCTCGCCCATTTCCCGTGGCTCCACACATAGATTACCACACTGCTCCTTAAGGGGATCTACTCTCTCCTTAGCTACCCTTTTACTCTTAAGATACTTATGGAACCTTTTAAAATTTTCCTTTACCTTATCGGCCAGGAAAATCTCATGGCCCCTTTGTGCCCTCCTAATTTCCTCCTTAAGTGTGTTCCTGCATTCCCTCTGCTCCTTGAGGGACTTTCTCGATCCCAGCTGCCTATAACCTGAAATATGTCTCCTTTTTTGTCCTGATCAGACCCTCAATATCCCTCGTCAACCACGTTTCCCTAAATGTATCAGCCTTGCTCTTCCATCTAACAGGAACATGCCGGCCTTGAGCTTTTCCTATCTCACTTTTAAAAGCCTCCCACTTGCCAGACGTCCCTTTACCTGTAAACAGCCTCTCCCATTCAACTTTTACGATTTCCTGTCTGATGCCATCGAAATTAGCCTTCCCCCAATTTAGGACTTCAACCTGAGGACCAGTTCTATCCTTTTCCATAGCTATCTTTAATAGAGTTATGGTCACCAGTCCCAAAGTGCTCCCCCCACTGACACATCAACCACCTGCCCATCCTCATTTCCTAAGAGGAGGTCGAGTGTAGCCCCTTCTCTAGTAGGGCCATCCACATACTGCTTCAGAAGTCTATCCTGGATTCACTTAACAAATTCTTCCCCATCTGATCCCTTGGCACTAAGGCAGTCCCAGTCAATATTAGGGAAGTTAAATCACCTACTATTACAGCCCTATAATTCCTACACCTATCTGTGATGTCCCTACATGTATGCTCCTCCAATTCCCTCTGACTATTGGGGGGCATATAGTGTCATCCCATCAAAGTGATCAACCCTTTCTCATTTCTATGTTCTACCCATATGGCCTCGCTGGACGTTCCCTCGGGATATCCTCTCTAAGTACTGCTGTGATGTCCTCCCTAATAAATTGTGCAACTACCTCTCCTCTCTTACCTCCTCCTCTGTCACGCTAAAAGCATCGGTACCTCAGAACGTTCAGCTGCCAGTTCAGCCCTTCCGTCAACCACGTTTTCGTAATAGCTATAATATCACAATCCCATGTACTGATCCATGCTCTGAATTCATCTGCCTTACCTGTAAGGCTTTTTGCATTAAAGTAAATGCAGTTTAGCATACCAGACCTTCCACGTTCCCTGTCCTGCCCCTGCCCTGCCTAACTACTGGAGTTGCTTGCTTGAACCTCTACATTTGCCTCAACTGTCTCATCGGAGAGACTACTACTTTGGGACCCACACCCCCTGCAAGACTATTTTAAACCCTCCCGAGTTGTACTAGCAAACCTCCCCGCAAGGATATTGGCCCCCTTCCAGTTCAGATGGAACCCGTCCCTCTTGTACAGGAAACCACTGCACAAGAAGAGATCCCAATGATCTAAGTAGCTGAACCCCTCCCGCCTACAACAGCTCCTCAGCCAAGCATTACTTTGCCTATTCTCCTATTCCTACCATCACTAGTACGTGGCACAGGGAGTAATCCTATGATTACAACCCGAGAGGTCCTGCTTTTTACCCTTCTGCCTAACTCCCTTTATTCACTTTGCAGGACCTCATCTGTCTATGTTTTTAGTACCAATGTGAACCACGAGTTCTGGTTGCTGATCCTCCGCTTTCAGAATGTCCTGCATCTGCTCTGAGTCATCCTTGACTCCAGCACCAGGGAGGCAGCATACCATCCTGGAGTCTCGTTTTTGGCCATAGAAACGCCTAGCTGCATCCCTTAGAATAGAATCCCCTATCACTATGGCTTTTCCACCGATTTTCCTCCATTGCTGAGCAACAGAGCCCTCCGTGGTGCCACAAACTTGACTGTTGCTGATTTGTCCTAGGTGGTCATCTACCCCCCCCCCCCCTCCCCCTCTCCATCAGTATCCAAAGCGGTATATATGTTTGAGAGGGGGATGGCGACAGGGGACTTCTATACTACCTGCTGTGCTTACTGCTCCGCCTGATGGTCACCCATCCCTTTTCTGCCTGTGCTGCCATTACCTGCATTGTGACCACTTCTCTAAACGTGCTATCCACGACGTCATCAGCATCGCGGATGCTGCACAGTGAATCCACCTGCAGGTCTAGCTCCATAATGCGCTGAGTCATTTGCTGCAGATGGATACACTTCCTGCACACATGGTTGTTCGGGATACTGAAAGCATCCCTGATTTTCCACATCGCATAGGAGGAGCATATTATGGGTGCTAGCTCTCCAACCATCACTTGCCTTTAACTTAATGTAGTTATGCCCTTTAAAAATACTAATTACATTAGGGGCCTTGTTCTACTCCAAACTCTACCCATTCCTTGAGAAATTACACTAATTTAATTGGTACTACTCACCTTATCACTTGAGATTTTTTTTGAAGAATTCGATGCCCATTTTTTAAGCAATTTAAATGCACTAACAGCTGTAACCTACCCAAATTTCCCGCGATTTCACTAAGTTTTTTCCCCTATTTTTTGAGTCTCAATGTGTGCTGAGAGACACAGAGGAATCTGCCGCCGCTCCGGATCAGGTTCCCCCGCTGGTCCATCAGCCGCTGCTCCACTGCCAGGTAAATCAACACAGACACTGACACAAACACAAAAAGCACACACACATGCACACAAACACACACGCACAGACACACACACAGCAAAACACAGGCCCTGAGACACACACTGTCCTTAATCTTCTTCTTTGACCTCCTTGTCTCGGGAGTCAATGGGTCAGCACCTAGAGGTGGTCAGTGGTTTGTGGAGCAGCGCCTGGAGTGGCTATAAAGGCCAATTCTAGAGTGACAGGTTCTTCCAAAGGCGCTGCAGGTAAAACTGGTTGTCGGGGGTGTTACACGGTTGGCTCTCTCCTTGAAATTCTGACTTTTTTTTCCTGCCAACTGCTAACTCTCTTCGACTCGCCATTCTTTAGCTCCGTCTTTATGGCTGTCCGCCAGCTCTGGTGATCACTGGCAACAGACTCCAACGATTTGTGGTCAATGTCACAGGACATTGTCGCATTTGCAGACGTATTTAAAGTGGAGACATGGACAGGTGGGTCTGATGTCAGTGTCGTGCTCGCTGTACAATGCATCCTTCGGAATCCTTCCATCTTCCATGCGTCTAACATGGCCTTGCTATCTCAAGCACCGCTGGCTCAGTAGGATGTATATGCTGATACAGACACAAAATACACACACACATGCACACAAACACACACACAGAAACACACACAGCAAAACACAGGCCCTGAGTCACACACACACACATATAAACACAGGCACAGAGACACAAATAGACACAGAACACAAGACAGACATGGCATACACACAAACACACGCACAAACACACACACAAACACGCACACAGAGACACAACATATTCGAGGTCATGAGACACAAGCACACTGCAGAGCAGAACCCAAGCCCTGAGTGAGAGGTGCACTCACACAGACATACACCAACACAGAGCACAGCCCTGGCCCTGAGGCAAACAAATATGCAAACACACACATCTGCACACGCAGTAAGACACATCCAACCACACGCAAACACAGATACACACACACGCAAACAAACGCACACACACAGACACAAACACATATCAACACATGCACTCAAGCCAGCACAAGCACACATGCACAAATATACACACACAAACACACACAGCAAAACACAGGCTCTGACACACACACACACACACACACATACATATGCACAAACAGGCACAGAGGCACAAATAGACACGGAGCACAAGACAGGCATGACAGACACACACACTCACACAAACACACACATAGACACACATCACATTCGAGGTCTTGAAGCACAAATACACTGCACAGCGGAACCCAGGCCCTGAGTGAGAGATGCGTGCACTCAGACACACGACACACAGATACAGAACACAATGGAGGCCCTGAGACACACATACACACACACACTATCACACCCTCACACACAGATTAACACGGGCACTGATACAAACATATACAGATACACACATATAAACACACACATCCACAAACATACACACACACCCATAAACAGCAACACGCAAGTACACGCACAGAAGCATACACGCACGCATACACACATCCACACACAAATACATGCACACACACACACTCACACACAGATCCACACACACACATACAGCTCCACGCACACATACACGCACACACATGCACGCACAGACAGCATGGCCCAGTCCCTGAGATACACACACAGAACGTAACAGAAGCACCGAAACCTAGACAAACACAAAACACAATCTCGCACCGAGTCAAACCCACATGCAAATTCACGCATGCACAAACACAGACAAACACACACCCACGTACAGAACAACAGAAACACTGAGACACGAATTCACGAACAGCGCAAACCAGGCCATGACATACACACAAAGACCAATGCACACAATCACACAGACAAACGCAGACACCCACTCGCACAGCACAACCCAGGCTCTGAGAGACACACACACACACGCGCACTCGAATGCACCTTCACACACAAGCACACACAGATAAACACAGGCCCTGAGACACACATGCACAGACAGGCATAGAGACACATATAGACAAAGAGCAAAGGCCAGCCCATGACATACAGGCACACACACACAAAGACAGATAAACAGAAACGCACACAGACACACACACGGGCACACACACGCACACACACACACACACCCAAACACTCTGCACGGAGGTCACTGTGTCAGATAAAAACAGATCCACAAAGACACACATACACACACAATGCACACACACACACTCTTAACACGCCAGTTACAGAGCCAGATAAAAACAGACCCACACTAATACACAGATGCACGCACACCCACTCCCACACACACAAATCCACAAACACAAACACACACACACATCGACCCAGGCAGTGATACAAACACACACACGCACATAAACATACACACAGACACACAGAGAAAAACACAGGCCCTGAGACACACATACACACCCATGCATAGTGACACAAGTAGACACAGAGTAAAATCCAGCCCATGACATAAAGATACACACACAAAGACAGATACACAGAAACACACACACAAGCACAGGAAAACACAGGGCATGAAACACATGGGCAGCACAGTAGCGCTTTGGTTAGCACCGCAGCCTCACAGCTCCAGCGATCCCGGTTCAATTCTGGTTACTGCCTGTGCGGAGTTTGCAAGTTCTCCCTATGACCGCGTGGGGTTTCGCTGGTTGCCATGGCTTCCTCCCACAGCCGAAGACTTGCAGGTTAATAGGTAAATTGGCCATTATAAATTGCCCATAGTGTAGGTAAGTGTTAGGGAATATGGGATTGTTGCAGGGTTAGTATAAATGTGTGGTTGTTAGTCGGCACAGACTCGGTGGGCCGAAGGGCCTGTTTCAGTGCTGCATCTCTAAATAAATAAATAAACATACACACACACACACACACAGGCATACTGACACAAATGGAAACAGAATAAAGCCAGCCCATGACATACAGGCACAGATACACAGAAACACACACACACACACAGAAGTAAAGAGACACAAATAGGCACATAGCACAGCCAGGCCATGACACAAAATCACAGACACACGCGCAGACATGCATTACCCACCAATCACTGAACCAGATGCACGCGCGCACACACACGCACGCACAAACATGCACACACAGGCACAGAAACAAACGCACGCCAGCACACCCACACAGACCCACAGCACCACCCCCCAGGCCCTGAGACACACAACACATCCAGAAACCCACACTCACCCAAACAAGCAGAAACAAACACACACAAGCACTAACAGGTCCTGAGACATGCACACGCATTCACCCAAACCCATCCATACACAAGCACCAATACACACACACACATACGAAGACACACTGCACAGCGCAGTCCCTGAGACACACATACACAGACACAACACAATCACTACGGCGCACACACAGATACACAGACATACATCACAACCCAGGGCCTGAGACAAACCCTCACACTGGCGGACGCACACACACACACATCCACCCACCAATACCCACCCAACAACTAACACACACATACACACAATCACAGATACAAACGCACACGTACACCCTCTCTCACACGCACACAAACACACATGCATGAAGACACAAAGCACAATACAGGCCCTGATACAGACACACACACAAGTAAGCACACACAGACCCATGCCCTGAGACACACACATCCACCCACCAATTACCACCCAACCACAAACACAAAAACAAACATACACATGCAAGTACACACAAACACACTGACAAACGCACACGTGCACCCTCTCACTCACACACACAGACACAAAGCACAACACAATCCCTGATACAAGCACACAAACAATCACACCCAAACACAGATACATACATGCACAATCAAGCACACACACACACACCCCATGCCCTGAGACGCACACTCACACACCACAAACAATCTACACGCCAGTTACTGAGCCAGATACAAACAGGCGCACGCATACGCATACACACACACACACATCAACGGAGATACTGATATAAACACATGCACACTGAGTCAGATACAAACAGATCCACACTCACACACATACACACACTCTTTATACGCCAGTCACTGAGCCACATAAAAACAGGCCAAACAGAAGCATGCACACACAAACACAGAAAAGCATAGGGCATGAGACACACATACACACATAAGCATAGTGACACAAACGGACACAGAATAAAGCCAGTCCATGACATACAGGCACACACACAAAGACAGATACACACACACACAGGTACTGAGACACATATCACAGCCAGGCCATGACACATAATCACAAATACAGAAACAGACATGCATTACCCCCCCGTTACTGAACCAGATATACACACACACACACACACACTCACACACACGCACACACACACACACAAATACTGCTCAGCCTAGGCCCTGAGACACACATACACAGACACAACACAATCACTGAGGCGCACGCACCGATACGCAGACTTACATCACAACCCAGGGCCTGATACAAACCCACACACTGGCGGACACACACACACACACACACACACACATCCACCCATCAATACCCACCCAACCACAAACACAAAAACAAACATACACATGCAAGTACACATAAACACAGATACAAACGCATACGTGCACCCTCTCTCACACACATAAACAAACATACATGAAGACACAAAGCACAAAACTGGCCCTGATACAAGCACACACAGAAACACACCCAAACACCGATAAACACACGCATAAGCAAGCACACACACACACCCCATGCCCTGAGACGCACACACAGACACTCACATACACACACACACAAACACACACACACACACAAATGCATATACATACACACACTCTTTACACGCCCTTTACTGAGCCAGATCCAAACAGACCCACACAAACAGACACGCACGCGCACACACACACACCTCAATGCACGCACTGATATAAACTCATACACACTGAGTCAGATACAAACAGATCCACTTTGACACACAAATAGACACAGAACAAAAGCCAGCCCATGACATGCACACACACACACATAGACACACACACACGCATACACACACTCTTTATACGCCAGTCACTGAGGCGCATAGAAACAGGCCAAACACAAGCGTACACACACACACACGCACACAAACATACACACAAAAACACACAGACTCATACACAGAAAAGCATAGAGATACAAATAGATACAGAACAAAAGCCAGCCAATGACATACAGGAACACACACAAAGGCAGATTCACAGAAACACACACGCACACACACGCACACACACACAGAAACGCACACACATACACAAACACACACACACACACGCACAAAGACACACACACACTCTTAAAACGCCACTCATGAGCCACACATGCACGCATACACACCCAAACACACACTCACACACACACACACACGCACGTACACACACACACACACACACACACACAGATTGACACACACAACCACACCACAGGCACTGGAACGCGCGCGCACACACACACACACACACGCACACGCACACGCACGTACATGTCACACACTCACACACACACTCACGTCACAACCCAGACATTGAGCCAGACACGCATACGCATGCTCTCACACACACGCACATTCTCTGACATGCACACATGATGCACACACACATACACACTCGCACACACAAACATCACAGCCCAGGCACTGAGCCAGACTTACAAATGCAGTCACACACACACTGTTTATACACCACGTGCTGCACCAGATACAAACAGACACACACAGAGTCACAGAGACAGACATGTACACACACACAAACAGATAGGCACACGCAACCACACTACAGGCACCGGAAGACACACACACACACACTCATGCACACACGCTGATCACACCATAGGCATAGAGACAGAATCTCTCAATCAGTCCAACATTTAACTTTCTATACAAGAGCAAAGTGCTGCTGATGCTGAAATTCTGAAAAAGCGCACAGAAAATGCTGGAAATATTCAGCAGGTCTGGTAGCATGTGTGCAGAGAGAAACAGAGTTAATGTTTCAGGCCGGTGACCCTTTATCAGAACTGGAAGAAATTAGAGTTGGAACAATTTTTAAAACAGACAGGGAAAGGAGGGAGGAGCGGGATTATGATCAACATTGAGATGAACGATTTCACTATCATGCTTTCTCATGCCTTCTACTGTATCACAGACCTTCCCATTTTTCTTTCAGGTCCACTCATTTCAATACATCACTGGATACAGGAACACATTTCTAAATCCCAATAAGTCCTCAATCAAACTGATCCCAGCCTGATGTGTAATTTCCTTGTTTATTTCCCTTCCTCACAGTTAACTTCCTGACGATTGGAATCCTATCTCTGCGAAAGTGTGGTCTCTCCAAATGTGTCACTCGCTACCTGGTGGCCATGGCAGCGGCGGATCTACTGGTCATTATCCTCGACCTGATATTGAGGCAGATTCCCATTGTTTATCGGGAACAGTTTCACTTTCTGCGGCATTCCATCCCAATGTGAAATATCCATGCCGTTCTGCTTTCTGCAGCCACAGACTGCTCTGTCTGGTTCACCGTCACTTTCACCTTTGATCTATTTGTGGCCATTTGTTGCAAGAAGCTAAAAAGCAAATATTGCAGTGTGAAAATGGCGGCTGTGGCTCTGGGAACAGTGACTGTGCTGAGCTGTTTAAAGAACATATTCTGGTATTTTATGTTCACAGGTCGTTATTGGCTGATAAACAGACCCTGGTTTTGTTTTGTAACAGGGGATGTTTATTACTCTCGGGTCTGGGGAACAATCGAGTTCCTCCACAACATTCCAACCCCAGGGCTCCCATTTGTGATGATTCTGCTGCTCAACGCTCTCACCGGCAGACATATTTTAGTGAGCAGCAGAGGTCGCAGGAGACTCCGGTCTCACAGCAGTGGGGACAGTCGCAGAGACCCAGAGATGGAGAGTGGAAGGAAATCCATCATTTTGCTGTTAGTTATTTCGGGGAATTTCATTCTGTTATGGGCAATTTTCATGGTCTATTCAATATGGAACCGGATGCGGACATTGCGCCCTGTTTCATTATTTCTACCTGATTTCCTGCAGGAATTGGGCTTGACGTTGCAGCTCTTGAGTTGCTGCACAAACACTGCGATTTATGCCGTGACCCAGAGTCAGTTCAGGGGGCAGTTCTGGAATGTGCTGAAATATCCATTTACTCCAATTATTAAATTCATTCAATGATGAGAGGAACTGAATCACTGACTATTTCCTTCAGCCGGTGGTTGGGCCTGTCGCTACAAAGACAGAGCTGGGGGCGGGACCTGTCACTATGCAGAAGTATTGGGGAGCGGGGGCGCTGCATGTTACCATGGAGACAGAGCGGGTGCAGGGCCTGTCACTATGGAGACAGAGCGGGTGCGAGGCTTGTCACTATGGGGGCAGAGCTGGGTCGGGTCTTGACACTATTGAGAAAGAATGGGTGCGCCGCCTGTCACCATGGAGACATAACCGGGGTCTTGAAGCACAAATACACTGCACAGCGGAACCCAGGCCCTGAGTGAGAGATGCGTGGTGGGGGCCTGTCACTATTCAGACAGAGCAGGAACGTGGCCTTTCACTATGCAGGTACAGCGGGGGCAGGGCCAGTCAGTGTGGTGGTAGAGCGGGAGCGGGACCTACCTCGATGCTGGCAGAGAGGAGGCGGGGCCTACAACTTTTGAGACAGAGTGGGTGCGGGGCATGTCATTATGAAGACAGAACGAGGCCGGAGCATGACACTATGCAGACAGAGCTGGAGCGCGACTTGTCACTATGTTGACAGAGCGGGGTTGGGGTGTGTCACGATGGAGGCAGAGCGAGGGCGGGTCCTGTTGCCAGGGTGACGGGGAGTGGGGGCGGTGCCAGTCTCCCACGGTAGCGGGAAGTGGGGGCGGGGCCTTTTCTAAGGTGACAGGGAGTTGCACCGGGCCTGTTTCTCAGGGTTATGGGCAGTAGTATCGGGGCCAGATTTCCATGGTGACGGGATGTGGGGGCGGATCCTGTTTCCGATGGGGACGGGGAGTGGGGTGGAGCATTTTTCCATGATGACGGGGACTGGGGAAGGTGCCCGTTCCCATGGTGGTGGAGAGTTGGAGGGATCTGCTCCCATGATGGCGGAGAGAGGTGGCGGGGCCTGTTCACTTGGTGATCGAATGCTGCAGCCAGAATTCTTCATAATCATTTATAATCTTTATAATCTCTTTATATTACAAAGTGTCTTTTATAATCATTTACAAACGTTTACAACACTTCATGAACTGTTTACAATTCTTCACAGTACTTTATACTTTTTTCTAATCCTTTATGATTGTGTACGATTTATTATCCTTTTTAAGCCTTTGTATGCATTTACGACCCCTTACATCTCATGTGTTCCCTGCCGTGGACATAAATCACTGAAAATGATCGCAGTGGACTGCTCTCATTTCAAACAGGCCACCGCAGATATCATTTAAAATGTCTGCAGAGCATGCCATCAAAATGGCCGTAGTGCATATCATTTAAAATGACTGCACTGCATATCATATAAAATGGCCACACTGCATATCTTGTTAAATGGCGTCTGTGCATGTCATTTAAAAAGGTGACAGCATATGGCGCTTGAAATGGCCTCACTGCCTGCCACTTAAAATCGCCTAGTGCATATCACTTAAAATTGCGGCAGCACACGTCACTTAAATTGGCGGCATGGCAGGTCACTTTAAATGGCCACAGTGTATGTCATCAAAAATGGTCACAGTGCATATCACTTAAAATGCCCGCTGTACATGTCACTTAAAATAGTCGTATGCATATCATATAAATGGGTTGGTGTGCACATCATTTAAAAGACAATGCAAATATCAAGTAAAATGATCGCACTGCAGATCAAATCGGGAAAGGTGCAATTCAAATCAGGCCTGTGTTAATCCAATCTCGAGTGGTCATAAATCCGACTCACGCCAGTAAATGGCCAGTACAAATCAGACCTGTGTTAGTCCCAGCTGGAGTTGTATTGAGTCCCACTCAGACAGCAGGAAAGCGCCAATTCAAACCAGGCCCGTGTTAAACCCAGCAGTAATGGAACTGAGTCCAATTCACACAGAAGGCAAAGGATAGTTCGATACAGTCCAGTGATAATACAAGTTGGAGTGGTACTGAGTCCAACTCAGTCACCGGGAAAGGGCCAGTTCAAACCAGGCCTCTGTTAAGGTCAGCTGTAATTGAACTGAGTCGAACTCACACAGCAGGAAAATGCAAATGCAAACCAGGCCTGTGGTAATCCCAGTTAGAGTGGTACTGAGTACCACTCAGAAATCAGGAATTAGCCACTTCAACCCAGGCCTGTGTTCATCCTAGCTGGAATGGTACAGAGATATATTCACCATCAGAACAGGCGAATTCAAACTAGGCATGTGTTAATCCCATCTGGAGTGGTACTGACTCCCATTCACACACCAGTGAAAGGGCCAATTCAAAGTAGCCCTATGTTTATCCCATCTGGAGTGGTACTTAAACTCACTCACACACCAGGAAGGGCCAATTCAAACCAGTCCAGGGTTAATCCCAATGTGTTCTGAAGAAGAGTCAGTGACCTGAAACGTTAACTCTGCTTCTCTCTCCACAGAACATGCCAGACCTGCTGAGTATGTCCAGCATTTCTTGTTTTTATTTCAGATTTACAGAATCTGAAGTACTTTGCTTTCATTTCAGTGTTACTCCCATCTGGAGACTCACTGAGTACCACTCACACAGCAGGAAATGACCAGTTCAAACCATGCCAGTGTTAATACCACTGGAGTGGTACTGAGTCGCACTCACACACCAGGAAAGGGCCAGATCAAACCAGGCCAGTGTTAATCCCTGCAGCATTGTTACTGAGTCCCACTCAAGCACCAGAAAATGAGCAATTCAAACCAGGCCTGTGTTAATCGCAGGTACAGTGGTGCTGAGTGCTACTGATTGAACATGGAATGGCCAATACAAGCAAAACATCTGTCAATACCAGCTGGGTTGGTACCGAGCCCAATCACAGAAGAAGAATGGGCCAATTCAAGCCGAGCCTGTGTTAATCCCTGCAGGAGTTGTAGTGAGTCCCATTCGCACAGCAGACAAAGGCCAATTCAAACCAAGCATGAGCAAATCCGATCTGCGTGGTACTGAGTGCCACTCACGCACCAGGAAAGACGAAATGCATAGAAGGTCGATGGTATGCCAATCTGGAGCCACTCACGCAGCATGGAAGAGCCACTTCAAACCAGGCCTGCGTTAATCCCAGCAGGGTGCTCCTGAGTCCAACTCACAACCATAAAACGGTCAATTCATACCAAGCCTGTGTTAATTCTAAATGGAGTGGTACGCAGTTCCACTCGCACACCAGGAAGGGGCCAATTCAAACAAGGCCTGTGTAAATCCGTTCTGGCAGGGACTGAGTCCAACTCACACACCAGGAAACGTCGAATTCATACCAGGCCTCTGTTAATCCAATCTGGACACATGCTGAGTCCAAATCACACACCAGGAAGGGCCAATTCAAACCAGACATGTGTTAATGGTCCAAAACCACACTCCCACAACAAGAAAGGGTCTGTAAATTCGGCCACTGTTGATCCCATGTGGGGTGGTACTGAGTCCATCTGAAACACCAGGAAAGAGCCATTTTATACTAGGCCTGTGTTAATCCCAGCTGGAGTGCAACTGAGTCCAACTCACACAATAGGAAAGGGACAGTTCTTTTTGGGCCTGTTATAATCCCAGTTGGAATGCTACCATGCCCCACTCACTCAGCGGGGAATGGCCAATACAAACAAAACCTGTGTTAATCCCATCTGGAGTGGTACTGAGCCCAATCGCAGATAAAGAAAGGGCCAATTCAAACCAGACATGAGTTTATCCCAGTTTGGTTGGTGCTGAGTCCCACTCGCTGCACCAGGAAATGGCCAATTCAAACCAGTCCAGTGTTAATCCCAACTGGAATGGGATTAACACTCTCGCACGAAGAAAGGCCAATACTAAGCCAATCTGGAGTGGCACTGAGTCCCACTCACACACCAGGAAAGAGCCACTTTGCACCAGGCCAATGATAATCCCAATGGGAGTGTTACTGAGTCACATTAACATACCGGGAAATGTCAAACATAAACCAAGACTATGTTATTCGCATCTGGGGTGGTACTGAGTGTCACTCACGCACCGGGAAAAGGCCAATTCAAACCAGGCCAATGTTAAGCCAATCTGTCGTGGCACGGAGTCCTACTCACACATCAGGGTAGAGCCACGTTAAACCAGGCATTCGGTAATCCCATCTAGAGTGGTATTTAGTCGCACTCACACACCAGGAAAGGGCCAATTCAAACCAAGCCTTTCGTAATCCCATCTGGAGTGATACAGAGTCACGCTCACTCTTCAGGACAGGGCCCACTCAACCAAGGCATCTGTTAATACCTTCTGGAATAGCACAGAGACCCGCGCACACAAAGCAGAAAATGGCCAGTTCAAATCAGGCCACTGCGAATCACTTGTGGAGTGGTACTGAGTCCAACTCGCACACCAGGAAAGACCTAATTCAAGCCAGGCCGGTGATAATCCCAGTAGGAGTGGTACTGTATCTCAGTCACTCACCGGGAAAGAGGCCATGCCAATTATGTCTTTGTTAATCCCATGTGGAGTGGTACTTAGTCCAACGCAGTCACCTTGAAAGGACCAGTTCAAACCAGGCCTGTGTTAATACTAGCTGCATTGGCACTGAGTCCCACGCACACAGCAGGAAAGAGCCAATTCAAACCAGGCCTTTGTTAATACCAGCTGGAGTGGTACTGAGTCCCACTCACAAACGAGGGCAGGGAAAATTGAAAGCAGACCTGTGTTAATCTCACTTGGAGTGGTACTCAGTCCCAGCAACGGACCAATTGAAACTGGGCTTTTGTAACCCCAGCTGGAGTGGTACAGAGTCCCACTCACGCAACAGGAAATGGCCAATGCAAACTAGGCTTGAGACAATCGCAGCTGGAACGCTACTGAGTACCACTCTCACACCAGGAAATGGCCAATCCAGTCCCCGCCTCTGTTAATCCCAGCTGCAGTAGTACTGATACCAACTCACATGCCAGGAAGGAGCAATTCTAAACAGGTCTCTGTCAATCCCTGCTGGAGTGGTACCGAGGCCCACTCACACACCTGGAAAGGGCGAATACAAAGCAAGATTCTGTTAATCCCAGTTGGAGCGGAACTGAGTTTCACTCACACAACAGGAACGTGTCGATTCAAGCGAGGCCAGTGTTAATCCCACATGGAGTGGTATTGAGTCCCACTCACAGACCAGGGAATGGCCAATTGAAAGCAGGCCTGTGTTGATCGCAGCTGGAGTGGTACTGCGTCCCACTCACCCACCAGGAAATTGCCAATTGAAAAGGGGCCTCCGTTAATCTCAGTTGGACCTGTACTGAATCCAACCCATACACCAGAAAGGGGCCAACTCTTATCATGCCTCTGCAAATCACAGCTGGAGTGGTACTGAGTCCCACTCACTCACCAGGAAAGGGCCACTTCAAACCAAGCATCTGTAAATCCTTAATGGAGTGTATTGAGACTCACTCACACACAAGGAAAGGGCTAACTCATATCATGGCTGCGTTATTCCCAGCTGGACTGGTATTGAGTCCCACTCAAACACCAGGAAATGACCCATTCAAACACAGCCTCCATTAATCCCAGTTGGAGTGGAAATGAATCCCAAATACACAATGGGATAGAGCAAATACAACGAGGCCAGTGCTAAACCCTGTTGGTGTGGCATTGAGACCGACGCACACAGCTGGCAATGGTGAATACAAATCAGATTGCGTTAATCCCAGCTGGTGTGGAACCAGCTCCCACTCATACACAGGATAGAGCAAATTCTACCAGACCTGTGTTAATCCCAGCTCGAATGGTACTGAGTCCCACCAACACACAAGGAAAGAGCGAATTGAAACCAGCCTCGCGTTTATTCCAGTGAGAGTTGCAGAGAGTCCGACTAACACACTAGAAAAGAGTCAATTCATACGAGCCCTGTGTTAATCCCTGCAGAGTGGAACTGAGTCCAACTCATACACCAGGAAAGGGCGAATTCAAAACAGGCCTGTGTTAATCCCAGTTGGAATGGCACTGAGTCTCACTCACTCAACAGGAAATGGCCAATTCAAACTAGGCCAGAGTTATTCACAGCTGGAGTGGTACTGTGTCTAAATCAGACACCAGGACAGAGAAAATTCTGCCAGGCCTGGGTTAATCCCAGCTGGAATGGTTCTGAGTCCCACTCACACGCCAGGAAAGGGCCACTTCAAACCTGACAACTGTAAATCCCTGCTAAAGTGCACTGCGTCTCACTCAAACACAAGGAAGGGCTAATTCATACCATGGCTGCGTTATTCCCAGCTGGACTGGTATTGAGTCCCACTCACACACCACGAAATGACCCATTCAAACACCACCTCGGCTAATCCCAGTTGGAGCGGAACTGAGACCCAAATACGCAATAGGATTGACAAAGTACAACCAGGCCTGTGTTAATCCCTGCTGGAGTGGTAGTGAGACCAACACACACAGCTGGAAATGGCGAAAACAAATCAGGATTGTGTTAATCCCAGCTGGTGTGTAACAAACTCCCACTCACACCCAGGATAGAGCAAATTCTACCAGGTATGTGTTAATCGCAGCTCGAATGGTACAGAGTCCCACCGACACACAATGAAAGAGCGAATTGAAACCAACCCTGCGTT
Organism: Heterodontus francisci; assembly: GCF_036365525.1. Classification (NCBI taxonomy): domain Eukaryota; kingdom Metazoa; phylum Chordata; class Chondrichthyes; order Heterodontiformes; family Heterodontidae; genus Heterodontus; species Heterodontus francisci. The sequence continues at coordinate 78,483,450 of NC_090391.1, read as the reverse complement.
TCTTCCAGCTGTAGCGGTTGAGACTCCGAATCACACACTATGAAACAGCCAATTCAAACGAGACCTGTTTTAATCCCATCTGGAATGGTACTGAGTCCCACTCACGAAACAGGAAATGGCCAATTCAAACTAAGCCTGGGTTAATCCCAGCTGGAATGGTTCTGAGTCCCACTAACACACCAGGAAATGGCCAAATGAATCCAACCATTTGTTAATCACAGTTGGATTGGTACTGAGCCCAACTCACACAATCGGGAAAGAGTGAATAAAAAACAGGATTGCAGTCTTACACGCCTCCATTACTTCCCTATTTATAATTTGTCCTGCAGTGAGGCAACTCTTCAGGGGCCTATGGACGATTCCCACCCGTGACTTCCTCTACTTGCTATTCCTTATTTCCAGCCGAACTGATTCCACATCACGATGTACTGCACCTATATCACTACTCACCACCGCACTGATACCTTCCTTTATTAACAAAGCTATCCCACCTCCTTTTGCTTTTTGCCTATTTTTCCAGAATGCCAAATACCCGTGAATATTGAGTTCCCAGTCTTGGTCAGCCTGCAAGCACGTCTGTATATTAGCTATAAAGTCATATTCATTTATTTCCATTTGTGCCATCAATCATCTATCTTGCTATAAATGCTGTGTGCATTCAGATAAAGAGCCTTACACTTTGACTTTTTTAACATTAATACTCATTCTGGATCTAAGTACTGCTGCACTGTTCTGTTTATATTTTCTGCCCCTTCCTGTCACACTTGGGTTACCGTTCGCTTCCTCATGACACTGCACCTCTGCTCTCTCGTCCCTTATTTGATTTTTTCAAGCTTCCCTTCCAGTGAACCCTCCACCCCGCCCACCCCCCATCCCACCAACCACTAATTAGTTTAAAGCCCGATCTACAATCATAGTTAAACGATTCACCAGGACACTGGTCCAGGCTTGGTTCAAATGAAGCCCGTCCCAACAGAACATCTCTGTCCTTTTTTTTGCATTTATTTCATTTCATCTTAGTTTGTTCAGTTTGCTCACCTACTGCTTTTTTCAGGTTTGTACTTACTGCTGTTCAATATTCAGTGCATTGATACCTAATCTGTACTAATGCTTTGTCTTTCAACACACCATTAACATATTGCTTGCCTTTGCTCCTTGACCTTTTGGTCAGCTATGTGGCCTAGTCCAATCCACGCCTTCTCCTTTGTTATCTCTTTTCCCACCCCCAGCTCACTTGCTTATAACCTGTGCCTTTTCTAATATTTGTCAGTTCCGAAGAAGGGTCACTGACCCGAAACGTTAACTCTGCTTCTCTTTTCACAGATGCTGCCAGACCTGCAGAGTGGTTCCAGCATTTCTTGTTCTTATCTCTGTCCTTCCCCAGTACTGGTGCCAGTGCCTCATGAATCAAAACACATTTCTCCCACACCAATCTTTGAGCTACGTGTTTACCTCTCTAATCTTATTTATTCTACGCCAATGTGCACGTGCTTCAGGTAGTAATCCAGAGATGATTACCTTTGTGTATCTGCTTTGTAATTTAGACCCGAGCTGCTCATAGTCCCTCTTTCCTATTCCAACCTATGTCGTTGGTACCTACGTGGACCACAACAACTGTATCCTCCCCCTCCCACTCCAAGTTCCTCTCTAGCCCAGAACAGATGTCCTTAACATTGGCACCACGTAGGAAACACAGCCTTTGGGACTCCCTGCCTTTGCTGCTAATCCCCTAAATATGCCATCCCCTATGACTATTATATTTCTCTTGTATCCTCTAATTTGATTGGCGCTTTCAACCACCTTGCTGTGGTCAGTTCGCTCATCCTCCCTGCAGTCTGTGCCCTCGTCCACACCGGGAGCAAGAGTCTCATACCTATTGACTAAGGGCACTGGCTGAGTCTCCTCCAAAGCTAAGCACGAGATCACCATACATTCCTCACTCGCATGCATACCCCCTGTCCCTGATCACGGTCCAAATGAGATGTAATTAATCTAAGGCTTTGACTTTCTCCCGAAATCCAGTGTCCAGGTAACTCTCCCCCTTCCTGATGTGTCCCACTGCCCGCAGCTCTGACTCCAACTCATCAACTCTGAGCCGAAAGTACCTCGAGCAGCCAACACTTGCTGCAGATGTGATCACCATGGATCGCACCAGCGTCGATCGGCTCCCACATACTACAGCTGCAACACATCGACTGCCCAGCCATTCTCTATCCTACTTACTTAATTAATTTCGATGTTAAATATTTCAAAAGTGAATTTCTTAACTGCAGTATTCAGCTGTAATAACGTCATTGATTTAAACCACTTGGCTAATCAAAAGAGTCATGGACGAGCTACCCAGCAATCACTACCCTCTTCCCCTGAGATGTCACACTTCGGCTCTGACATGTGGGGAGAGGGAGAAAGGGCACTCTGCCGCCGCGTTTTATCTCCCGCCGCCGCTGCCCTTCTCACGCAGGTCCGCCTTCTGCTGGTGGATACTGGTGTTTCAGTAGGTGAAGGAATGGCATGAAAATCACAATCTGTTGGAGGATAATGCACGGTGTAGTCGTTCTCCCGACTGAGCAACAATTGCGTTCTGCTGAAATATTTAGAATTCAAGTGCAAAAACACATTAATTTCTGATCAGATTCTCCTGCTATCCCGAAATACTCCAGAATCCTCAGGGATAGTGTAGCGAAGTAAAACAACAATATATTGTATTCAGGAATTAGTGTACATTTAGCACTTGAAACATAATACAAGCATTAATATTGACAAAGGCACAAATTCCAACTAAAACATTTAATAAATATTTTATTATTATTTAAGGCTATTTCCATTGTACATCAACATTTACATTATAAACTGCAGTAATTTGTTCACTTTGAGTATATGGCGGTGGAGGAAGCATGTGCAATAAATGCAGAGCAAAGAGACAGACCATTCATTGGTCGTCTGATGTATTCTAAACCTTCTTTAATAGCATATGAAAATGTGAGGCGGTTACAAAACGAACTTTGTATAAACTGTTATTAATAAGCAATGATTGTAATCTCTGTCACATTGTTGGTAATTACATGCAGAGTAATCTATCTCAGTATTTGTATAGACAGAGAAATGATCCGAAATCAATTCTGTCTGGTATTTTAATTGAACAGAACACACACACTTTCAGGCAAAATATGGATAAAAGCAAAATCTACTTATTTCAATACAAAGTAAAATGATGGTTGATTAATATAAAGTGATGTTTATATAGTAAAGCAAAGCACATTCAGCATGTTCACACTGTTGGGAAAGTTCATGCCATTCTCTCAGATTTAACACAGAATATTTTCCACCAGTCTGTGATCCACCTCCAGACAACACATGCAGGATTTCAGGCTGGCGTTTACCTGAAACGACAACAAAAATGACTTAAGAGCTTTACAGCAATGCTATCCATCAAATAATCACATCAAATGCAGTATATGATCTCCTCAGAATATTTCTGCTACAATAAGCTTCCTATTTCTTTAGTAAGTACAGAAAATCGTCTCTCTGACACTTTGGAATCAGTGACCGTTGAAAACACCAGTAATTATCATATTCATATCGGAAACAGCCGGGACTGCACACTGTCAGCGCAAATACTTGGAACAAATAATAAAGCATTGGTCTTACCGGGGTGATGGAGATGGAAGATGTTGAACTATGAGTCATTGTCCATCGTTAGTGGAATGTCTGCTATTGTGAACGTGTCACAGTGAACATCCTCATTTTTTTCATGAAAGGAGGGTACCAGCAAAGCGGGATCAATGCGAGTCTGAGAGCTGTATACTGTGGAGGGGAAAATTATGGATTAATGATTGGACTGAAAGTGGGATCAGTGCGTGTCGGAGAGCTGTATACTGTGAGAGAAAGATGATGGATTAATGATTGGACTGAAAATGGGTTCAGTGCGGGTCTGAGAGCTGTATACTGTGAGAGAAAGATTATGGATTAATGATTGGACTGAAAGCGGGTTCAGTGCGGGTCTGAGAGCTGTATACTGTGAGAGAAAGATTATGGATTAATGATTGGACTGAAAGCGGGTTCAGTGCGGGTCATATATATATGTGTCAATAACGTAAAGGGGACTGGAATTTGCTGGCCTCTGAATGTTATCCAGCTCCATTCACCGAGTTGTTTTTTCCCGCTGGATGACAGCAGATGAAGTGGATATGCTGACCTTGAATCAGGGTGTTCACATTGAGCACATGAAGGATTTCCAGTGGGAGTGTTAATAAGAGAGATATCATACACCAAATACCATCAGGATGTCTTTTCTAAAATAAGTCAAGCTTTGTTTAATCTAATTTCCTTTAACCACAACATGAATTTAAATCAACCAGCGGCCTGTGGCAACACCGATAGGAATGAAATTAAAAGTAGTGACAGAGAGCTGGTGACTGTGGGTGTTTAACTCACCGAGAGTGGAGAGATCACCACCGGCACTTGTCAGTGTGAAGAGATCAACAGGACCACTGTCCAGCAACAAGTGACCATCCTGAGTGTCAATGGCTCCAGTCTCAATATCATCATAATCACCCGGAACCAGACCTGAGAGGAAATAATGATTTTCACTGAAATCAAATGGTAATACTGAATATTTCGAATTATGTTATTAAATGTCAATCTACCCGGGCCGGCCAGGGTAGATTGCGATCTTCAGCTGCAGTGAGATTAGAGGATGGCGAATGGTAGGACCATGTCATGTGGCGGCAATTGAGTCTTCCTAGGTCAGTGTCATATTTAAAAGACAGCCAGCAATCGATTGAAAGGCAGGAGCTCTGAAGGACATTGGGTGGGAGGACTGGCAACTGGTGTATTTGGCAGATGGCAGTGACCAGAGCAAGGGTGACGCCCAGGTTTTCTCCTGCCACGCTGAAAGTGCTCATCCCAGCAGCAAGGGTAAGGAGGGAAACGCGTTTCGCTTGGGACAGGTGGAGGATACCAGCTCGGCAGACAGGGAGAGCATGGCAGGAGATTGAGGAGGAGGTGAGCAGCCATGAGGTGGTCCCACATAAGAGGCTGCAGTGCAAAAACTGGATCAATGCTATGATGTGCTTAGGCAAGGTGAGTTAAGTGTTGAACATTAGCTGGCAGCCTTAAATGTAAGAAAAAATGAAACTGAAATTGGATAGGGGGTGTCCCCACTGAGTCTGCAACAATGCCCAGGTAGCAACAATGGCTGCCAGAGGTATATTAACCCCTCTGTGCAGGACACTGGTCAGTCACAGCTGATCCCTGCACTTCCAGCACTGAATGGCTGCATGCAGCAGGCATCCTTGTGGTGCCATGGTGGTCAGTGAGGCTGCTGCCAACCAAGCTATGGTGTCTGACTATGACGGGTAAATGCCAATGTTAATCTGTGTGCTTGCAGGGGAAGTGAATTCACAATGCGCATGAGAGAAGAAGGACTGGAGGTGGCGTCCCTTTTCTCATAGTCCTGATGCCAATGGAGGAAGAGGCCGTGGAGCTCGGAGGCCTGGAGGCAGAGCAGCCGATGGCACAGATGGTGAGATGTGTACGGAGGCACCAGATAGTGTGTGCCCCAATGGATGAGGGAAAATAAACAAATGCTGCTGAGCAATAAGCATAGCGTTGATGTGGTATCATTGGCCTCCTGCAGCTCCAGAAAATGAATAGTCAAATAATGTATGGAGCACACTCTCACCATTATTCTCTCTCTCTCTCAGATCAAGTAGAAGCAGACGCAGCCGACGACACTGCAGAACAAAAGAACAAAGAACAAAGAAAATTACAGTACAAGAATAGGCCCTTCGGCCCTCCAAGCCTACGCCGATCCAGATCCTCTATCTAAACCTGTCGCTTATTTTCTCAGGGCCTGTATCTCTTTACTCCTGCCCATTCATGTATCTGTCTAGATACATCTTAAAAGTACCTATCATGCCTGCGTCTACCACCTCCACTGACAAAGCATTCCAGGCACCAACCACCCTCTGCTTAAAGAACTTTCCATGCATATCCCCCCTAAACTTTTCCCCTCTCACTTTGAACTCGTGACCCCGAGTTATTGAAACCCCCACTCTGGGAAAAAGCTCCTTGCTATCCACCCTGTCTATACCTCTCATGATTTTGTACACCTCAATCAGGTCCCCCCTCACCCTCCGTCTTTCTAGTCAAGATAATCCTAATCTACTCAACCTCTCTTCATAGCTATCGCCCTCCATACCAGGCAACATCCTGGTGAACCTCCTCTGCACCCTCTCCAAAGCATCTACATCCTTTTGGTAATGTGGCGACCAGAACTGCACGCAGTATTCCAAATGTGGCCTTACCAAAGTCTTATACAACTGTAACATGACCTGCCAACTCTTGTACTCAATAGCCTGTCCGATGAAGGAAAGCATGCCATATGCCTTCTTGACCACTCTATTGACCTGCGTTGCCACCTTCAGGGAACAATGAACCTGAACACCCAAATCTCTCTGGACATCAATGTACATCTGTGCGGAGTTTGCAAGTTCTCCCTGTGTCTGTGTGGGGTTCCTCCGGGTGCTCCAGTTTCCTCCCACATGCCTAAGACTTGCAGGTTGATATGTTAATCGGCCATTATAAATTGCCCCTGGTACAGGTAGGTGGTAGGGAAATATATAGGGACAGTTGGGGATGTGATAGGAATATGGGATTAGTGTAGGATTAGTATAAATGGGTGGTTGATGGTCGGCACAGACTCGGTGGGCCGAAGGGCCTGTTTCAGTGCTGTATCTCTAAAAAAATGTCCCCTTCACTATGTGTTACTCCACCAATCTTAGTGTCGTCTGCAAACTTGCTAATCAGACCACCTATACTTTCCTCCAAGTCATTTATGTATATCACAAACAACAGTGGTCCCAGCACGGATCCCTGTGGAACACCACTGGTCACACGTCTCCATTTTGAGAAACTCCCTTCCACTGCTACTCTCTGTCTCCTGTTGCCCAGCCAATTCTTTATCCATCTAGCTAGTACACCCTGGACCCCATGCGACTTCACCTTTTACATCAGCCGACCATGGGGAACCTTATCAAACGCCTTAATGAAGTCCATGTATATGACATCTGCAGCCCTTCCCTCATCAATCAACTTTGTCACTTCCTCAAAGAATTCTATTAAGTTGGTAAGACATGACCGTCCGTGCACAAAACCATGTTGCCTATTACTGATAAGCCCATTTTCTTCCAAATGGGAATAGATACGATCCCTCAGTATCTTATCCATCAGCTTCCCTACCACTGACGTCAGGCTCACCGGTCTATAATTACCTGGATTATCCCGGCGACCCTTCTTAAACAAGGGGACAACATTAGCAATTCTCCAGTCCTCCGGGACCTCACCCGTGTTTAAGGATGCTGAAAATATATCTGTTAAGGCCCCAGCTATTTCCTCTCTCGCTTCCCTCAGTAACCTGGGATAGATCCCATCCGGACCTGGGAATTGTCCACCTTAATGCATTTTAGAATACCCAACACTTCCTCCCTCCTTATGCCGACTTGACCTAGAGTAATCAAACAGCTGTCCCAAACCTCAACATCCGTCATGACCCTCTCCTCGGTGAATACCGATGCAAAGTACTCGTTTAGAATCTCACCCATTTTCTCTGACTCCACGCATAACTTTCCTCCTTTGTCCTTGAGTGGGCCAATCCATGCTCTAGTTACCCTCTTGCTCCTTAAATATGAATAAAAGGCTTTGGGATTTTCCTTAACCCTGTTTGCTAAAGATATTTCATGACCCCTTTTAGCCCTCTTAATTCCTCGTTTCAGATTGATCCTACATTCCCGATATTCTTTCAAAGCTTCGTCTTTCTTCAGCCTCCTAGACCTTATGTATGCTTCCTTTTTCCTCTTAGCTAGTTTCACAAATTCACCTGTCATCCATAGTTACCTAATCTTGCCATTTCTATCCCTGATTTTCACAGGAACATATCTCTCCTGCACGCTAATCAACCTCTCTTCAAAAGCCTCCCACATATCAAATGTGGATTTTCCTTCAAAGAGCTCCTGCCGAATTTTGGTATAGTTGGCCTTCCCCCAATTTAGCACTCTTCCTTTGGGACCACACTTGTCTTTGTCCATGAGTATTCTAAAAGTTACGGAATTGTGATCACTATTCCCAAAGTAGTCCCCTACTGAAACTTCAACCACCTGGCCGGGCTCATTCCCCAACAACAGGTCCAGTATGGCCCCTTCCCGAGTGGGAATATTTATGTACTGCTCTAGAAAACCCTCCTGGATGTTCCTTACAAATTCTGCTCCATCGAGACCTCCAACACTAAGTCAATCCCAGTCAATGTTGGGAAAATTAAAATCTCCTATCACCACCACCCTGTTGCTCCTACATCTTTCCATAATCTGTTTACATATTTGTACCTCTATCTCACGCTCGCTGTTGGGAGGTCTGTAGTACAGCCCCAACATTGTTACCGCACGCTTCCTATTTCTGAGTTCTGCCCATATTGCCTCACTGCTCGAGTCCTCCATAGTGCCCTCCTTCAGCACAGCTGTGATATCCTCTTTGATTAGTAATGCAACTCTTGCACCCCTTTTCCCTCCCTCTCTATCCCGCCTGAAGCATCGATATCCTGGGATATTTCGTTCCCAATCATGCCCTTCCCTCAACCAGGTCTCAGTAATAGCAATGACATCATACTCCCAGGTACTAATCGAAGCCCTAAGTTCATCTGCCTTACCTACTACACTTCCTGCATTAAAACTAATGCACCTCAGACCACCAGTCCCTTTGCGTTCATCATCTGCTTCCTGCCTACTCTTTCCCTTAGCCACACTGACTTCATTATCTAGTTCCTTACAGGCTTTAGTTACTACCTCCTTACTGTCCACTAACCACTCCATTTGGTTCCCATCCCTCTGCCACATTATTTTAAACCCTCCCCAACAGCATTACCAAAAGCCGCCCCTAGGACATTGGTTCCAGTCCAGCCCAGGTGTAGACCACCCAATTTGTAATAGTCCCACCTCCCCCAGAACCGGTCCCAATGTCCCAAAAATCTGAACACCTCCCTCCTGCACCATCTCACAAGCCACGCATTCATCCTGACTATTCTTTTATTTCTACTCTGACTATCACGTGGCACTGGTAGCAATCCTGAGATTACTACCTCTGAGGTCCTACTTTTTAACTTGGCTCCTAACTCCATAAATTCTGCTTGTAGGATCTCATCCCGATTTTTACCGATATCATTGGTGCCTATGTGCACAACGACAACTGGCTGTTCACCCTCCCCTTTCAGAATGTTCTGCAGCCGATCTGAGACATCCCTGACCCGTGCACCTGGGAGGCAACATAGCATTCGGGAGTCTCGTTTTCGACCACAGAACCGCCTATCTACTCCCTTTACAATCGAATCCGCGATGACTATAGCCCCTTCCACTCTTTTTCCCGCCCTTCCGAACAGCAGAGCCAGCCACGTGCCATGAACCTGGCTACTGCTGCCGTCTCCTGGTGAGCCATCTCCCTCAACAGTATCCAAAACGGTAGACCTGTTTTGGAGGGAGATGACCGCAGGGGACACCTGCGCTGCCTTCCTGCTCTTTCTCTGCCTTTTGGTCACCCATTCCCTTTCTCCCTCAGCAATCCTAATCTGCGTTGTGACCAATTCGCTAAACGTGCTATCCACGACCTCCTCAGCATCGCGGATGCTCCAAAGTGAGTCCATCCGCAGCTCCAGAGCCGTCATGCGGTCTAACAAGAGCTGCAGCTGGACACACTTGCAGCACGTGAAGGAGTCAGGGACATCAGCCGTGTCCCTGAGCTCCCACATTGAGCAAGAGGAGCATAACACGGGTCTGAGATATCCTTCCAATTTTAATCTTAAGCTTAACTTAGTCTTAACTTAGATAAATGAAAAAGGAATGAAATGTTTTTACCAATCACACGAAAAAAAAAGAAAAAGCCTTCCCTTATCTGCACACCACCGAGTCCTTTTTTTTTGGTTCGAGGAGGAGGGCGGGTGGGAGACACTACAGGTGTAGTCTCTCGGGTTCAGCCGCTGCTCAAATATATAGGACTTACTTACACAGCTGCCACCTCGCTCTCCCTGTCGCCGCTGCAAAAAGAAACTGCCGAAACAAAAAGGTAAGCTTATATAAGTTGTAAACTCACTTACACAGCTGCCACCTCGCTCTCCCTGTCGCCGCTGCAAAAACAAACTGCTGAAACAAAAAGGTAAGTTTATATAAGTTGTAAACTCACTTACCCAGCTGCCACCTCGCTCTCCCTGTCGCCTCTGCAAAAAGAAACTGCCGAAACAAAAAGGTACGTTTATATAAGTTGTAAACTCACTTACACAGCTGCCACCTCGCTCTCCCTGTCGCCTCTGCAAAAAGAAACTGCCAAAACAAAATGTTAGTTTATATAAGTTTTGTATAAGTTTATATACGTTTTGCAACCTTGTGCCGCAGGAGACCTCTGAGGATGTAGCGTCACGTCATTTATCTCCACGAGCAGAGCACAACAGAGCACCACGATATGCAAGAATCATGATGGGGCAGATTGAATGGCTCCAACAGATCTATCAAAGCATCTGAACTGCATTTCTCGAAGCTTTATCGCCTACTCAGTGGTCGTTGGAATTGTTGAATGACAACTGTTGCAGCTCTCCTTTGCATCTGTGCTGGGTTTTGCACGGGCATATGAGGCATGCCTTCAGTGGTCGCCCTTGACACCTATTATCCATCCTTGAAGTCTCATTGGGGGGGGGGGGGCTGAAAAACTCGTGCAGCTCAGACCGCTGTGGAATGAAGGCATCGTGATAGCCTCCCAGGAACCTTGCACAGATACATAAGAAGAATTTGCAATGTTCCCAAACCATTTGCACAGAGGGTAGACGCAGTTCCCATTGCTGCCTGAACTGTGGAAGTCTTAATGGCTACATGCATGCTGTCGATGACACCCTGCATCTCGCGATTTCCCCAAATACTACAACAATCTCAGTCTGGCTGTCCAGATTGGTGTGAAAGTGCATGTATTGGCTCGCCTTCTTGAACATGGCATTTACGGCCTTCTTGATGCAGTGATGTGCCACAGACTGGGATATCCCACAGATGTCTCCAGAGGATCTCTGCAATGATCCTGAGGTGTAATAATTCAGTGCCACTGTGAGTTTCAGTGTCGCAGGAAATGGGAGCATACCAATTCCCATTGGGTTCAGATCCTCCTCCTACATAGGACGAAGCTCAGTGGCCGCCTTCCTGGAGAGACAGAACCTTCACTGACACTGCTGCTCCGACATTTGCAGGAAGCAGAACCTCTAATGGTAAACCCTGTCTGACGGGTAGCATATACATTATTCAAGACATTGGTTGCGTGCTACATGCGCCTTTTTCATGCACACTCTCTTCGAGCCTCATGATCATTGTCCCTCTGTGGCTGCTACTGTGCTCCCTGCTCATCCACACTCTCTTCCAGCCTCATGATCCTTTTCCGTCTCTGGGTGCTGCAGCCGAATTCCCGGTGACTGCAGCTCTCTCCATCTCTGATCTTCCTCCACAATGGGAGGCCTCAAAACCGGAGTGGATGAGACCTATTGCTTAACTCATTTCTCAAGTCCACCATTCTTTTTACTCTGTATACATAGGTTGCAAGTCGGAGTGGATGCTCAACCTGAATACTTCCGATGTACTCGCCAAGATTGGTCTGCCTTCAGATAGTCCATACCGTGATTCAGTATCTCTCACCCTCCCTACACTGCCATGATGCTTCATGTATGCAAAACTGACCTTCCACTGACCTTCCCCGTCCTTGTAGATGACCAGACTCTGAAACTCTGTTGTCCTCGCGCGACTTTCACTAAATTGTGAAAAGCTTGGAAAATCGCTTGCATTTCCTGTTCAATAGGCTCAGTTACTAGCGCGTCGTCTTAAAGTGAGGCCTCGACCCACCAGCTCGGGCGACTCTGGGAATATCACCCAGCAGCAAAAAACGTTGGGAATCCTTCACACCGCTATCCACCAGCATGTTGCCCTCCGTTCTAAAGTCACATGTATCTCTTGAATCACCCATCCAATATGCACACAAATTTCACATTTCACCGCCCAGAAAACAGTGTCAGAAAACATAATATTGAATGTTTCATTCTATTGAAGTACTGGGTGCAATCGGGATGATTTTGTAGGAATCCAAACTATTTCTCCATTTTCTAAAACTAAAATCACTCAGAAAATCTCCATGTCTTCAGCAGCATCATTTTCCAGCGACTAAGTTCTGATATATTTAGTTGCTGATTTTAGATAACGTGCTGATTTTTTTTAAAAAGTGATGGTAGCGAGTAGAAATGTATCCACCCTGATTCCTGGAGGAGTTCCCTTCAGGATTTTCTGATCCAGGATCCGTGTCACCCAAACTGGGACTGGTGTAATATTCAATCTGATTGAGGGACTCAATGGAATCAGCAACTGTTAAACACAAACATGGATAGTTATTGGTGACATTGATAGGGACGTTCGAACAAATAACATAATACCTTCATCATAGAAACATAGACACATAGAAAATAGGAGCAGAAGTAGGACATTTGGCCCTGCTCCGCCATTCATTATGATCATGGCTGATCATCCAACTCAGTAGCCTGTTCCCACTTTTGCCCCATATCCTTTGAACCCTTTCGTGAAATCCAACTCCTTCTTGAAAACATACAATGCTTTGGCCTCAACTGCTTTCTGTGGTAGCGAATTCTATAGGCTCATCACTCTCAGGGTGAAGACATTTCTCCTCATCTCAGTCCAGAAAAGTTTACCCCGTATTTTTAGACAAAAGCCTTCTGAAAGTCCACATAAATCACATCCAGTGGCTCTCCCTCATCAACCCTACTAATTACATCCTCGAAGAATTCTAGGAGATTTGTCAAGCATGATTTCCCTTTCGTAAATCCGTGCTGACTCTGTCCGATTCCACCACTGTTCTCCAAGTGCTCTGCTATAAAATCTTTGATAATAGACTCTAGAATTTTCCCCATTAACGACCTTAGGCTGACTGGTCTATAATTCCCCCTTTTCTCTCTAACTCTCTTTTAAACTAGTGGGGTTACATTAGCTACACTTCAATCTGTAAGAACTGTTCCAGAGTCTAGATCATAGAACATAGAACATTACAGCGCAGTACAGGCCCTTCGGCCCTCGATGTTGCGACGACCTGTGAAACCATCTGACCTAAACTATTCCATTTTCATCCATATGTCTATCCAATAACCACTTAAATGCCCTTAAAGTTGGCGAGTCTACTACTGTTGCATGATTTTACATCTTGGAAGATGAGCACCAATGCATCCATGATTTCGAGGGCCACTTCCTTAAGTACTCTGTGATGTAGATTATCAGGCCCTGTGGATTTATCGGCCTTCACTCCCGTCAGTTTCCCCAACACCATTTCTCTACTAATACTGATTTCATTCAGTTCCTCCCTCTCACTAAACCCTGTGTTCCCCAATATTTCCAGTGTGATGTTTGTGTCCTCCTTTGTGAAGACAGAAGTGAAGTATCCTTTTAGTTGGTCAGCACTTTCTTTATTCCCCATAATAATTTCCCCTGTTTTTGACTGTAAGGGGCCTACATTTGTTTTCACCAATCTTTTTCTCTTCACATATCTATAGAAGCTATTGCAGTCAGTTCTTATGATCCTCACAAGCTTACTCTCGTACTGCATTTTCCTCTTCTTAATCAATCCCTTGGTCCTTCTTTATTGAATTCTAAACTGTTCCCAATCCTCAGGTCTGTACTTTTATTTACTGGCAAATTTGTATGCCTCTTCCTTGGATCTAATGTTATCTCCAATTTTCCTTGAAAGCCAATGTTTGGCTACCTTTCCCAGCTTACTTTTGCACCAGACAGGAATCAGCAGGTTTTGGTGTTCATCTGGTAACAATGTCCAGGAACTTTTTATGTGACCCGATTGTGGAGCATCAACCATCTCAGGGACTGCAGTGGTTCAAGAGAAACTTATCATGGACCATAAATGTTGGATCATCCAGAGAGCAGTCAAAACAATACACAGCACAGGTGGTAATTTAGATTTCAGGCATCAGAGCAGAGACCATAGTTTAAAACCTAGTCGGTTAGCACAGCTTCGTAATACTGAATCCGCCCACCCTGTCCCCATCTCCTTTCCTTTCAGAGTCTCAAACGGCCGGCGGTGACTCCAAAATTTTACCCCACCCCGAATAAGGGGGCAGAAACGAGTGCAAGGAGGCTAATTTCAGATTGTTTTTCTTCTGGGTGTGTTTTTGTTTTAAACTAAGAAATATATCTCAATGGTTAAATTGCTCCCCAAATATAGCGCAAGAGACAATGTTATCGATTCGGTAGTGTTGTTGCCCTTGTATCGTGAAGTAGAATTTGTAGGTTAATGTTAAAATTCAGCAGATAAAGTGTTAGAATAAGTTTTTTGGTAGAAACCACCGATTTCAGATAAGCAGGTCCTGATGGAAACATGTTTCTGATCCAGAAATCCAGTCACCTCGAGAAATAAAATGTGAATCATGGTGACTGTCTCCACTGAGAGCAGTGACTGTTTATGATCGAGCTTAAAGGGAATAAAATGAAATGGTCGTGACTCAGACTGTAGAGTCAGCAGATATAGAATATGCTATAAAGGATGTGACGATAAATGAAAAATTGAAGATACTTTCAGTTGATTTATGACATTCAGTTGCTGTTTGAGAGAATATAAAATTAACAAATAACACGAACAGCCGATGTGTTTATTATTCGGGAGTTCAGATATCTGGCAGTCAGTGTGCAGACGGAAGGGAAAATGCACCAATGACTTTGATTACTATTTACAAAAAAACAGAAAGCACGTTCTTTAAGCAGTAGCGTCCGGTGGAAATCTTCCCAAACCCATTGCTTGCCTTCCTATATGCACAGATTTAGACACACGCGCATTGTGATATGACTCCTTCACATCGGGATAGTGAGCGGATTTCTGACAGATTTCAGTCAGTAAATAGACCATTAAAATGGGGCAATTAAGTGGAAGTGACATTTGTCCCGTGAAAATTCGGTACGAAATATAAAACACAGACCTGAACGCCGGATCTGAGAGGAATATTCCCAATCTCTGCATAAACTGCTTGGTATAAACCAGCTGGTGAAACCTAGCCGTGAGTGACAGAACCTGTCGGATGGAGGATGGAGAGATTAACGTTTTGTTCCGACCCACGAGCGTTTAACAGTAAATTATCTGCAAACACATTCAAATCACAATGATGGTGACAGCAAAGAGACAAAGACAGGTATTGTGAATGCAGAGTAGTTTTTTTGTGTACACTTTTGTATATGTCTATGTGTATATTTTGTTCTGCATACTGATATGTTCATCTGCAGCAGTCTGGGGGCAAGAAGAAATGAGCGGGTATCAGGAGAAACAAATTCCAACTGATTACTGGATTCTGGGCCCACAAGTGGAATTCAGCTAAAGAGAAGCTGGATGAAGTTGACTGATTCTGTGACAGCATCAGTTGGAAATATGAGCGAGGAGCTTATTGTTCTTTGCTTTGTTCCCTCACTGTGAGAAAGGATTCGTGTACATAGTGTAAGATGTAGGTTCAGGAGTCACAGTTTATCCGAAATAGGTGGTCGAGAACTCATAAGTAATTTTAAAATATTACGCTTATAAGGAATCAACATTTTAGACTCGATGCATGAGCTAAATTGACACAAGAAGTATACGACCTATGGCAGATAATTTTACTGTCACTCTTTGAAGCTCCAGTCAGCTTCAAAGAGTCACTCCAGTTAGCCGAGATGCCACGAAGCTCTCGATGTTGCCCCCGATGGGGCATGCTGTCTCTGCTCCTCCGAGCATCTATCGATGTCGCTTATTTTGGTGAGCTGGTAGTTTACCTATGCCAATCATTTATTCGAACCCTTGTAATTCAGCAGTGAGTTGGATGGGTGAAATTCGAGCGGAAGCTTTATTTTGGAATATAGAAACAGGTTGGACAGCTCGAGAATGAATGGCTATACCTATAATCTGAATAGCTGGAATTATAACCAATGGATGAAGTACGAAAACATTTTAAATGTCGGATTTTACTAATTCCGAAGCACATTGAATAGAGCAAATCAGCAAAAACGATTACAATTTATTTCTAATAAGGCCGCTTGACATTCCTTGGAAAGCTGCAGTTAACTAGAGTCTTGCAAGGATATGGCACAATATCTGGGATCTTGTGTTCGTTCTGCGGTAAGGTATGAAGCTCACCTCTTCTAATTGGCTTTTCCTGTATAACCTCCATCGGTAAGTTCAACTCACAGATTAACAGGACTCCGAAGCAGACCGCAACTAGGATGGAAGTAGTTTTATATCCCTGTTCTTAATGAAAACAATACAGAAAGGTTTATCACAGACACAGTCCGCCTTGCATGATGAAATATTTGCAATAAGTATTTAATAATTATATACACTGCTTCAGAGCAATGAGTCAAGCTGAACATTCCCCAGTATGCGTGGTGTGCATTGCAACAGAGGAACGTGTGACCCAGTCTAAATTACAGAGATAATGGCCCCATGTTTCTGTTGAATACAGGACAGCTCAGGTACAGCCAGAAACTGGGGTTAATGGAACTCCAACCAGACGCTTGGAAATATTCGGTGAGGAAAAAATGTTCCACTCAGTCAGTGAGAACGTGCTCATATTATCTTCCGAAAATGGCAACGATACTAAATAATCTAATACAAACCTTAACGCTAGCTGGAATACTCATTATGGTCAGTACCTGTAGATGAGGACGGGAAAGCAATTGGAGGCACATCGAACCCTGTGGAATATATTGTACAAAAAATTCAGGAAGATGAAATGTCAGCACTTTACATTAAAACGATAAATACTGTTCTTAACTTCCCGAACGAGTCCATTTAACAAAACAAATAACCATAACCCACTCTCCAAACCCTGCCACCCTCATCGGAACAAATCACACTGGCATCTTCCTTGTGATCACAGTCGGATTGACCCGGCGATGAGGAAGGACAGTCGCCCATAGAAGATTCACTTCCGGTGCACTTCACCTCATCCAGACGGATAACACCGCCATCCTGGGAAAAAGTAACTCCTCCTGGGGCGAGTAGAGCGTGGCCACAACCCAGCTGTCTGCAGACAACATTGGCATCGGCCATATCCCAGGAGTCATCACACACCGTGCCCCCGCTGTTATTGCACAATATCTCCACTCTCCCAGTGCAGTTGTTGTTACCTCCAAACAGGCGCAACCATTGTTCGGGATCTGTCAAAGAGAATCCATGATTATTGTTGATGTAGTACAAGACAGGAGTAGATGTCAGATAGTTCCTGACAGCACTGTGGGTGTACCTACCCCATCTGAACTGCAGCCGTTCAAGAAGGCAGCTCACCATCACCTTCGCAAGCGCAATTAGGCATGGGAAATAAATGCTGGCCTAGCCAGCAACGTCCAAATGCCATGAATGAATAAAAAAAATTGTTGATACAATAACGAGGAGGTTTTACCTGGTGAAAGCGCACGTTTACAAACATATTCTCGAATGTGATCCTTTGATCTGTGGGTCTGCTCCATAGCTACTTTTGCTTCTGTTGAGAACAGAAACATGCTGACTGCATCAACTTCTGAAATGACACTCGCACATTGAGAGATTTGATGTGTTACCTGCACAAACAACACTAGTTTGTTTGCACATTTGTTTTTTATCCCACGGGTCAGATTGACACCGACAAAGGAACGATTCGTGTGAAGTACACTCAATCTTATTGAGCCAAATGGGTCCAGATCCTTCTCCAAATGACTGAGCGTAACAATCGATAGAACTGAGGGGACCGCACTCTAACTGTTTACAGATCACTTCTGCATCAGGTCCATCAAGTGTATCTGAGCACACTGTTCCCCAGGTGCCATTGTCGAACACTTCCCCTCTCCCCTCACAGCGATGCTTCCCATTCACCAGCCGCAGCTCTTTGTGCTCTGTCAATGAAAGAAGAGATTTCCAGACGGTTAGATGTATAACTCGTGTGTCCATATTGCACAGATCAACACATGCTGGTTCCCGGGAATTATTTAAGAAAGGCAAGAGAAAAAACACCATCAGCCCGTGATGTCAGAACGAATAATCACACGGATTTCACAACAGAAGGACATGCAACGTCATTGAATTCTTTGACGAAGGTATTGAGAGATGACAGGGATAATGCAGTCGATGAAATATGCATGTTTTTTTTAACAAAGGCCTCAGACTAGGTACCATATAGTAGGATCCTGACTGAGGTCGCGCATTTGGAGTCAAGGGATCAGTGAAACTATGGTAGCAAACCAGCTACAAAATAGAATGTCAGGGTTAAAGGTGATTGCCCAGAATGGCGGAAGGTGGGAAGTGGTGTTCCACAGGGATTGGTGCTGGGGTCACTGCTGCTCAATACTTACACAAAGGATTTGTACCGAGAAGTGGGATACATTATTTCAAAATTTAATGTGACAGCAATTTGGGGATATAATTAATACCAAGGAAGAGAGCGACAAAACACGTGAAGACATTAATAAATGGACCAAATGGTCATGCAATTGGCAAATTAATTTTAATACAACTAAAGTCTAATGTGGTGAATTTTGGTAGTAAAAATAAAGAGGCCACGTACTTCTTGGAAAATAGGAGTGAGAATTATGTATAGGAGCAAATAAATCTAGGGATACGGGTACACTAATTGCTTATAACGTGTCAGAGACCACAGCTAGAGATCATAACTATGAGAGAGTCATCAAAATACTAAATATGAAATTTTGCAGAATCGTTTTCTATAGAGGGTGTGAATCGAATGTGGAACTTGGACCGCATGCAATAGTTGAGGCGAACAGCATAGATGTATTTTAAGTGAAGCTCGATAAGGACATGAGGGACAAGGAAATTGGAGGACATGCAGAGAGGGTTGCATGCAGTAATTTGGGGTGATGCACAGGTACAGCATAAATACCACATAGACTAGTTGGGCCGAAAGGCCCGATTCTGTGCTGCACATTTATTATGGCCACGACCTGAACAACGCACTTCAATTCAGTCCCCTCACTCCACAGGTTGCAACATATTATAATGCTTTCACATCCAATTGGAAAACAGCGAAAATAACCATTCTATAAACCCCCGGAATACAACAGGCCAAACCAGGTATCTTTAGCCAACAGCAAATTAATTATTTATGAAGAAATAAATCTTAAACGCTATGAAGACAAACCTAGGTCTGAAGACAGTATGACTTCTTATTTCATTCTAACTCCCCCATGTACACACATACATTAAAAAATAACTGTAGTTAATTGGTTGTAATAGACGTGCTGTCAAAAATTAGTTGCTTTTTAAGATTAAATGAAATAAGCAAGTCTTTTGGATTACCTTCCTGATGGATGAGGTATTCTAACGGGGAATTAGTCAAAGACCGCTGCTAGTCTTCACGAGGGTTTGATGCAGTAGTCTATTCTTAATAGGCACCAACAGTTCCTTCAGCAATGCAAATGGTTTATTGGAAAAAAAGGTGGCTTTTCTTCTTTAGGCCCGTAGTTCCCTGTCGAATCTTTGCTGAGAGACAATAAACAGCTAATTTCTCTTCAGTGTGCTTCTCTAGCCAGTCTGGTTTCAAGCCAGATTTGCCAAATTTACACAAAAGAAAAAGGAAAAAGAAAGAAGAAAAGGAACACAATTAAATAGAAACATCATAACATGTGACATTTCTCTCCTGCTGTTGCCAAAGTAACAAAAATGCTTTTTCTGGCACACAATGCCTTTGAAATTCCAAAACTTTCTATCCCTATTTCTATCCCGACAGCATTATTTTTAACAGAATCATGAAGGCACACACTGTTCTTAATCTAAGGTGAAAACAACACCCTCGCATATGGCAAAATGAAACGCCATTCCTGCAATGCCTTTCATTACGTTGCAAAAACTAAAAAATATTAGGAACTGGGATAAAAATAACATTTTCTTCCACATTCAAACGCAATTAATGCTACTGATAGTTTACAGCATTATCTTTATACCATCGCAATCCATACAATTTAATAAGGTCAAATTCGGGACAAAGTGTCAACAATAGCATTATTTTTCCCTGATATATGTAAAATGTTTGGATGATTTGGCTGTCATAACAGACTCTATCTAAATATTCTAACATTTCGGTTTTATTTTTTTACACGAACGTTAATGTGTTATGGTCAGTGTATATTAGTATTTATTTATCGTCTTAGCAGACATATATTTCAAAATGTTTGAGAGCCATCAAAAGTCCTAATATTTCTTCTTCCACAGTGGAATACATTCTTTGATGACAAATTAGTTTTCGTGAAAAGTACCCTTCTGGCTTCTCTATGCCTGATTCGTCATCCTGCAATAGTACTGCAGCAGCCCCCAGGTCGCTAGCATCAATTGCTATTTTAAATGGTTTAGCAGAATTTGGAGCAGCCCACACTGGCTCATTAGTTAAGATTGCTTTCATCTTTTAAAAAGCTGTCTGGCAATCATCTGAGCATACTACATTGTTGTTCTTTTTTGCTGTAAATTGGTTAATGGAGCAGCCACAGTACTAAAATCCGTACATATTTCCTGTAAAAACCGCACATCCCTAAAAATCTCATTATTTTCCACTTAGGTTCAGGGATAGGGAACTCTACTAAGACTTGTACCTTTGCCGTTTTTGGTAGTAACTGTCCTTGCCCCGCTATGTGTCCGAGCTATGTTACTCTTGCTTTTCCCTATTCGCTTTTTGCCAGATTTATCACTAAGTCCATGGCTTGTAACTTTTTAAACATAATTTCTGGTTGGTTTAGGTGTTCTTGCGAAGCGTTACTGTATATTAGTACATCATTGAGATACACTACACAGTCGGGAAAAACTGAATCATTCATCAATGATAAGTGGCTTGGGACTTTTCATTTATGCCTGAATGGCATCAAGTGGCCTGATAAAGACCGTCAGATGTTAGACAAGCTGATATATCTGCCTCGACAAGACTAAGGAACGTAATAGTATCCCTTTAACATGTCGATCTTGGCAGTAAATCCAGTACTGCCCACTCTGTCAATACAGTCTTCTAAACGCGGAATTGGGTAGGAGTCAGCCTTTATTACCTCATTGACTTTTCTGTAGTCCATACAAAATTGGGTTCACCCTTTCAGGTATAGATACCAGCCCATTATAAACGCAAAATGCTGGTAATCTGAAATAAAAACAAGAAGAACTGGAAATACTCACCAGGTCTGGCAGCTTCTGTAGAGAGAGAAACAGAGTAAACGTTTCAGGTCAGTGACCCTTCATCAGAACTGATACTAGCACTATTGGTGACTTCCAGCTCCTTTGACGAGGCTCGATCAAATTGTTTTCCAGCATGTGCTGGATCTTAGCTTTTCTTTGGGCCTGTTTGACCAGAGATAAGCGGTAAGCATGTTGTTTTGAAGGAACGATTCCCCTTTTATCTACATCATGTGTGACTAAGGTTGTACATCCCAGTGTATCCCTACAAACTCCATTAACTGTTGTTGAAAGCCTGGTTAGCTCTTTACGTTGTTTTGCCTCTAAGTGCAAAAGCATGTTATCCAATTTTCCTCGCCGTTCTGTACTCCCTAATCTGAGTGTTGGATGTTCAATCTGAGAATTTCCCATGCCTCCTTCTGCCTCATCCTCACTTTCTTTTCCCTTCTCAAGAGTACCGATTATCTGACATATCTGTACTGGCTTATCCTCCTCACGGAGATAATATTGCTTGAACATATTAATGTGACACAACCATTCTTCCTTCGACAATCAGGGGTATCAATCAAGTAATCTACGTTACCAACTCTTTTCCAACTCGATATGGGCAACTGAACCGTGTTTATAATGGTTGTCCCTGTAACTGTAATAACACTAATCTTTCATTCCCTGGTTAAAAATCGCGGGATTTTGCATTCTTGTCTGCCCATTTATTCATGCTGGTTTGTGATGATTTAATGTGTTTCTGAGCCGCACCACAAGTTCTCCTGACCCTTTCCCAGAACACAGATATATAGTCTAACTTCGAAGATTCAGCATTTTGTTCGAATATTCTGTCTTTTATGAGTTGTACAAGACTTCTTACTTCACAGTTGTTAACCAATTTGAAATGAATGAAGCCTAACTTACTCATTCAGGACTCATTCAGTAAAGTCTCTGGTGGCAAATTAAAGAAAGTTTTGCCTTTTATCCCAGTCATGTGGATATTCGTGGCAGTCTGTTCTAATAATTTTTTTGAGTGTTTGGTGGTATCTCTCTAAAGCACCCCGTGACTGTTGGTTTGATGCAGAAGATTCTAACTGCCTAATCCCCTAATTGCTCATACGTCTTGAAATACCTGAGACAAGATATTAGAACCTTGAACGATTGAACAGAAAGTGATAACCCATATCTCATAAAGAATTGTGCTAACGTTGCTACTATTATTCTAGCATTAATTGTCCTCACAGGAATGGCCTGTGGAAATTGAGTAGCCATATCCATGATGGTAAATATGTATTGAGGTCCAGATTTTGATTTTGGCCAGGATCCTACACAATCTACCATTACCCTGCCTAATGGTTCCTCAATCACTGGTATGGGAACTATTGGTGCCGGTTTTGTGGGACGTTGCGGTTTTTCTACCATTTGACAGGTATGGCATGTCCTACACAATTGTCTCACATCCTTTGGAAGAACGGGCCAGCAATAATGTTCATTTATATGTGATTTGGTCTTCTGAAATCGTCTAAGCTGTGCAAAAGGAATGTCATGTGCTAACCGTAATAATCTCGAGTGATATTTAGGTGGTACCACTATCTGTTCAACAACTGTCTAGTCTTCATCCGCAGGTCCATGAGACAGCCTCTATTCCCTCCTCACAATCATATAATAGCCTTCTGGAACGCCTTTTGCCTCAGCTTCTGTCAGAGCGTTTGTGATGTTCAGTATATCTCTTGACCAGCTTGCTGTAATGTAATGATAAATCCCCAAATAAGGTTTCAGACACTTGGATAACTGTTTGTGCTGCCACGTATACCTCAGACAATGGATCCTGTTTATCTATTGCTCGGGTGACTACACACGCAGGAAGTATTCCTGGAACTTGTTCATGTAATCGCTCTGTTTCCATAATTCACTTGGTTCCTCTGTAATTGTAGGCAAAACTGATTCTTTTGATCTCGCCAAATCATTTCCTAGGAGTCGATCAATTCCCTTGATTGTCAAACTGTGGACACAGACTTAAGGTGTTTGGTAGAAGGATTAAAGGGGACAGGAGGAAAATCTTTTTTCACCCAGAGGGTAGTGGATCTCTATAATTCACTGTCAGGATCAGTGGTGGAGGCAGAGATCCTCAATTGTTTTAAAAGGCACCTGGACATGCACCCAAAGTGCTGTCACCTGTGGGACTGTGGGCCAGGTGCTAGAAGTTGGGATTAGTTTGGGTGGATGGCTTATTCGGCCCGTGCAGACATAATGAACTGAATGGCCTCCTTCAATTCTGCATTTTTCTATGTTCTAACTTGTACAGTTACCATACCAGGTATTAAGTCACTCTCCAGGCATACTTTATATAAAGATGCGGGTAAACACTCCCTGCCAACTCCATTAAGTAAAACTTCAGTATTCTAGGCGCTCTCTGGTAGAAACGTTATACCTTTCCGCAGTAAGTTTGGGTTGCTCCTGTATCCCTGAGTATAATGATATGACTTCCTACCTCACATACAGGATGCGCAGTTCATTTTTCCTTTGAAAAAGAGAATCATAACGTTCGGGCATCGTTTTCTTTCCGTCTCTCCTCATTTTCCTTTATGTATCTGGTTTTAAAGCTTCTGTTTAAAGCTATAGCCTGGTATGCTATCCTCTTCGGCAGAGTCTTTTCCTCTGCGCTAACTTTGTGTACCCTGAGTCCTATGGGGTTACCTTGCGATTTCCAGCATTCTGAACGAAGATGTCCCATTTTGTGTCAATGATAACACGTTGGCTTGTGAACCTCACTTCTATCCTCAGCACTTTCCTGTCTGAGTTCAGAACGTGCTACTAGGGCATTTACAACTATTCATTCTTGTCCCTGGATACTTGCCTTCCTGTCACTCTCCCACTTTCTATCATTCTCGGGTTTATGGGGGTGACGGACAAAAGGTTTTGCTTATTCACAAGGTCAAAATCATCCACAACTTCCGCTGCCTGCCTAGCCTTCAAAAGTTTCAGGTTATCTACATGAGTTCACACTACTGAAGGAATGCAATTTTTAAATTCCTCTAAGTGGATTAACTCTCGAAGGTTCTCATATGTGGTGTTCATCTTTCCTGCCCGTATCTAACGGTCAAAATTAAATTGTTTCACCCTCTCAAATTCTACATTTGTCTGCCCAGCCAACCTCTGTCAGTCCTTAAACTTCTGACCATAAGCTTCAGGGCCTAACTCATACGCGAGGAGAATAGGATTTTTGCCATCTCACACTCTGCAGAAGCCTCTTCAGGAAGCAGCACATAAACTTCATGAGCTCTGCCGACAAACCGGCTTTGCAAAATCTGTGTCCAGCTTTCCTTCGGCCATTTCATCTGTTTGACTATTTTTTTCAAAAGATAGGAAAAAAGTGCCACTACGTCCCTTTCTCCCAACGTAGGAACAGCTTTTCTAAATTAAACAGCTTTTTGCTGGGTACTGGGCTGAATTCAGATTCCTCATGATCCGACATTTCCCTGGATTCAAGACTATTCCTTTGTCTTAGTTCCATCTCTTTTAGGCTAAATTCCCTCTCTTTCTCCCTTTCCTCTTTTTCAAGTGCAAGTTTTCTTAATTCTTTTCCAGCCTCAAGTTTTCTTATTGTTATTTATTTTTCTGTTTCCTGTTGAAGCTCCAGTTGACTTAACTGCAACTGAAAGTTTGCCAATTCTGCTGCATCAATCTCTGACTTAGTACGTTCTTGTTCCTCTTATTTTCCTTCTAATTATTAGAATTATTGACTATTAGGTCAATTATCGCTGCATTGTTGACTTTCAATTCCTGAAAAAGGAATTTCAATTCCTACCACTATTTTGCTGCCAATTCTTTTCATTTATTCTGAGTTTAAGGTATCGAGCCACTGAGGGAAACATTTTCCTTTCCTGAGAACTCTGCTGCAACTGCTGAGCCATTCTGATGTTATAGACTCTACCTTACTATACAAGAAAATTCGTTCCATTTTTTTCATAATTGGTGTTAGATTTGGATCCTGACAACCAAGTTTCCAATTAATATGATCCCAAAGCCGACAGCAATTAATATGCTGCCAGACACAAGATCCAAAATTTTATGCTGTCCAAGAGACAAGTAATTTATATGATTCCAAACATGAGACCCTCAATTCATCTGATTCTGACCTCAGACGAGCCACCCAATTAATATATTACAACCACGGTGGGAGCAATACACTGTCAATTCAGTCCCGTCACTCCACAGGTCGCAGCATATTATTAAGCTTTCACACCCAATTGGAAAACTGCCAAAATAAACACTCTGGTAACCCCAGAATAAAAGGGACCAAACCAAGTATCTTCAGACACCAACAAATTAACTATTTATTGAAACAAAAGTCTTAAATACTATTACGATAAACCTATGACTAATGACCTGATGATTTTAAACTAACTCCCCACATTCGCACACATGCATTCAAAACCAACAGTAGTTAACTCGTTTTAAAATTAGTGTTTTTGAAATTTAGCTGCTTCTCAAGAACGAATAAAATAAGTAAGCCTGTGGATTACTTTCCTGGTGGATGAGGCATTCTAATGTGGAAATAGTCAAAGGCCACTCGAAGTCTTCATGAGGATTGGATGCACTGGTCTGTTCTTAACAGGCGTTTAACTGTTGAGCTGCAGGAGGCAACAGCAGTTCCTTCAGCAATACAAACGGTTTCTTGAAAAAAAATGAATTTCTTCTTTAGGCAATTAATTCGGCCTGCAGCTCTCAAGAGAATTTTTGCTGAGAGAGAATAAACAGCTCATTTCTCTTCAGTTCGTTTCGCTGGTGAGTCTGCGTTCAGCCGCTTTTTTTCAGTTTTACACACAGTTAAGTAGTAACATTACACCATGTGACCTCTCTCTCCCGCTGCCGCCTTGGTAACAAAATGCAGCATCTGGCACACTGTGCCTTAGAAATTCCAGAACGTTCTCTCCCTTAAAGGTGCTCTATTTTTAACAGAGTCTTAAAGTTGCACATTGTTTTTAATCGTAGGCGAAAAAACGAGACAAGTCCATGACACATTCCATGCAATTCTATATCATAATTTCTGTGTGAACCCTCGTTTACACCACTACATAAAATGAGTACATTCATAGCAGTCTTACCTGAACACATGATCCGCACATCTTCTTTATGAGAACAGTCGTGGTTACCCCACGATGCTGAGGGAAATTCCCAGTGAAATTATTCGTTACCAAAACAGTTCAGTTCATTCAACCAAGCTGACGCTGAGCCTGGTTCACAAGAAGCAGGAAGTATCATGTCTAATGCTTTTCCACAACCCAGCTGTTTGCAAACCAAGTTGACTTCCACCAGATCCCAGGAGTCATCACAAACTGAGCCCCATGTCTCGTTGTAATAAATCTCCACTCGGCCAGCACATGGGCTCCCACCATCGGACAACCTTAACTGCAAATGGTCTGTTGGACAACAATATAGGAGGATTAGATTTACATTAGGCATTCACCTCATCACTCAATCCAACTCATTGTACCATCACTCACTAGAAATAAACATTCTAAATGCATACGTGAAAGGTAAATGAAACTATACAATATTTATAGCAGAAAATCTGTCTACAGTTACATATTACATGTAATGAAATGCGCAGAAATGTTTCAGATATCCTACAACATCTGGCGCTGACAAGTTCTGGCCTCCAGTCCCCCTTTTATGTTTCAAACGCTATATACATTGTTGTAAAGGCAATCACTCACGTGATTAACCATCAATTTATACTCACGTTATATAACGATATCTGTTGCTTGTCCACGTATGTTACCCTTATCTATTATCTTGGCCCGACATTTACTGCCATCTCCTATTTCCTTTATCTTGAATAGCAAGTGACTTGCATTTATCTGGCGCCATTAGCGTAATAAACCATCCCAAGGTGCTATACAGGAGTCATATCAAAGAAAGTTAGACACGGAGTGCCTAAGAATATTCTGGTCAGATGACCAGAAGCTAAGTAAAAGATTTAGGTTTTATGGAGTGTCGTAAAGCAGGAAAGAGATTGATAGGTAGAGAGATTTAAGGAAGTAACTCTAGCACGTGTGTCCTTCACAGCGAAAGGCACGGCCGCCAATGGTGTGCAATTAAAATAAGGAATGCTCAAGAAGCCAGAACTGGGAGCTGTCAGCCTGGAGCCGATTGCAAAGACAGGAGCTGTGAGGCCAGGAAGGGATTTGAAAACAAGGATGAGAATTTTAAAATCACGCATTGCTGGGCAATGTCGGTCAGTGAGCACAGGGCAGATGGCTGAGGGACACTTGGTCAAGGCAGCAGACTTTGCAGAGGTTGTAACCAGGGAAGACAACCAGGAATGCATTAGAATCATCAGGTTTAGAGGGAACAAAGCAATGGGTAAGACTAGATATGGGCAAAGTCAGGTGATATTATGGAGGTAGAAAATAGACAGTGGTCGTGATGGTATGGATGTGTGCGAGGAGTTAAATATAATACCAAGGTTACAAGCAGTCAAGCTCAGTCAGCGACGGTTGGCATGGGGAGAAATAGAGTTGGTGGCAAGGGAGCAGTTGCGATGGGGACTGAAGGCAATGACTTCTATCCTTTCAATACTGAAATGTGGGAATTTTTTGCAAACGCAGTACTGAATGTCAGACTGGAATTCTGGCAGTTCCCAAGCAGTGATGGGATCAAGAATGTTGGATTTGACGTATAGTTGGGTACCGTGAGATACCTGTGAAAACTAAGGTTGTCTTTGTGGATATCACTGAGAGGCAGCATGTAAATGAGAAGTCGAAGGACTTTAGTCTTCAGTCTTTGGTGACTTTACAGGAGCGGGAAGAGAAGCCATTGCAGATAACTTTCTGACTATGACTGAATAAATAAGTCTGGAACCCCCAGCTGCATGCAGTTCCACCCAGCCGTGTGTGAATGGAGAGGAGTTGGAGCTGAATTCCATGATCAATCATATCAAAAGCTGAAGACAAGTCAAGAAAGAGGAATCGTTTACATTTGTCACAATTACTTAGGATGCCCTTTATGACATTGATAAGAGTTGTTCTTTTTTATACATACATATTTTATTTTATATTTAGCGATACAGCACTGAAACAGGCCCTTCGGCCCACCGAATCTGCAAAACTCCCACATACCCTACCTGCAGCAGGAACAATTTTCAACAGCCAATTTATCTATCAACCTGCACGGCTTTGGCTGTGAGAGGAAAACCCACGCAGTCACAGGGCAAACTTGCAGACTCCACACAGGCAGCATCCAGAATCGAACTCGGGCCTTTGAAACTGTGTGGTTGCGGTGCTAACCACTGCGCCACTATGCCACCCTTTAAACTTACTTTAGTACTGTGGTTTTACTAGAAACGTGATTTGAGGAATTGAAACATGCAGCTCCATAAAAGATGAGCATGGATTTTAGAGGTGACAACACATTCAAGGACTTTGGTGAGGTAATAACAGTTGGAGCTGCAGCAGTAATTTGCAAGGACAGGTGGTCAATGGTTTCTTGAAGGGGAGGTGCGATTCCCACCGATTTGAAGGAGAGGAGTCAGAACATGAAGCGAGGGAGAGAATCGTTCATATTGTCAGCTAACATGGGGACAAGGAAGGTGTTGGAGAAAATCCAGATTGTGCCCAATTGCTGAACAAATTCTCCGGACTCAGACGTTGAGAACAAACACTTTATTGCATGATATCATGGTTGGTACACCTTACCTAAATGCGGTCCAGCGCTACTCCCAAAGAGCTACAGATCGCCGTGGACTTAAATAGTATAACAGAGGCAGAGCAGACAGTTTCTCAATCAGACATAAAACCACAAGATAACCACAGGACTGCCAACGTGACTATACACCATGCACAGCCCAAGGTCAGCTTCGCATAAGGCTGCAAGTCAATGCACACTCCAGGTTCAACATCCGTCCATTGCTAATGTCTGTCTGGGTTGCACAAGCAATTTGCAAGGCAGAAGGTTCAGCAGAATATTCTTTGCCCACTTCCCCACATTCGCCATGACCTCTGTCGCCACCTTATAACTGTTGATTGTGGTTAGCTGCTCTGTCTACAATTTATGACCATTGGTTGTGGTTAGATTAGCTACAAGCTGTGTCCTGCTTTTCTGCTTCTACAAAGTCATGTTATAATTAGCAAAGCTCAGAAAAATTCTCCAACAGAAGGGAACGTGTGTGTTCAGTAGTTTGGTAGAAATAGGGTGCAGACAGCAAGATGCAGATTTCATCGACAGCATCAGTTCAAAGAGAGCGTGAAGGCCTCCAGGAGAGACACAAGCAATGCGAATTCTGGATGATGGGATGCGGGCTCACTTATAGGAAGTTAGGCCTGGTGGGTTGAGGAAGAAAGGAAAGCAGTTTAGGCGACTGAATGGATGTTTTTGAACTTTGTAACTAAACGTTCACGAGCTCCTCTCAGTTATTTTTGGAGTTGAGGGTGGATGAGGCAGGGGAGTGGTTTAGGAGGAAGATTTGTGATGGAGAATATATGCTGTGCGTGTTCCTTCCCTTCGTGGATGATCTTTGACTAATGAGCATTTTTTTTTCAAAGAAGAGTAGGACCCGATGATGCTTTCTGTGATTCATCCATTCAGGTTTATATTACCAGATAGTTCACCAGATGTCGCTTTGCCTATTTGGTTTAAAATTTCAACCACCCTATTCATCACTTCCGCTTCACACCGGAGAATGTAACGTCCACAAGTACTACCCTTGAATATCAGCAGTCCAATATGCTGCATCTTTGTATTCAACTATGTTCTCGGGTTGTGGTGCTTATAACATTATCATAAATCAATTTAATGTTAATTACATAACAGAATCGCTTACTTTTGTAAGGATGGGACTCTGTCTTTGACAATGAAGATATTCGAGTAATTTTAGAAACGAAAACAGCATGTCTGAACAGACAATGTGCAGACCTCTCTTTCCAGACAAGCCAATGCCATTAGGGAAGAGCTTATGTTAAATGAGTAAACGAAATGTGTGAGGCACATTAGCAATTTCTATTGTCTGTAAAGGATCAATGAACTAAACTGCTAATTATATCAATATATGACTGTTGGACTGGACCAAAGAGGGCAGAAAACAAGATCTCTCTGCGAAATGTTGGCCATGATCAGGATGTGTCTATGGCAATTGAACTCAAAATATGCAGAGCTCCTGGTTCAGTGGAAAATCAATATTTAAACTGGTTTGGATAAAGGTGATTGGATTTGTTGCATCAGGCACTTTGGAGAATAAAGAATTGGCGTTGTGAGGGGAAACGAAGAGTAGTGGTTATGGATATTTTTCAGGCTGGATGAAGGTTTGTAGTCGAGTTCCACAGGGGTCAGTCTTGGGACACTTGCTTTCCCTGATATATATACAGGACATTATTTCAAAGTTTGCAGATGATATAAAACTTGGAAGCATTGTGAACGGTGAGGAGTACAGTGCAGAACTTCAAAAGGACATAGACAATTTGGTACAATAGGCAAACAGGTGACAGATGAAGTTCAATGCAGAGAAATGTGAAGTGATTCATTTTGGTAGGTAGAACATTGAGACAAAATATAAAATAAAGGGCTCAATTCTAAGGGGGCGCATGAGAAGAGGTGCCTGGGTATATATGTGCATAAGTCATTGAAGATGGCAGGACAGGTTGAGAGAGCTGTGTCCTGGGCTTTATTAATAGGGAAAAAGAGCAAGGAAGTTATGTTGAATTTGTATAAGACACGAGTTCGGACTCAGCTGGAGTATTGCGTCCAATTCTGTGTGCCGCACTTGAGGAAAGATGTCAGGGCATTTGAAAGCGTAAGAAAAGATTCAGGAGAATGGTTCCAGGGATGAGGAATTTCAGCTATGAAGATAGATTGCAGAAGTTAGGACTGTTTTCCCTGGAGAAGAGAAGGCTGAAGGTGAGTTGATGGAGGTATTCGAAAGCATGAGGTGTCTGGACAGGGTAGATAGAGAGAAATTGTCCCCACTTGTGAAAGGATCGGGAAGGAGAGGGTACCGATTTAAAGTAACGGGTAAAAGAAACAAACATTACTTGACGAGAAACGTTTTCATGCAGTGAGTGGTTAAGTTCCCGAATGCGTAGCCTGAGAATTTGGTGGAGGCAGGTTCAATTGAAGCATTCAAAAGGGAATTGGGCAATTAATTGAAAACGAAGAATGTGCAGGGCTATGGAGAGAAGGCAGTGGAATGGAATTGAGTGAATTGCTCTCTCAGAGAGCCAGTGTGACACGATGGGCTGAATAGCCACTTGTGCGCTGTAACAGTTCTGCGATGCTGTGATATTGCCTCTCCTCCTTGTTCCAACCAGAATGCATTAGTTGATACTTCTCTGCATTAAATTTCATCTACCACGTGTCCACCCATTTCACCAGCCTCTCATTGTCCTCTTGAGGTCTATCACTATCTTTCTTAGAGTAACTGGCCAGGATTTCAGGAAAACTCGCCGCTTTTCTTCCAATAGTTCAGCGGTGTTGAGTTTAATCGTTGCAATTGCTTTCTGCACTATGGTCGCTCTGTTGTTTAATGTTCTGTGCATTTCACTTTCATAATATTTCCCAAACTTAAATGGGAATGCACAGGCAGCGATGGGATCTGAAAGCGCAGTTTCCTCTTGTGATACCCACATTAATCCATTGCTCCAGATCCCCGAGGCTGAGAAACCTCCCTCCGCTATTCCCCAGTTTCAGCTTCACAACATGTACAATATACCAGATCTGAGGCCAGCGATCAGCAGAGGCGCGCAATCAGGCTGACAGAACATCCTCGGTAGCGGCTTCTGGGTTGATGAATGGAGAGATAGATTGAGATTGTGCCATTTACAGCAGTTCAGATCATTCACTGTGGCTTCAGGGCAAATCTCAATGCAAACTGCTCTGTCTGTGTTATAAATGTACTCAGTATCAGGTATTTATTACTCCCGGTGGAGAACGTTTATTAAATATAATACGAGTGATATAATTTTAACAAACAGTGATTCTAATAGTTATATAACATTATTACTAACCAGAGAATACTATAAGGATTATCTCACGGTCCAGGTATGGATCATCACGGATTATTTTACTTCCACTTTTTCCTCCGGATTCTATCTGACGCAGCGGGAGATGAGAGACTGAGAAAGATTTTTACCTGAGCAAATGACGCCGCCATCACTGGAGTGTGGCCAGGAATAGTAATCCCATTCATGTGACTTACATTCCCTCAAAGCGGCCTCGGTCCCGCCGCACTTTACAGCTTCCATCACAATGGGTCCGAAGCCTTCCCCAAAGTGAGCCTGTCCCAGTGCAGAGACCACGGTCCCACAGCCCAGCTCTGGACACACAACAGTGGCGTCCTGCAGGTCCCAGTAAGAGTCGTCCACTGTCCCCCACTACCCCTGTAGTGAATCTCCACTCTCCCACTCACCGACAGCCGCCATTCACCAGTCTCAGCTTCACCGTCTCTGTAAAATATTTGAAGTGTCATCAAGTGATTACAGTCAAATAAACCCACAGGCTTCCAGCGCGTGGTACGCCCCTTCACCAGGCAAGAGGGGAATTAGTGTCAGACTATGTCCAGAACCCGAATAAAACCTAGAGTAAATAACAAACATGGCAAAAAGCAGAGGGAAATGCTCATAAACGGTGCAATCCAGCATGGAACCAATGGACAACCGGAAATTACCACCAACAAAGCAGCTTCAATGGAATCCGGGTGGCGATGTCGGCTCAGAACAGACTTAACCTGCAAAAATAGGGAGATGGGCATGGCTGTAATGATTACATATTTACATGCTCAGTACAGATTGGACGAACACAGTCAGATCCCAGCAGCAGGAAAGAGCAGAAGAAATTGCACCCTCACCCACCACAGCCAATAAAGTCAGGGCTGGGTGGTCACGTGATCTCGATCTCAGCGCTGATTGGTGAGGTGTAAAATGTGATCACATTTGGGAGCAGTGTTTTTGGAGCTGATGCTTCACACTCTGCTTTCAGAGACCCTCAGTTAATGTCCCTCCACATAAAGCCAACAGCCATCTCTCAGCCAGAATTAAAGATCTTTAGTAACACTGTGAGGGGCACATTCCCTTTCTGACTAGCAACATGGCAGTAGGTTAATCCGTGATCAAAAAGGTACTGAGATTGTCGCCCAAGCTTAATATTTAATGGGATGGATTAGAGCAGAGAGACAGCAGATAGTGTGAAAATCAAGGGCGATTACCTGACAGGTCAGCTTGACTGTTCCCAGGCCTGCCTGAAATGAGAAGTTGACAATTACAGTTCACTGGGGCAAGAAATGAATGAAACTGTCAGAAAGAAAAGACACAAATACAACTAACTTCAGGGTCATTATTCCCGTCACGTTGCAGAAGAAATTATATTGGGATCTGTGATCTCATCTGAGCTTCATTCCTTAAATTGAAAATACAATTTCTGTAACAAATTAATTTTGGTAATGGGCCAAAATGTATCCAGAATTGTTTTCACATATACACACACTGAGACCCGGATGCACTCTCTCCTTGTGGTGACGGTGGGTGGGCTCCATGTATTACCAATATGACGGTGCTCCGAGAAGGCGGTGGTGATGGTTGTCTCCCTCAAAGAATCTTACAATGAAAAAGCACAGAGGGACGCCATTCAGCCCATGGTGCCCATGCTACCTCTTTGTAAGATGTGTCTCATTATTCCCACTCCCTTTTCCCATCGCCCTGTAAATTTGTGTTGATGGTGCTCTCACCTTTGATGACCGTGTTTAGGTGCCCTGAGAAGAGGGTGCTGATAGACCAGCTTGGAAACCCGCTGGTGATGGTACTCGCATTGAATTCAGCATTCCGATCCCAAGTTTATGAAGGGACGGTAACAGAAAATAAATATTTTCCGATCCTGAGGTAAATTTCAATGTCTTTTAATTTACTGCAAATCAGTAATACAGAAATATTAATTACAAATAAAAATAAATTCAAAGGAAGGTGAAGTGAAACGGGACAAACGTGGGATATTCAAAGCTCAGAATTTAAACTCTTGAATGAGTTGCAAAACCAGGTACAGGGGTGGTTTAGGGATTACAAAATGCAGTCAATACAGAGAGTTTATAAGTACATGCTTCTCACGGCAGATTATTAGGTGGGTTAAGAATCTAAATAGTTAAATTATATCAAATTATTTTAGGTCCAATTTGAACAACTTTCGCAATTAAGTGAGCTCTTGCAGATGTCAGAAATAATTTCATTGATAATATTCAGTTATTTAAGCTTAAAACATGGGCAAAAGGACCTCACATCAAAAAAAATCTGGATTCTGTGCGTCAACAGCATTGTCAGTAACTTTTAACAATCTATCTCTACAACACATGGGCTAGTGCCTAAAGAAACGTTACCATGGTTAGAAATAACCAAACACGCATCGAACATTTACAGTCCCGAGACAAATTGTTCTGGGCACTGTCTGTTGAATTTAAATATGCAAACGAATTCAGGATTTTTCTCGCAAGGTGACCAGAGTATGAAACATGTGGAAGGACATTAAATAATTTAATAGGAGTAGGATTAGGCCACACTACCTACCCATATTTCACTGTTCAATAAAATCATGGCAGACCTACTACCCCCAAAGCACATTCTTGGCCTTTCCCCAGGGATTGGGAAAGAACTCCGCATCTTTAATTCAACACTGCATCACACGATATAGAAAGTATGGGACTTGTGGAAAGAGATTCAGAAACACGTCTGGATGTTAAATACTCCACGGAATGTATGAATCATGCAGAAAGAGACTGAGAAACACTAATCATTACACGACACCGTGCATATAAATGTATGAATTAGAAAGCATGATATATTGTAAAAATGGTGAGTTTTGAAGATTGTCGCTGACTAAATAAAACAGCTCATACAGCGAATTCCCCGAAGATCAGTAGCAGAATTTTTGGAGAGTGTAATTGATAACTCTATTAATAATTAATGCAAATGAATCAATATTGGTTCCACCTCCAGGTAACATATTACACAATATTTATAGTCATTTCCGAAGTTTCCAAATGCTGTACAAGCTATTTAATTTAATTCTCTGAATCACAAGGCACTTCACTGAGAAATTCCGAGGGCAGAAACCTCAATGTGGATGAGTTGGATGGATGCAGATCCCGGTATTCTGCAGTTCTGACTCCCATACACTCGCTTGCAACACAGAGCACTTTCTATTTCCAGTAGTCTCCATTTTAAATGCCTGATTAGAATTTTAACTCCACTCTACTGCGTCTGTCCGAGAGCCACTGGAAACAACATAAAACCAACTCTTGTGGTATTTATGCTCAATGTTTAAAACAAAACTAGGTTTAACTCAAATATTTCTGTTAATGCAATTAAATGTTAATCAGATGACAAATATTAGATCCGTTTTTGCTGTCAGCGACAACAATTGATAACAGTTTCCTATTTGATTTTGATGAACTTAAAATCAAACAGGACAAAATGTAAAAATGTATTAAGTGATAAATTTACAAATTAAGGAAGCTGTTTCAATACTCACTTTATATAATCTCAATAAATGACAAATTTAAATAAATATGCACATTTCCTGTAAATTGATTTTGATCTGGGCCGATTGCTAAGAAAAAAGATTCAGGGAGTCAGCGACATTCAGTACTTTCTCCGAAGAAGGGTCACTGACCCGAAACGTTGACTCTGCTTCTCTTTTCACAGATGCTGCCAGAGTTGCTGAGTGGTTCCAGCATTTTTTGTTTTTATTTCAGATTTTCAGCATCCACAGTATTTTGCTTTAGTTTTTTTCCATACTATCTCTCCGTTCTGTGGCTTGCAGAAAATATTCTTAAATTACCTTCAAAATCTGGATTTTAGAATACAATCCCTTTGACAAAAACAAAAGAAAATTCATCATGGAAGTCTGCAATAACATTTAGGGAACATTTCCCTGTCGTGAAGCAGCATTTGTTGTCGATAGACATTAACAAATGTAACCAAACCCGCACTAGAAACAGTGAGAAACTGCATCGAATCATCCACCGAAAAACTCCGCAAAAATATGGAGCAGGTGGAAGGAGACTATTCATGATATCTCATTAAACACTTCACAATGTTTTACATAAAAGCAGCATGTGGAAGGAGACTTTGTCACATTAATCATTACTTGACATTGTACATATGAATATGTGAAATGAGTTGAGAATTTATTATTAACAAGTTTGCAGACGACACTAAGATTGGTGGAGTAGCAGATAGTGAAGGGGACTGTCAGAGAAAACAGCAGAATATAGATAGATTGGAGAGTTGGGCAGAGAAATGGCAGATGGAGTTCAATCCAGGCAAATGCGAGGTGATTCATTTTGGAAGATCCAATTCAAGTGTGGACTATACAGTAAATGGAAAAGTGCTGGGGAAAATTGATGTACAGAGAGATTTGGGCGTTCAGGTCCATTGTTACCAGAAGGTGGCAACGCAGGTCAATAGAGTGGTCAAGAAGGCATACAGCATGCTTTCCGTCATCGGACGGGGTATTGAGTACAAGGAGTTGGCAGGACATGTTACAGTTGTATAAGACTTTGGTTCGGCCACATTTGGAATACTGCGTGCAGTTCTGCTCGCCACATTACCAAAAGGATGTAGATGCTTTGGAGAGGGTGCAGAGGAGGTTCACCAGGATGTTGCCTGGTATGGAGGGCGCTAGCTATGAAGAGAGGTTGAGCAGATTAGGATTATTTTCATTAGAAAGACGCAGGTTGAGGGGGGACCTGATTGAGGTAGACAAAATCATGAGAGGTATAGACAGGGTGGATAGCAAGAAGCTTTTTCCCAGAGTGGGGGATTCAATTACTAGGGGTCATGAGTTCAAAGTGCGAGGTGAAATGTTTAGGGGTGATATGCGTGGAAAGTTCTTTACGCAGAGGGTGGTTGGTGCCTGGGATGCGTTGCCAGCAGAGGTGGTAGATGCGGGCACGATAGCGTCTTTTGAGATGTATTCGACAGATACATGAATGGGCAGGAAGCAAAGAGATACAGACCCTTAGAAAATAGGCAACAGGTTTTGATAGAGGATCTGGATCGGCGACAGGCATGGAGGGCCGAAGGGCCTGCTCCTGTGCTGTGATTTTCTTTGTTCTTTATTCTTTAATACAAATATCTAAATTTGCAAGGTCATCAGTGAGTAAGCACTAATAAATGGAAAATGCTCCGGAGTTTTTGGAATAATCAATAACATTATCTTTTGGAGAAGCACTTCACAATTACTGTAATAATTAATGCTAATTGAAATACGATTGGTTCTGACTCTAGTTAATATATTCTACAATGTTTATAGACCATGTGCAACACTCGAACGTGGCACAAGCTATTTAAATTATTTCAGTTCCATTCAGCATACCACACAGGTTCAGACAGCACTTCTACTGTGAAATACCTGGAACAGAAATGCTCGTGTGGGTTCAGTCGGCCGTAGGCTTAGCTTTGACTGCTGTTCTAAAATTCTTGTGTTACAATAGACCCCAAACCCCGAGACCTTCTTTTCTTCCTGTGATCACGCTCTAATTCTAGATTTTGTGTTTGAATAGTCTGCTCAGAATTTCAACTCCAGTCAGTTGCGTCGGTACAAGAGCCGCAGAGGACCAAAAAAATCAAATTGCCACGATATTTATTTTCAATTTTGGATTTAAATCAAAGTTTCGCACATGTCCCACCTGGGAATTGCGAAGATGTGTTAATGAGATGCAATATAATATAAAAACAATATTTTCTGATGGCGAAAGAATTGATAATGGTTCCCTATTTAATATTGATAGAATGTAAAATTAAACCAACAGCCCAAGCTCCGTATTCAATGTGAATTCTGCAAATGAGATAAACTATTTCAATATTCGCTTCATACAAAAGCAATGTAAAAAATGTGTTTTCATTAAGCATGCCTGCTTTTTAAAAATGGTTCTGAATAACTAGCGATTGGAGAAAAGGATACAGGGAGTCATGTGCAAATAATTTTTCCCCTGTCTGTGCCTTGAATCAAACGTTCTTTAAATAATCCACAAAATATGACTTTAGTCTCCAATTAGTCAATATTCACGTTAATATAATTAGTTAAATATATGAAGTATCTGATACCACTGGGACTAAGTTTCCCTGTTAGCAAACCAATAACGTTTTCTTTATAGACAGAGATTAATAAATGTAACCAATCACACACGGGAAGTAGTGAGAAACAGAGTAGAATCATCGATGGAATAAAACAGCAAACATCGAGCTGTTGCAAATGTACTAAAGAACAATATCGCTAACTCATTACACACTACATGACACTATGTAAACATATATGATTGGGAAAACTTAAATATATTTAGGCACTGCACATATAAATGGAGGAAATAGAATAATGAATTAATATAAAAGATACTAATTTTGAAGATCATCACTAACTGATCAATAATACAGAGCAAGTTTCCAACGATTTAGGTACTTTCAGTAACATCATTTTTTGCAGAGTGCATTTGATAATTATCCTGATAATTAAAACGAATTAAGAAAATGTAGGTCCTAGCTCCAGCTGGCAGGTTATTATAGATTTAACATAACACTTTAATATAGAAGAAACTATTTTGAAATATTTATTTTCGTGAACTGTACCACTAGGCGAGCAGACAACACTTGTGTTGAGAAATCGACAGTAGATGTAGTTTTGACTGGTGTTCTACACTCAGTGAGATAACTTACACCCAGACTCTGATACACTCAATTCCAACAAAGACTGCACTCTACTTCTATCAGACTCGCTTTAAATAATCAGATTAGAATTTCAATTCCAGCTGGCTCTTTCAGCATAAGAAACGCAGGGCGAAAAATAAAGCAAACTATCGTGGTCTTTGTGTTCGACACAAATCTCAACTGGGAATTTAAAAGACCGGTTAATTAGATGTAAAATAGTCCATCTCCTTTAGAATTAGAATTAGAATATTACAGCGCAGTACAGGCCCTTCAGCCCTCGATGTTGCGCCGAGCTGTGAAACCATCTGACCTACACTATTCCATTTTCATCCATGTGTCTATCCAATGTCCACTTAAATGCCCTTAAAGTTGGCGAATCTACTACTGCTGCAGGCAGGGCATTCCACGCCCTTACTACTCTCTGAGTAAAGAAACTACCTCTCACATCTGTCCTATATCTATCACCTCTCAACTTGAAGCTATGTCCCCTCGTGTTTGCCATCACCATCCGAGGAAAAAGACTCTCACTATCCACCCTATCTAACCCTCTGATTATCTTATGTGTCTCTATTAAGTCACCTCTCCTCCTCCTTCTCTCCAACGAAAACAACCTCAAGTCCCTCAGCCTTTCCTCGTAAGACCTTCCCTCCATACCAGGCAACATCCTAGTAAATCTCCTCTGCACCC
Organism: Heterodontus francisci; assembly: GCF_036365525.1. NCBI lineage: Eukaryota > Metazoa > Chordata > Chondrichthyes > Heterodontiformes > Heterodontidae > Heterodontus > Heterodontus francisci. The sequence goes on along the minus strand of NC_090391.1, from coordinate 78,443,866 downwards.
TTTCCATAGCTTCCACATCCTTTCTATAATGCGGTGACCAGAACTGCACGCAATACTCCAGGTGCGGTCTCACCAGAGTCTTGTACAGCTGCAGCATGACCTCGTGGCTCCGAAACTCGACCCCCCTACTAATAAAAGCTAACACACCATATGCCTTCTTGACAGCCCTATTAACCTGGTTAGAAACCTTCAGGGATTTATGCACCTGGACACCAAGATCTCTCTGCTCATCGACACTAACAAGAATCTTCCCATTAGCCCAGTACTCTGCATTCCTGTTACTCCTTCCAAAGTGAATCACCTCACACTTTTCCGCATTAAACTCCATTTGCCATCTCTCAGCCCAGCTCTGCAGCCTATCTATGTCTCTTTGTACCCTACAACATCCTTCGGCACTATCCACAACTCCACCGACCTTAGTGTCATCTGCAAATTTACTAACCCACCCTTCTACACCCTCTTTCAGGTCATTTATAAAAATGACAAACAGCAATGGCCCCAAAACAGATCTTTGCGGTACACCACTAGTAACTAAACTCCAGGATGAACATTTGCCATCAACCACCACCCTCTGTCTTCTTTCAGCTAGCCAATTTCTGATCCAAAGCTCTAAATCACCTTCAACCCCATACTTCCGTATTTTCTGCAATAGCCTACCGTGGGGAACCTTATCAAACGCCTTACTGAAATCCATATACACCACATCCACTGCTTTACCCTCATCCACCTGTTTGGTCACCTTCTCGAAAAACTCAATAAGGTTTGTAAGGCACGACCTACCCGTCACTAAACCGTGCTGACTATCTCTAATGTACTTATTCTTTTCAAGATGATTATAAATCCTGTCTCTTATAACCTTTTCCAACATTTTACCCACAACCGAAGTGAGGCTCACAGGTCTATAATTACCAGGGCTGTCTCTACTCCCCTTCTTGAACAAGGGGACAACATTTGCAATCCTCCAGTCTTCCAGCACTATTCCTGTCGACAATGACGACATAAAGATCAAGGACAAAGGCTCTGCAATCTCCTCCCTAGCTTCCCAGAGAATCCTAGGATAAATCCCATCTGGCCCAGGGGACTTATCTATTTTCACACTTTCCAAAATTGCTAACACCTCCTCCTTGTGAACCTCAATCCCATCTAGCCTTGTAGCCTGAATCTCAGTATTCTCAACAACATTTTCTTTCTCTACTGTAAATACTGACGCAAAATATTGATTTAACACTTCCCCTATCTCCTCTGATTCCACACACAACTTCCCACTACTATCCTTGATTGGCCCTAATCTAACTCTAGTCATTCTTTTATTCCTGATATACCTATAGAAAGCCTTAGGTTTTTCCCTGATCCGATCCACCAATGACTTCTCGTGTCCTCTCCTTGCTCTTCTTAGCTCTCCCTTTAGATCCTTCCTGGCTAGCTTGTAGCTCTCAAGCGCCCTAACTGAGCCTTCACGTCTCATCCTAACATAAGCCTTCTTCTTCCTCTTGACAAGCGCTTCAACTTCTTTAGTAAACCACGGCTCCCTCGCACGACAACTTCCTCCCTGCCTCACAGGTACATACTTATCAAGGACACGCAGTAGCTGCTCCTTGAATAAGCTCCACATTTCGATTGTTCCCATCCCCTGCAGTTTCCTTCCCCATCCTATGCATCCTAAATCTTGCCTAATCGCATCATAATTTCCTTTCCCCCAGTTATAATTCTTGCCCTGCGGTATATACCTGTCCCTGCCCATCGCTAAGGTAAACCTAACCGAATTGTGATCACTGTCACCAAAGTGCTCACCTACATCTAAATCTAACACCTGGCCGGGTTCATTTCCCAGTACCAAATCCAATGTGGCATCGCCCCTGGTTGGCCTTTCTACATACTGTGTCAGAAAACCCTCCTGCACACACTGGACAAAAACTGACCCATCTAAAGTACTCGAACTATAGTATTTCCAGTCGATATTTGGAAAGTTAAAGTCCCCCATAACAACTACCCTGTTACTCTCACCCCTGTCGAGAATCATCTTCGCTATCCTTTCCTCTACATCTCTGGAACTATTCGGAGGTCTATAAAAGACTCCCAACAGGGTAACCTCACCTCTCCTGTTTCTAACCTCAGCCCATACTACCTCAGTAGACGAGTCCTCAAACGTCCTTTCTGTCGCTGTAATACTCTCCTTGATTAACAATGCCACACCCCCCCCCCTCTTTTACCATCTTCTCTGTTCTTACTGAAACATCTAGATCCCAGAACCTGCAACATCCATTCCTGCCCCTGCTCAACCCATGTCTCCGAAATGGCCACTACATCGAGATCCCAGGTACCAACCCATGCTGCAAGCTCACCCACCTTATTCCGGATGCTCCTGGCGTTGAAATAGACACACTTTAAACCAGGTTCTTGCTTGCCAGTGCCCTCTTGCTTCCTTGTCACCATATCCCTGACCTCACTACTCTCAACATCCTGTACACTGGCACTACAATTTGGGTTCCCATTCCCCTGCTGAATTAGTTTAAACCCCCCCGAAGAGCACTAGCAAACCTCCCCCCCAGGATATTGGTACCCCTCTGGTTCAGGTGAAGATCATCCTGTTTGTAGAGGTCCCAGCTACCCCAGAAAGAGCCCCAATTATCCAGGAAACCAAATCCCTCCCTCCTGCACCATTCCTGCAGCCACGTGTTCAACTCCTCTCTCTCCCTATTCCTCGCTTCGCTATCACGTGGCACGGGCAACAACCCAGAGATAACAATTCTGTTTGTTCTTGCTCGACGCTTCCACCCTAGCTCCCTAAATTTCTGTCTTCAATCCCCATCTCTCTTCCTACCTATGTCGTTGGTGCCTATGTGGACCACGACTTGGGGCTGCTCCCCCTCCCAAAAACACGATCCGAGACATCACGAACCCTGGCACCTGGCAGGCAACATACCAACCCTTTAATATCACTGAAACAGTAGTGCTGTCAGCTGCAGCTCAGTTGGTAGCACTCTCACCTCCCAGTCAGGAGACGGTGGGTTCAAGTCAAATTCCCGAGACTTAAGCACAAAATCTGAGCTGCCACTCGGAAGAAAAAATAATCCGAGGCTCCCTCTGCCCTCTCAGGTGCACTACTTGAAAGAAGGATGGTAGACTTAGCCCTTGTATTCTGGCCGATGTTGATACGTTAACCAACGTCACACACACACACATACATGTTATTTTGGTCATTATCACTTTGCTGCTTGTCGAAATTTGCTGTATGAAAATTGTCTCCCGTGTTGCCATCATTACAGTATGGGCAACACGACAAATCAATACTTAATTGACAGTGAAGCTCTTTGGGACGCCCTGATGTCGGAAAATGCGTTATATTAACGCAAGACTTTCTTTTATAAATGGAGGTTTGTTCCTATTTGTAATTGATAGAACTTAGAATGGAGATGAACAATCCAAAATATGTATCAAATGAAACTTCTACAAATTATATAAAAAATTTCAGTATCCATTTCATACCATCTCAATGAATGATAACTGTAAATAAAATAGATCCGTTTTCTGTAAATTGATCCCAGACACTGACAGATTCTATTCTAACTGCGAAGTGGCTCTTTTTCTGACAGACTCAGCTTAAATAGTCCCATTACATTTTCAACATCAGTTTGCTCTGTCTGTACGAGCGGCAGGTAGAAGGCAATAAACAAGTTCCAATATTTCATTATACTCCACACAAGAAAATTAAAATGTATGAAGCATTATTTACTGTCCACATCATCTGAATGTGTTCTGTCGTCAAGGTGACAATTCGATTAATGATGCACATCTTGCACTAATAATCAGTGTATCAATAAATAACATAATGGATTCAATAATCCGTAACTTACAGTTCAAAAGCTGCAATGGAAACAGGGTCAGGAAGGACTGCAGCATGGTTCTGGAGTCCGGTACAGGATGAGATCAGAACATTAACTGAACGTTTTCCAGTACCCTCTGAATGTCCGGCTGTTGTGGAAGTTAATTCTTCACAGCAGTTTCTACAGAAACTAATGTTTTCTTCCAAATAACCAATAGATTTTGACTTGTGTGAACCGTGAATTACAGTCTGGTAAAATGCACCAATAATACGAAATGTGACCATTCATGGATACAATGAACCCGGGTTCCAACTACCAGCCGATCCTGCGAGGACAATGACGTGTGACAGCGTGAAAGGTAAATGAGTCACTGATCTGGCGTCCAGATCACAGAATCATCGATGCACAGGAAAGGCTATTCGGTTACTACAGTCAGAGTCGTCCCTTTGAAAGAGCTATCTGATTTATTGCCAGAAACGTAGCTTTTTCTCATAACCGTGCAAATTCGTCCACTTCAAGGACTTATTCAATTGCCTTTCAAAAGTTCCTCTGGAAGCTGATTTCATCGCTCTTTCAGGTCGTGCTTTCCAGATCTTAATTAGCCTCTGTGTGAAGAAATGTCTCTTCATTCCCCCTCTAGTTATTCTGCCACTTCTGCAGAGGGCCTCGGACCCTGGCCCAGAGCTGGAAACCCGGAAAAGAGGTCGGTGAGGCGTGGTCACCGGAGAAATTCGATGAGGCCCCAGTGAGAGGGTCGGGGCGGTGTTCCTGTGCACCAGGAGGAGGGAGGTCCCAGGAAATGCATTGGTTCCTCGTGGGGGTGCCCTGTGGGCCAGAAATTGGCCCGCAAGGAGGCAGCCGCCCACCGCATCCACAAGGCCGCAGGGAGAATGCTTCTTTTTGCAAGGTGTCCTCTCCACGTGACGGAATAATCTGTCACTAGTAAGATCCCAGCGGCGATGGAATGATCCCATAATTGGCCCTTAATAGGCCAATTAAGATCCTCAAACTGAGTCCGGGCGTGAAGGCAGTTTTCGGCCTATCCCTTCCCCGGGATCACTGCACGATGAGAGGCGATGGGATCTCTATTCTGCTACATCAACTGCCACCCGCCACTTTTCTCCATGATCCCCCCTCCCCACTTCCTTCCTGGCTTCCGTTCTGCTTGAGGCCATTAAAATCCTTGCAATGATCGCTGCTGACCATGCTTACTCTATCATAATCCTTCATCATTTTGAACTCTGGTAGATCCCCCTGAACATGCTCTGCTGTAATGAGAAAAATCCAGGCTCCTCCATTCTCTCCACGTAAGTGAATTCCCTCACCCATGGTGTCTTCTTGACAATCCTCCTCTGAACCCTCTCCAGGGCCTTGACATTCTTCTGAGGTATTCTTCCCCGAATTGCACACAAGACTCCAGCTGTGTCATAACAATTGATTTGTTATGGCTTAGCTTGATTTACTTTATATTTACATTCAAAATCTCTATTTTCAAAACAAGTATCCCATACACTTTCTCAATCAGCTTCGCTACTTGTCTTGCAATTCTCAAAGATTTATGGGCGTGCATTCCCCGGATCCCTCTGTACTTGCATTCCCTGAAAATGGTGCCATTTATATTCTACCAGCATGATATTTTCCCAGCATCACTTCTGACTTGACCACAATAAATTGCATCTACCATGGATCTGCCAATTTCAGCAGATTGTGTATGTCCTTCTGAAGTCTGCTATTATAATATTCACACTTTACTAAGAGCCATGCTTTTTTTTAACCATCCACAAATGTCATCAAACACTTGCAGCAATCACTGATGTTCAGCAAAGAACCTATATAAATACACATGCAAGATCTTCTCAGAATTGCTCAAATACTTAAGAGAATGCAGTGTGAAAGTAGAGATCTGAGGATCTCTCTGCCAACACTATCATTTTCTGGGATCCCTGTTAATAATGTGACACTCAGGCAACCCAATAAATACTGAGCAAATCTGACAGCATCTATGGAGACAGAGTTAGCATTTCAGGTCTGTGACCTTACATCAGAAATGGAAAATATTAGAAACGTAATAGTTTATTTTTAGAAAGTGAAGAGAAGGGTCATGAAGAAATAATGTTAAGATGTGTGATCAGGTGGAGGGCAGGAACGCTATTTCTTTTATTATTCATTCATGGGACGTGGGCGTCCCTGGCAAGACCAGCATGTATTGACCATCCTTGATTGCCTTTGAGATGGTGTGAGTTGCCTTCTTTAACTGCTGCAGTCCTGGGGGTGTAGGTACACCAACAGTGCTGTAAGGAAGGGTGTGCTAAAATTTTAACCCAGCGACAGTGAAGGAACGGCAATATCGTTCCAAGTCCGAATGATGTGTGGCTTGCAGGGGAACTTTTAGGTGTTGGTGTTCTTACGCATCTGTTGCTCTTGGTCTTCTAGGTAGTAGTGGTAGCGGCTTTGGTAGGTGCTGTTCGAAGGAGACTTGGTGTATTGCCACAGTGTACCTTGTTCTTGATACACACTGCTTCCACAGTGCGTCGGTGGTGGAGGGAGTGAATGTTGAAGGTTGAGGATGGGGTGCCAGTCGAGCAGGCTGCTTTGTCCCGGATAGTGTCGAGCTTCTTGTGTGTTGCTGGAGCTGGACCCATTCAAGCACGTGAAGAGTATTCCATCATACTCCTGACATGTGCGTTATAGATGGTGAACATGCATTTGTGAGACAGGATATGAGGTACTAGCGGCAGAATTCCTAACCTCTGACCTGCGCCTGTAGCCATAGTGTTTACCTGGTTGGTCCAGTTCAATTTCTGGTCAATGGTTACCCACTGGATATTGAAAGTGGGGGTTTCAGCAATTCTGATGTGATTGAACATCAATGGGAGATGGTAAGATTATCTCATGTTTGAGATGGTCACTGACTGGCACTTGTGTTGTGCAAATGTTGCTTGCCACTTCTTAACACATGTCTTGATGTTGTCCAGATCTTGCTGCATATGGATACAGGCTGCTTCAGTACATTATGAGTCTCAAATATTGCTGAATATTGTGCAATCATCAGCGAATATCCCAACTTCTGACCTTATAATGGATGGAAGGTCATTGATGAAGCAGCTGAAGATGGCTGAGCTGAGCACGCTGCCCTGAGGAACTCCTGCAGTGATATCCTGGGGTTGAGATAATTGACCTCCAACAACCACAACCAACTTTCTTTCTCCTAGGTATTGCTCGAAACAGTGGGGATCTTTCCCTCTGATGCCCTTTGATTCCAGTTTTTAATATGGCTTCTTAATGCCATGCTCAATTAAATACTGACATGATGTCAAAAGCTGTCACGCTCCCCTCACGTTTGAACTTCAACTATTTTGCCCATGTTTGGACCATGCCTGTGATGAGGTCAGGAGCTGAGTGGCCCTGGTGGAAGCCATATTGAGCAGGTTATTGCTGAGCAAGTGTCGCTTGAGAACACTGAACACCCCTCCCCCCACCCCCATCACTTTGCAGATGATCGAGAGTAGTCTGATCAGGCGATAATTGGCCAGGTTTGATTTGTCCTGTTTTTTGTGGACAGGACATACCTGGGCAATTTTCCACAGTGCAAGGTGGAAGTCATTGTTGTAGCCGTACTGGAACAGCTTGGTTCGGCGTATGGCTAGCTCTGGAACATAAGCAATACTATTGCTTGAATATTGTCAGGGCCCAGAGCATTTGCAATATCCGATGCCTTCAGCTAGTTCATGATATCACGTGACGTGAATAAGATTGGCTGAAGACTGACATCTGTGATGCTGGTGGCCTTAGGAGGAGGCTGAGATGAATCGTCCACTCTGCACTTCTGGCTGAAGATGGATGTCAATATTGCAACCTTGTCTTTTGCACTGATCTGCTGGGCTCCCCGAGGAGTGAGGATGTGGATATTTTTTTTTTAGTTTTTTTTTTAGAGATACAGCACTGAAACAGGCCCTTCGGCCCACCTGTGCCGACCATCAACCACCCCTTTATACTAATCCTGCACTAATCCCATATTCCTACCACATCCCCACCTGTCCCTATATTTCCCTACCACCTACCTATGCTAGGGGCAATTTATAATGGCCAATTAACCTATCAACCTGCAAGTCTTTGGCATCTGGGAGGAAACTGGAGCACCCGGAGGCAACCCACGCAGACACAGGGAGAACTTGCAAACTCCACACAGGCAGTACTCAGAATTGAACCCGGGTCGCTGGAGCTGTGAGGCTGCGGTGCTAACCACTGCGCTACTGTGACCTCTTCCTTCTGTTACTTATTCACTTGTCCACCACCGTTCGTGACTGAATGTGACAGGACTGCTGAGCTGTGTGTGTTATTGGACCTGCACTCATCCAGGTAAGTGAGTGGGGACAGTATGAAGAATGATTTTTTAACTGTTAGCTTGCAGGTGTAAGAGAGTATGAAAAGCTTGTGGGAGGGGGAGGAGGAGTTTTATATGAACAGTGGGAAAAAATGGCGTTCATCGACCAAAGGACTTTCCTGTTTCCTCTACAAGTTATTATATCTGGTGCGTCATGTGGCTGGAACCCGTTCATGATTCAATCGGCTGAATTTCTAAAGCCTTTTGGAGATGGCATGGGAGTCAGGAGAGCTGGCTATATGGGTGGAGAAGGCTTGGGTGAAGAGCTGATCTGTTGGTTGTGGAATTGTTTAGCTCTGTCTATCACTTGCTGCTTCCACTGTTTAGTATAGTTTAGTTTAGAGATACAGCACTGAAACAGGCCCTTCGGCCCATGAAGTCTGTGCCGACCATCAACCACCCATTTATACTAATCCTACACTAATCCCATGTTCCCTACCACATCCCCACCTGTCTCTATATTTCCCTGCCACCTACCTATACTAGGGGCAATTTATAATGGCCAATTTACCTACCAACCTGCAAGTCGTTTGGCTTGTGGGAGGAAACCGGAGCACCCGGAGAAAACCCACGCAGACACGGGGAGAACTTGCAAACTCCACACAGGCAGTACTGCTGGGCATGCAAGTAGTCCTGCTTTGTAGCTTCATCAGGCGGACATCTAATTTTTAGGTATATTTGGTGCTGCTCTTGGGAAGCCCTCCTGCACTCTCATTGAACCACGTTAGATCACACAGCTTGATGATAATGGTAGAGTGAGTGATATGCTGTGCCATGAAGTTACACATTGTGGTTGAATATAATTCTGCTGTCTCTGATGGCCCAAAGCTCCTCTTGGTTACCCAGTTTTGAGTTGCGAGGTCTGTTTTGCAATCATTTTAGCATGGTGGCAGTGCCACACAGCACAATGGAGAGTATACTTCAATGTAAAGACAGGACTTCATCTCCACAATGACTGTGCGATGTTCACTCCTCCCAATACTGCTATTGACAGATGCATCTGCATCAGGGAGATTGGTGAAGAAGAGGTCAAGTAGGTTTTTCCCTCTTGTTGGTCCCCTCAGCAGCTGCCACAGACGCAGTCTCGCAGTTGTGCCCTTCAGGACACAAGCTGCTTGGTCAGCAGTGGTACTACCCAGCCACTCTTGGTGATGGGCATTGAAGTCTCCCACCCAGAGTACATCTTGTGCCCTTGCTGCGTTAAGTACTTCTTCCAATTGGTGTTCAATATGGATAAGCACTGATTCTTCACCCAAGGCGTGGGGGAGTGGTCGAGCAGGTGGAGGTGGCAATCAGCAGGAGGTTTCCTCGTTCATGTTTGATCTGATGCCATGAGACTTCATGGGGTCCAGAGTCATTGTTGAGAGCTTCTCAGGCAACTTCATCCTGACTTTATACCGCTATGCCACCAGCTTCGGTGGGTATGTCCTTTCAGTGGGACAGGACATATCTGGGAATGATAATGGTGGTGCCTGAGACATTGTCCGTTATCTATGATTCCATAAGTATGAATATATCAGGCTGTTGCTTGTAAAGCCTGTGGGACATCACTTCGAGCTTTGGCGCATGCCCCCAGATGTTAGTCAGGAGGACTTTACAAAGTCGACATTGTTGTGTTTCCGGAGCCTGAGTCAACGTTGGATGGTTCTTCTGGATTAATTCCATTCCTTAGACTTGTTAGTGGTTTGATACAACTGAATGGCTTGCTAGACCATTCCAGAGGACATTTTATGAGTCAGCCACATTGCTGTGGGTCTGGCGTCTCCTGTAGGACAGGCCGGTAAGGACAGCAGATTTCCTTTCCTGAAGGACTTGAGTGAACCAGAGGGGTTTTTTCAACAATCGACAATCGGTTCACGGTCACCATCAGACTAACTTTTAAATCCAGATGTACGAAATAACAGAGATAACACAGAATAAAAGGAAAACGGGGTGCAAAGAGTTGTCGTAAAAAGACATAGTATTACTCCAGAGAGGGTGTTAATTGCCGTGCAATGATAAGCTCTGTCCAAAAGCAAAAGCACGCAAAACAGACACATGGTTAAAAGTAAAATGAAATCAATTAAATTGAAAAAAAATAATGGCAGTCATGATCTGAGATTGTTGAACTCGATGTTAAGCCCAGAAGGCCGTAGGGTGCCTAATCAGAAGACGAGGTGCTTTCTTCGAGCTTGTGTTGAGCTTCACCGGAAGACTGCAGGAGGCCAAGGACAGAAATGTGGGCGTGAGAGCAGGGTGGGGAATTCAAATAACAAGTAATAGGAAGCTCGTAGTCAAGCAGTAAATACAATAATGTCACAAGACCTTTTCTTTTTGTATTGAAAGCTAAGAATTCTGTGCACTTTTAAATGGTTGAGCAAAAGGATTTTATGTGAACATTGAACGCTGAAACGTGGTGTTGGAACGGAGTTCAGACTGCCAGCACCTGTTTCCAAGCAGCTCAATAGGGAAATGACAGCAAGATTTATAAATGCCACATTACTTATTGTTCGTGTTTTAGTTTCACTTTTCCCTGTGAGAGATCAGTGTGCTGGCAGGGACCTATGTTTGCAGACAAGGGAAAAGAGCTATTATTTGAAAAAATACGATTTGCCTCTCTTGGAAAAAAAAATCCTACATTTGAGGTCTGGTTGTGGTCTGCTTGGAGAGGTGAAAAGAGCCCTAAAGAGAGAAAAGACCGAGGAAAAGAGGAGTTGCTATACTCTGTGGTGGAAAATTACTTTGCAGAAAGGAAGCCCTGCATTGTTCAAGGAACAGGATCATATTGCCTCCAGTCTCTGAAAAAGCTCTGTCTCAAGAGTGATTTCTGTTGCCTCTTATATTTTAGAAGACCCAGAAAGCTTATATTGCTAGACAGCTACTTCAAAATCCAAGTAGGCCTGCTGCTATACCCTTTGCTGAAAGATCTGTGTGGCGGCTGCTGCAGACGAATTGCCTTGAACGCCAAACCATCACAGACTATTCATTAAACCCACCTGGAGAGATTTCAAGTTGCATCCGACTATTGGACTCTGGGGCACCTCACCGACCCGGGAATATGCGACCAGAATATTATGACCAAGTTATGTTATTATTCTCAAGAAACAGTTGTAAAGAGAAAAGCATTTCCCCCCGGTTAACTGGTGTTTGAGTGCATATGTATGTGTGCATGAGAGTTAGGAAGAGTTAGAAGTTATAAAATATTTTCAGCTATTGATTTGTTTCATTATTGTTTAAGATTTTGTTTTTTAAAAATAATTGATTTTGTTGTTTAAGAAACCTGGCTTGGTATGCTTTATTCTGAGATGGGGTGGGGGGGGGGCGGGCAGGGGCGAGGGGTGGAAAATTAAGTGTTTAATGCGATTATTTTTCTGCTCACTGGAAAACTAGGGGTGACGGCATAAGTGTGGGAAATGGGTTCGACAGATGCAGACAAATGCCTGATCTGCAAATTCTTTGACATTCACGTTGCCCCACCCCCTCGAAGGTGCATCTAGACTCCCAGAGATCCTGATCAAATACTGTCAATTCCGTGGAATATCCGGAAATATCGATACACAATCCATAACCGTCTATATTTCTATGAAAATTTAGAAGCATCAATATTTGGACTTCGAGTCTCTCCAGGAACACCAGCATCAGGAGTCGGATATAGTACAACCCTGAACTGCAATATATATCCTAATTTCAAAAGATGGTATTTGGTCGTTTGACCATGCATATTGAAGCTTGCAGATCATACTCTTCCAAACTAATCTTCTTAGACGTTGATCCATTCTCTCCCTCCCTATCGAGCAGCTGATACATGTCTGTCCCCATGTTGATGATCTCACTGACGTTTGGGAAGAATAACATAACAATGAAACTCTGAATCAAAGCAAAGAAATTCAATTGGGCCCAATGAAAATTGACATTCATTACAGTCACTAAATAAACTAGTTCAGCGAATGATTTTCATCTTTCATATATATATATATATACATATATATATGAAAATAAACTTAACTAGATAAAATGCAGACTGAAATTCTAACTTCCCAGACATAAGTTGACTAACTGTCACACTGGTGAAAACTGCACAGCGCAATGATTACATTGATTCAATAATGTCCACATCTGCTTGCGGATTCTGTACTGAACCATGATTATAATAATGCCTCCCTCTGCTTCTCAATATTGCACTGTTCTTCGGCTGCATGAAAGCAGTAATATGTCCCTCTACTTGTGCATAAACAATTCAATATTTACAGTTATAGAAATGATGAATGCTGAAGACTGAAGGACGTAATTTGATACATTAATATCTGCCTCCTTTGATAAGTCCTGGTTTTTACCTTTGTTGTGGAATTCTGCACGGTGCACGGCTACATTAACACAGTGATATTCTCATACTCCTTTGAAGTGGTTATACTTACACCATAATGCGCACATGCACTTGCAGATCCTCCTGCATAAACTGTGCCAATGACTCCAACTGATGCAATATTTGCTTTCTCAACGTGGAACCGTACACCCATCCAGTATTTCTGAATTTCTTCAAGATCAAGACAAGAAATGCAAACAACAGCCAGAGAATGAAGCATGAACCAACTAGTGGTACAGATGAGGTTTACCAGGTTATTGCCTGGTCTGGAGAGCATTAGCTATGAGGAGAGGTTGGATAAACTCGGATTGTTTTCACTGTAACGACGGAGGTTGAGGGGCGACATGATAGAGGTTTGCAAAGTTATAAGTGGCATGGACAGAGTGGATAGTCAGAAGCTTTTTCCCAGGGTGGAAGAGACAGTTACTAGGAGACTTAGGTTTAAGGTGAGAGGGGCAAAGTTTAGGGGGGATGTGCGAGGCACGTTCTTTACACAGTGGGTGGTGAGTGCCTGGAACTTGTTGCAGGGGGAGGTGGTGGAAGTAGATACCATCGAGATGTTTAAGAGGCATCTTGACAATTACATGAATAAGAAGGGAATAGAGGGAAACGGACCCCAGAAGTGCAGAAGGTTTTAGTTCAGGCAGGCATCAAGATTGGCGCAGGCTTGGAGGGCCGAATGACCTGTCCTGTGCTGTACTGTTCTTTGTTCTAAACATAAACTTATAGTTTTCATAAATTGACCTCTTTGCATACAAACACAATTATTTTTAAACAAACTGACCAGCGCCATAACTCGAATTTACACATTAGATGACCCGTGACTCATCAACTGAACACCTCTCCAAAGATAACACATCGGCAATGAAGTACATGACCATCCAAACTGATCTGAATTGCGATTGGCTCTCTTCTCTTCTATTTATTCCACCAGCGAATCTCTTTCAGGAAGCTTCCCAAGTTTTGGATGCCTCACCACTCCCAGATCGTAAAGCTGTATAACCTGCCCAATGTTTTCCATTCGTCCATCCTTTTTTTCTGTTTTCACTGGTTAGGCCCTTCAGAAGATGGCGAGCCCGACCAGCAACCCCTATATGTACCGTCACCCCCTCAGTCTTCAACACGCACCAACTCAGGGATTATCATCCCGCGTGGGAATGATAGTGAGTCAGAGGAGTCCATTCAAGGTAAAGTTCACATCACAGTTGCACAGGACCGACAGCGGTGGAAGGTGCAACAGAGGACTGATGTGACTGGAAGGTAAGCATGGACGCAGGCACTACTGAAGAAGCTGGGATAAATAGTTCATGAACCCATCTTTAACAGAAGGATATTGTAGTTATACCAGTAGATCACGGATGCATGAATTACCAGCCAAGGAGCTCTGATTCTTTGCTCAGATTATGACGGCAGTCATATGTGTATTTATAGTGCAAGAATTAAGTTTTCAGTGGTCTACTATGAAGCATACATATACTTAATATATACTTAATATATACTTAGTATACCTAATCAAGACTTAATATCAGTCTTCACTCAGGAAGTGGAAACTGACAAAATGTCTGCAGAAGCAGGGAGAGTGGAAGCAATGGATAGGATAAACATTGAGAAGGAGAGATACTAAAAGGGGGCTAAGCTTAGGGTCGATAAGACACCTGATCTAGATGAATAGATTCCCAGGCTGCTATTGGAAGTGTGGATGGCGGTAATGGAAGGGCTTACTATAATCTTCAATCCTTCCACGCATAACGAGTGGCGGGGGGTGGGGCGGGGGGGGGGGCGGGGGCGCGGTGGGGGGGGGGGTGCCAGAGGATTGAAAAGTGGCAAATGCTTTCAAGACAGTGTGTTAAGATAGTCCTCGCAACTACAGGCCAGTTAGTTTAGCATCGGTGATGGGTAAGGTTTTAGAAACAATAATGAGGGGAAAATCTACGCACACTTGGAGAGGTTCTAATTACAAAGCATAGCCGAAACAAATCCGTAACATGCAGATTTTACTTGACTAACCTAATTACCTTTTAGATTAAATAACAGAGAAGGTTGATGAAGGGAATGTGGTGCATGTTGTTTTGAGTCGTTTTGAAGAAAATGGTTGATAAGGCAACACATAAAGGTTGGTGAACAAAATTGAGGTTCACGGAATAGGAGGGTCAGTGTTCAATTGGATCAAAAATTGGCTTCAGGACAGAAAACACCGAATCATATTAAATTATTGTTTTTCAGACTGGAGGATGGTTGACAGTAGTGTTCCCCAAGAGTCAGTGGGGCAGCAATATTTTCCTGTTTTGATCTGTATAAATTATTTGGATCTTAGAATACAGAGTAGAATCTCAAAATCTCCAGTTGCCACCAAACTTGGAGAGGTGGCAAACAGTGAGGATGATATGAACCGCCTACAACAGGACAAAGATAGGCTAGCAGAATGGGAAGATAGGTGACAGATGGAAAACAATACTGACAAGTGTTAGTTGATGTATTTTGGCAGATGGGATAGGGAGAGGAAATCTCTACCTAATGACAAGGTTCTAAAGAGTGTGGGAGGAAAGAGTGACCTGCAGGATCATAAGCATCGATCTTTGAAGGTGGCAGAACATATTGAGAGAGCGATTATTAAATCATATTGGACGTTGGGCTTCCTGAACACAAAAGGAAGTCATGCTGAACATGTGTAAAGCTCTTTTTGTAGGCTCCAACTGGAATATTGTGTCCAATTATCATCACTACACTTTTGGAAGAATGTGACGGTTTTTGAGGTGATGCAGAGGAGATTTTCCAGAGGATGGAGGATTTTAGTTATAAGGTTAGGTTGGAAAAGCTGGGCTGCTCTCCTTCGAACAAAGGAAGTTGAGGGGATATTTAATGGAATTGTACACGGTTTTGACAGTCTTAGATAAGTTAGAGAACGAAAAACGTTTCCCAGCAACTCGTGGTACAAGGACGAGAGGACACAGCTTGAAGGCTTTAAGCAAGAGATACAGGCTAAATATGATTGGGAACTTTTTTACACAGCGGGTACGAATGATCTGAATCCTGCTGTCCACAAGGGTGGTGAAAGCAGAGACAATCAATGACTTCAAATTGAAATTGTACGGCAAAGTGAAGGAAATAAACTTGCAGGGCTATGGGGATTGACTGGGGGGAGTGGGAATGACTGGCTAGCTCCGTGAAGAAACGGCATAGACGCAATGAACCGATACACCATCTTTAAACTGCTTCACTCTCTGTCCTACCTTTAATACACTTCTTAGAACGTCCCTCTTTGATCAAGCTTTTGGTCATTTGCTCTAATAACTCCTTTGGTCATTTGATCTAAATATCCCCTGTCTTGGTGCCAATTTTCCTTTGGTAATGCTCCTGTGAAGTGCCTTGGGACATTTTGCTACCTTGAAGCTTCTGTATAAATACAAGCTGGTGCACTGTGCAATGGCTGCTCCGACTGATCTTCTTTTCAAGCCTGTAATTCCACTGAATTCCAATTTGACAGGTGTTAGTAGTTCCCCACCACTTCCCCAAGTATCTGTTCTTCATATGTCAGCCTTCGAACTGAGTTGTTGCAGCCTATTCATCTCTGTGGGTATTGACAGCTAATTTCACATCTGAAGCCCACACATGACTACTTCCTGTGCTGCGAGGCTTGAATCACATGTTGTGTTTACCATGTGTAGAAGATGAGTAATCTGCAAGCTGAAGGCTGTGGGATCAATATGAGGGTATCTCATTTGGGTTCATTTCTACAACATTACAGATATACCACCAGTACCCAGCTACCCCAAGTCTGCCATACACTTCTCCTCCGAGATCACTGTACTTGTGCTGGGGGTAGAGAGACGTTCGGTGTGATCGCAGTGGTTGGGTGATGAATGCTAACACAACTTGCTTTGCTCTTGAATGACAGTAACCTGCTTCTTTTGGAGGTAACTGGCACCCACCCGGAGTCATGGACAGCTCACTGCCCTCAGTGCTGGGGCGTTCTGTACTGGCCTTCTGAACTAGGGAAGCAACACCGGCAGTGCACTCCAGTAGTTTTGGTCTTCTTGGCATCATATGCCATGACAAGTATAGAAGGAGATTTACATCCACTGTGTGAGCAAACTGTTCACTTCCAGAGTTGGTATAACTGGAACGCTCCTGCAGTTCCCACCAGGCTTCGAGTCCAACTCGTGGCCATTATATTTGCGAGAGGGAATGGAAGAGCACTGTGCCGGTACACCCCGGGCCCTTTGTTTAATCTTGCGACTATTCTCCTTGTGGCTTCCCCAAGGGCCCTGTGTTTAATCTGGTGACGATTCACCGTGTGGCCTCCCCCGGGGTACTGTGTTTAATCTTGTGACTATTCACAGTGCGGCTTTCCCCCGGGCCCTGTGTTTAATCTTGTGAATATTCACTGTGCGGCTTCACCCGGGCCCTGAGTATAATCTTGTAACTATTCGTAGTGCGGCTTCCCCCCAGGCCCTGTGTTTAATCTTGTGACTATTCACAGTGCGGCTTGCCCCCGGGCCCTGTGTTTAATCTTGTGACTTTTCGCCTTGCGGCTTCCCCCCGGGCCCTGTGTTTAAATTTGTTATGAATCACTGTGCAGGATCCCCCCGGGCCCAGTGTTTAAGCTTGGCACAAACAACTGTGCACGATACACCCGACCATTGTGTTTAAACTTGACATGAATCACTGTGCATGATCCCCCGGGCCGTGTATTTAATCTTGCGACTATTCACTGTGCAAGTTTCCCCCTTGCCCTGTGTTTAAACTTGTGCCTATTCAATGTGCAGGATCGCCCAGGCCCTTTGTTTAATCTTGTGAACTATTGACTATGCAAGTACCCTTCAGGCCATGTGATTAATCTGGTGACTATTGACTGTGCAGGTCCCCACCCCAACCCTGTGCTTAAACTTGTGACCATTCAGTGTGCAGGATCCCCCGGGCCCTGTGTTTAAACTTGTGACTATTCATTGTGAAGGTTCCCCCCGGGCCCTATGCTTAAACTTGTGTCCAATCACTGTGCAGGAGCCCCTGGTCCCTGTGTTTAATCTTGTGATAATTGACTGTGCATCTTCCGCCCAAGAAATGTGTTTAAACTTGTGACTATTCACTGACCAGAATTCCCTGGAAGCTGTGTTCAAGCTTGTGACGATTCACTGTGCACGACAGCGCCTCTAATATGGTTTCTTTTTTCCACAACCAAGGATTCCTCCCCACTGTGGGTGACAGGGCCCTCAACCGTGTGCAGCCAATTACCTGCACCTGCGCCCTCAGCCCTTCCTCTCCCTCCCAGAACCGCGACAGGGATCCTCTTGACCACATTTTCCACTCGCCAGCCTGCACATGCATATGATTATCCTGCGCCATTTCCGCCACGTCCAGCGTGATGCCACCACCAAATACACCTTCCTCTCCCTGTCAGCCTTTCCAGCTAATCGTTCCATCTGCAACACCCTGGTCCACACTTCCGTTACCCCCGCCACGTCGTCCCCTTCCCACGGCACCTTCCCATGCAATCGCAGGATGTGTAATACCTCCCTTTTTATCTGCTCTCTCTTCACTACCCAAGGCCCGAAACACCCATTTCAGATGAAGCAGCCATTTACTTGTACTTCTTTCAATTTAGTATACTGTATTCGCTGGTCACATTGTGGTCTCCACTACATTGGGGAGACCAAACGCAGATTTGGTAAGCGCTTTTCTGAACACCTCCGCTCAGTCTGAAAACATGATCCTGATCTATCTGTCACTTGCCATTTCAACACACACCCCTGCTGTCATGCCCACAACTCTGTCCTCGGATTGCTGCAGTGTTCCAGTGAACATCAACACAAGATCGAGGAACAGCACCCCATACACAGGTTCGGCACTCTACAGCCTTGCGAGCTGAACATTGAGTTCAATAATTTCAGAGCATGAGTGGCCCCCATTTTAAAAATTTTTAACGTCATCTTTCATGTTTACTTTTATTGTTTTACTTTGTTTCATCATTCAATTTTTTCACCATATTCCTGCCCACTGTGTTTATTCCTGTTTGGGCTTTTGGCTTTTATTATTTAGTCATTTAACCTCCTCTCTGCACTGACGTGTTGTCTTTCTTCACGCCATTAACACACTCTCTTTGCCTTTCCCCGATGACCTCCTTGTCAGTTATTCTCTGTGACCCTTTAACCTATCAACACCTTCCATTTTGTTCTCTTTTGCCCCACCGCCGCTTTATTTGCTTAAAACCAATCACATTTCTAACCTTTGCCATTTCTGATCAAAGCTCACTGACCTGAAACGTTAACTCTGTTGCTCTCTCCTCAAAAGCAGCCAGACCTGCTGGGCATTTCCACCACTTTTAGTTTTTATTTTATAACCCTTTCTTTAGTCGATTTCCAAACTCAGTTTCCATCCCAAGCTCTTGCCGTTTCATGTTGCCTCCTTAATTTGTGCCTATCTTTTCCAGAATTCCATGATTGAATTCCTCCAATCAGACATCCGTTACTGCCACAGTACCATTTCAGCTCTTATCAAAATCACAAATGGCATCCTGTGTGACTGAAATAAACATTAACTTTTCCTCCTCGTATTCTCGACCTGTCTGCAGAAATTGACTGAGTTGATCAGTCAATCCTCCAAATCTCTCCACCATCGCCCCCGTTTCTGGAACTGCAATCATCTGCTTCCATTCTTATCATTATAATCATCGCCAGAATATCCATTTTCTGCGGCAGTGTCTCTGTTTATCTCGAAAGTTCTATTTCTCACTTACATTCTGTCTGCCAGTGACATCATCCAGAAAGAATGTCACTTTCGCTATTGGTGCTGCAGACACCAAACTCTTCCTCACCATCATATCTCTCATTCCTCAGTTGTCTCTGGATTGTCACACGGCTTGTCAGAAATCTGGTTCTGGATGAACAGCAATGTCCTTCAATTAAATATTGGAAAGGCTGAAGCCAATTACTTTGTTCCTTGTTACAAACTTTACGCTCCAGCCAGAAATCCTTTTCCTGGAAACTATCGATGACTGAACCCTATTTTTCGCAACCTTGGTCATACAATAACCTCGAGATGAGCTTACAACTATAAGCCTGCGCCATCACAATGACCCATTCCTCTTCCCCCGTTTCACCTCAAATGCTGCTGAAAATTCATCCGTGTATTTATCAGTTCCTGTTTTGAATGTTCAACCACACTCCTGGCCGACCTCCCACATTCTATACTCATATTTTTTCTTCTATTTATTTGGAGGAATCATACTCACTGTGTCCGCTGTCAGAACCAGCTGCTGCCCATGTTCACTGAAGCTCATGAATGGTAACCAGGGAGGAAATATGATCACAAATCCAGGATTCAATCAAACTGCAGTCATCTCAAGTTACCCCAACTTCCAAGGAATACAGGGTCACATGACTAGGCTCTGCTCCTTGTCAGTTCTATTATCCCTGTCTTCGACTCCAGTTTGTGTCCACCCACGACCAAATCAGGAGCACAGCCTAAACGGCAGGTATCCCGAGTGCCACAACTCAAGTCCTGACCAGAATAATACTCCAATCCCTGTCCACTACCGTTCCACCAAATTCCCCTTGTCCTCATTGTTCCACTGAAATAATTTGAAGAAACTTGGACGACCATATCAATCCTGTTGCAGATGACACCCTGTCAATCACAATAACAGGCCAAGCTATAAATCGCTGTGAACTTACTCCACTCCTCCCTTGTCATCTGTTGTTCTTCTGCACCGTCAGCAGGTGTTTCCCAATAAACTGGACCCAGGGCATCGGAAATTCCTGCACTACATCATTTCAACTATCGTCTTGTCTTCAAAACCCGTCTGGAAGTCGATATCTCTCACTACGTGCTCATCAATCTCGCACTATCTATACTTTTCCACTCGCTCTTGATGTCACTCTGTTTTAACCTGCTCTATTATGTCTTCTGAGATGTCTCTTTGGATGTGTGTCGCGCTTTGTTATTGTAAGTTGTCATGCTTGTGGTCGGCGTCCATTTCACTGCAGGTCACCGGTTTCTTGCCACCCCACCCGCTACGGTCTGGGTTCACCCACTTCTTTCCTCATTGCAGTGGAATGCATGTTGGCAAAGTGCATACGCAAAGAAGGAGAGGAACCATCACAAGTCGAGTGATAATAAAAACAAGACATGCTGGAACCACTCAGCAGGTCTGGCAGCATCTGTGGAAAGAGAAGCAGAGTTAATGTTTCAGGTCAGTGACCCTTCTTCGGAACAAGTCGAGTGATACTGGTCAGCTGTCCTATAACTGCTGGAGCCAGCTTAGATTGGAGAACCTGTGCAATGCGATTTGTGTCTTATATTTTTTTCAATATATTTTAGCACTAATATCATCTGCCGCAATTATTGCCATGCCCAGTAGAGCCATGTCAAATTCATATATTTTAACATAGAACTTCACTGAGTGTGCAGCATTTTGTAACTGACCTTTCTTTTAGAACGGATCATACAAGCCTCAAATGATGGCCACCAAAGGTCATCTGACATGATCAGTTAATTTCCATACAGCCATACTGTCTCACAAGGATAAAATGATACATGCCAGACTAAGAAGTGGCAACTTCACGTATCCTGAGACAATCCAAGTGGCAATCCTGAACTGAATGGGGCTTACTGAAACAAAGACCTTAATCAAGTAACAAGTCAGTTGATTAATAATCACCCTATTTCCAACACCATATTTGGGAAAGGGTAATGTGATAATTCACATGGTACGGTAGCCATGTTGGTTTATTTTTATTATTTAAGTGCTGTCTGAAGAAAGATGTAACAGCAGCAGCAGGAAGTGCAGCAAAATCTATTCCGTTAATAATTGGAGACGGTAACATGGTGATGACTCCAAGCCTGTTCCATTTCGAACCCACCAATACTGCAAAGTGACCTCGTGGTAACGAGACTACAAGCAACCAAGTTTGTGGCCTGCAGAAATTCTATCCCTTCAAGAGAATCATGAAAGCCACTTCAGGACGCGACTCCGGCTGTTTAACGACACTTCAGGAGGGAAGCCGTCTTTTTCAAAAGGTCTGCATTGTGTCTTTTCGAAAACGAGCCATGTGAATTATGAACTATTATTTTGTTTATAAACTTTAAAAGTGCACTATTCTTTTCAACTGTACTTTGCTTGCGTGTGTTTGTGTATGTCGCTGTGTGAGTGAGTGGCATAGTGTTAGATTTTGTGGTGAGTGTTGAATGAACAGTCCAGAGGGTGTGCATTCATGCAATGCAGGACATGTGAAGAGCAGTTCTGGTCTTCAAAATGGAGCTAAAATGCTCACATGCAACTTGTCTATTCGAAGAAGAATCACAAGAAAAAGAATAAAGTACAATGGACACACTGATGGACTGATAATAAAATGCTGCTAATGAGCCAATGTTGCAAATGATTTGTCAATTGAGTATGTATAGCTGCATGTTCTATTTGTGATTAAGAGCAGCTGATACTAATTGTGGAAAGATCAGGATACAAATGGAATAACCAGTTTCCACCTGGGGAGGGGAACGGGGGAGCTGGTCTGGAGAAGGGAAATGTAGTCTACACTTATGCTGTATGGAGTATTGTGAATAAACCTATGTGGAAGTAAGACTGGTTCCTGCTTTGTCCTTTGACAGATGCATGTTTAACAAATTTGGTAAATAATGAAACTACATTTTGCGCCTACCCAGGATCTGATCGTGTAATTGGGATGTTTCATTCTCCTTTGTTGATCTCTGTCAGGGCGAGGGATTTGCCTGACTTCAGGCCGTGCAGGGCAGGTGAATGAAATATTCTATGAGGCTATGAGTCCTTCTTTCAGGGTAATTCAATCCAATGAGGAAACTACTCACCGCAAAGTAAAACATCTGCAATAACTGCAACTCATGTAAGGGAGAGGCAGAAGGAAGTAGACATGTTTTTGCTGACAGATTTGCCTTGAAGTCTTTTTGGGGGTTTGTTGAATGTCAAGTTTGTAAGTGCAGAATTGATCCATCCTGATATTGTGCGAAATCAAACATAAAATCACATAACTATTTCGGAACAAAATGTAAAATTCGGATGTAGGGGGGAAACTGATCTTCCCGAGAATGGTAACGAAATTATTGAAACAGAAAAAATGTTTGTATTTACAAAGGACTGAATCTGATTCACCAGAGAGTCCGAGTGTTTGATTTCTGTTTGTCATGAATGTGAAATCTGTGGCAGATTTGTCTTTGCAGCCAACTGGCATAGTCGGGGTTCGAGGTTCCTTGTTGCTGTTTTTAAGTAACCCAGAAAATGCAATGAATTACTGGGGCGGGAATTGTATTAATTACTTTCCGTGGAACTCCTTCAATCTGTTGTCAGTCACTTCCAGAACTCTGGAGGCTGTTAACAGCTTTCTCAATCACCTACCAACTGGACCCTCAAACGACAGATCCATCAAGAAGAAGGTAATGATAGCCCTCCCATTGCCCCGACATGCACCACCGCAATTCCCCTGATACTATGACGTACTGCCAAATAGTGGGAAGAGATGGTTCATCGAACTCCCCAGAGTAAGCTTTGCAAGCCCCCTGGTTCGACGGACAGCAGCAGAACTCGCCCTATTGTGTCCTCCCCTTTACAACCTGTAACTAAGTATTGAAGGGGAATGAACGAGCCTGTATCAGATCCAATGACCCCTCCTCTTGTCCATATATGATACAATCCTGCGTATTGTCCTTGTTTTCCTGTTCATTGCAATGCATCTATTCGAAATTATCACAGCCAACCATGAAGCTCGTGGCTTGTTTCAACAAATAGATCAACGACAGTTTGTACTTCCTTCATCTACCCTGTAATTTTCCACGTTCAATTATTCGGTCAAACATTGAAGCCAGGATTGACGAAATTTGGATGAATGACAAACAAGCTGAACCTGTCTTCATTCACTGCCAACTAAACACACCATAGATTCTGCATTGTTTGCATCAGGCTTGTGCTCATGAAAGGACATTGAAAATTACATCACACATTTGCCAGGAAATTGCCAAGTGCAGAAAGTGAGAAACTAACGACCTCCCATTGATATTCATCATCGTGGTCAATTTCCAGTTGCCACATTATCAACATCCTAGGCATTCCCTTTGATCAGAAATTTAACTGGGCCAGCCAGATAAATATTGTTGCTCCAAGAAAAGATCAGGCTCTGGAATTTATGCAACAAATAACTCATCCACTGCCTCTTAGGTTCGCAATCTACAAAGGCATAAGTCAGAAATAATGGAATGCTCTCCATTTTCCTGGATCTGTGCCGCCTCCAACAAAACTCAAGCGCCTCAGTAAGATCCAGGTAAGTGAACGCACTTGATGTGCACCTGATGCACCACGTTCACACTGAACTCCTTCCACCACTGCACACAG